>NW_023596576.1:32562972-32655747 GCF_011947565.3 Pollicipes pollicipes
TTGCAGCCGCCCGGCGAGCTTCGGTTTCAGACTCTCCCAGTGCATTGTTTGTGACATCTTGATGATCCGACGGTGTTGCGCTGTGACGTCTTGGTCGCAATTGCGTGACCTTTCCTCGTTGTTAACCCCTGCGGCTGGGGTAGCGTTTCACCCCGCCCGCCAGCTGAGGATCGCCAAGCGCGTCGCGCCGCCGTCGAGGCAAACCGAACGTGTCACCGCCAATCATCGCTATCTGCCAGGAATAAACAATAAACATAGGGCTGTGGTGGGGCGCCGCGGCCGGCCGTGCGTCACCGAAAGCTGACCGAGCGCTGTCGCGTGCCCTCAGCAAGTGGCGTCCTGGCATCCGGGCCTGATCGCGCTGGAGGAGGAGGCCAAACAGGGTGCCACCGTCCTGTTCTTCGTCATCGACAACCAGACGCGCGCCGTCTCCTCCATGCTGAGGCTTCGTACCTGGCGGCCAGCGGCCGCAAGCTGGTGCTGGTGGTCAGCCGACTGTCCGGACCCGGCCAGACCATCTGCGGCGAGGCCATCACCAACACGTGAGCGCCCCCCCCCCCCCCTCCCTATGGTATCGCTTGTCGCCCACTCTGAGTACAGCAGGAGGCGGGTTGTTTGGCTGCTCGGCGGGCTGCCGTCGCGACCTTGAGGCGCGCATGTGCGTTCAGGGCGTGCCAGCGGTCTGACGGCGCGCCGCGGCGAAACAACAGCCGGGCCGGGGCTCGAGCGGCTCGGCACCGGCCGGCGCCCCGCCCAGGTCACAGGGCCGGCGCGGCGACGGGCGTTCAGGGCGTGCCAGCGGTCTGACGGCGCGCCGCGGCGAAACAACAGCCGGGCCGGGACTCGAGCGGCTCGGCACCGGCCGGCGCCCCGCCCAGGTCACAGGGCCGGCGCGGCGACGGGCGCTGGCGGGGAGGACAGCCAGGATTCCTATAGGGATGAGGGAGGGAGTCGAATTCATTGAGAACTCGTCGCGACATTATAACTGTCTGTGAGGGGCCTAATGGAGCGCTAAAATGAAGAACACGCGGACCGAAGGGGAAGTGGCCCCGGCCTGGCGGCGCCTGTGGCTGCTGACGTCATGTCAAGACCGGGGCTGCGGCCGTCATCCTTCGCTGGGCCGGTCGTATCTGGCGGCCGTGCTCGCTGCGCACTGCGCCGCAGCCTTCAGCGGATCGGCGGCGCCGCGCTCAGCGGCCCGCCATAGCGGCGCTAGACCACGCGCCGCTCCACCCAGCCCACCTGCTATCGTGGTGTGCCGCTATCTGCACCAGCTGCTATCCAAACAGGGCTTTGCCGGCCCCTCGTTGAGGCTTATCTCACCTGGCTGTTGACCACCGCTATCGCGGTCTTTGTAGTGAGGTCTTTCTTAGTGCGTTTGTGACTTTAAAGGGACGACGGCTTTCGTGATAGTGCCTCCCACCCCCGAAGACGTGCATGATCCCTCTGAACGGGCTGTGACCGCCTGTGTGACACTGAAACTCTTCGTGCAGGGAATACTGTGATCTGGATAGAACGCAAAACTATCTCCAAGACTTGGTGGAGCGCCAGGGGCTTCCTGTTTTCGAGACCATCTCGTCGGGGCTCGACTGCACGGACAAGGTATGACGTCAGCCGCCGATGTGACGTCATCCCGGCGTCATCAGCCATGGGGTGGGCCTGGCCACCCGGGCGGCCCCGGCGCTCTTGCAGTGTTTGTTTAGCTGGCGCCGGCTGGCTGGCGGCCTCTCACGCGTCCCCAGCCGAGGCGAGATACGGGGCGCTCGTGCCATGCCTCCCACGCCGATGAGACAATGCTGCCGCGTCGCGACGCTCGGCGGAGACGAGCCGCGGCGCTCCGGCCCTTCGCTGCGCCGCGGCCGCCTCGCCTGCGGACTGTTTGGTCAGCTGCCGAGGCGGCGCTGGACCGTGCCCCCCCTCCCCCCCCCCCCCTATTCTGTGCGACAGCGCGATAAAAGGCGGCGTGACTCGCGCGAATCCGCTGCCTCTGTTTGTTCTGCGTGCCTGTATCGCCGGGGGCGAAGAACGAGCGGTGGGCCGGGCGGCGGCCGGCGAGACAGATGAGGTGTACTATGAGTGGGGACTCGGCCCACAGCTGATACCAAGGCCGAGCTCTGACGGCGCGCGTCCTTGGGTCGCAGGTGTTGAGAAAAGATATCCGAGTACAAGATTTACAGCTGGACGATAATGCCGTGCCAGTTCGAAACGCACACATCACGCTGGCCGACAAACTGCAGTAAGTCTCCGAAAACTCGGCCTGCCGAACCGACCGATGTGCTGGCGCGGCCGTGAGTTAATCCTTGTGTATCCCAACACGTAATCCCTTCCGTTAAAAGACGGTGATGCAATGTTTTTGTTCCGCATCGGCCTTCGTTTTACAACTTCTTCAAACGCTCGGTGCACTGAGCCCATCACGAGCTTGTGGTCATTGATTGCGGTAGCCAGCTCTCTCGTAGTGTGGACCGGCGGAGAGCGCGCGGGCCGTCGCGTACCTGCCGTCACGACGCCGCCGGTCCGGCCGTCACAGTGGCGCCCTCTGCACCGACAGGAGGCTGCGGGAGGTGTTCGCCAACCAGGACTCAGACGGCCGCGGCTGCCTGAGTGCGGGCGAGACGTGCGCTGCCCTGCGGGTGGCCACCGGCCGCGTCGTCTGCCCCAGCGACGTCAGGCTCCTGCTGGCTCAGATCCGAGGTGAGCGCCAGTCCGCCACCTCTCACCCCGTCTGCGTGAGCGGTGTGACGAGAAATCGTGCCGTGCGTGGTGGGTGTCAACAGAGGCTGCACCTTGAGCGTGCGCGGCGCCGGGCGGTCCTGTGCCGTGACGCCACCCCTCGCCGTCGCCAGATGTGACGGAGCGGACCAATGGCGTCGTATCCAACGACCGGATCGCGTTCGAGGACTTCTGCCTGCTGGTCACCGAGCTGCAGAGCGGCGGATGGCGCGCGGCGCGCGGCCGGTCCGGGCCCTCCGTCCTCTCGCGCACCGCCGAGATGCTGCTGACCCCGTTCACCCGGGTGGCCGAGTGGGTGCTGCCGCAGCGGCTGGCTCGGCAACTCAGCAACAACGGCAACAGCGCGCCGGCGGCCGACGTGCGCGACGTGTACCTCGGCGGCACGAGCACCGACACCGCCTGGCGGGAGAGCATCGCCATTCCCCTACTCAAGTGAGTGCTCGGGCGTGGGCGGGCGGCGCTTGAGGCGCCACGCACAGTGAGAGCGACTGAGAAGGGTCCTCAGCGGCTGTTGTCGCTCGTCCGGCGTTGTGGCCCGCTGCACGGCTTTGCCTTCGGCGCGAGGACTGCGCCAGGCCGCGGCGGCCCACCGCGGCCAGCCTAGGTGTTTCTGCCTGTCGCCGGTCGTGTCGCCGGCCAGCCGCCGGTCAGACCCGTGACGCCCGTCTCGTCGCCGCCGGCAGGAAGGCGGGCCTCTCGTTCGAGCCGCCGACGCCGCCGTCTCGCTCGGAGCGCCTGACGCCGACGGCGGCCGCCCGGCTGGAGCGCTGCCGGCAGCTGCTGTTCGTCATCACCGACACGTCACGAGCTTCGGTGCATATGACGGTGGCGGCGCACTACATCGGCCTGGGTGCGCGCGTCGTCCTCTGCGTGCAGATGCTGCCGGACAACTGCGTCATCCGCGGCGAGAAGGTAGGCCCCGCCCCGCCGGTGCCGCGCGCCGTCACCCCGTACGGCGCCGAGACACTCGGTCTCGAATGGCACTTCACGAGGCTGCTCTCCACGTGTATAGATCGGTGCTTCGTCTTGGCATATAGGGGTCATGCACTGGCTGTATGCATCCACGGGTGTGTGTACGTGCAACGTACATGTGCTGACCGTGGTCACAATCTGCTCGCCTCGTTTTTCCCTCTCCACGCGTGACTTCGTGGGACGTCGGATGTGCGTGGTCTATGCTGGTGTGTCTGGGCGTACCGCCGCCTGACACCATGCTCGATGTCGCCCGCAGCTGACGCCGACGGCCATCAAGGACTACAACCGGGGCCGCTCGTACCTGTCGGACCTGGCCACGCGCAGAGGCGTGCCCGTGTTCGAGGCGGTGGCCGAGGCCGTGCAGTGCGTTGTGCAGCGGAGCAGGCCAGCGCGGTAGGCGCGCCACCACAGTACAAACCGGTCGGGCCGGGCAGCTAGGCGGCGGGCCGCCCGCCTCCCTCCTCCTACCTCGCGGTGCGCGCACCCGAGAGCGGCCGCAGCCTCCCACCTGGCGCGCGCGCCCGCCCGCGCGCCGCCGCGCCTCGGCCCCGGCGGCGCCGGGTTGCGCCGCGCGCGCCTCCGTAGCTGATGAGACGGTGCTAACTGGCGGGCCTCGCGGCGCCCGCCTTTTAACTCTTTCGGGTTGGCGGACTCCTGGGCGGTAATTTATTGTCCGGTGTCGTCCGTGCCATGCTCGGACCAAACCGCCACCGGCGTTTCGGTTTTATTTATACAAAGTGCACCCGTTTGCGTTTTAGGCTGCTCGGGGGCCGGCGCAGCGGACGCGGCGGGCCCGTTGGTCGTGTTTGCGTCTTAAGGCGCCGACCGCCGCTGCAGTGCAGTTACAAAGCGGACGGGCGTCGTAGTGTATCACTCAACCGTAGCGCGTTAGTTAGCAGCGGCCTTCATGACAAATTCGCATCATTCCGTCCACAACACCTTTGTCAGGCAGGACCAATTCATTCATCTCTAGTTTTACCATCAGTTGTTACATTGGCCTCTGTTGCGCGTGCGCACTGTCCTTTTTGTGTTGTGTTGGGGCGCTCGGCGGGCTGGGTAGCCCGGCGCTTGTGTTTCATCGCAGTATGTGCACTGAGCAATGGAACGCTGTTTTAACAAAGTAATGTTATCCATTTTAAGTGAGCTATTTGTAGATGTTAGTAACAGAATAAACCAATCGCTGATTTCATGGCCGTCTGTGTTTCCGGGTCGGCCGGAGCGAGCGGAAGGTGACCTTCGGTTGGCGCCAGAGTACCGCGCCCGCCAAGCAACGGGCCGGACCGGACCGGGCCGTAGTCCCCGCTCTGGCGGGTTCAGCGCCCACCCGCCTCCGTGCCCAACTCCTGCTCCATCTGGGGGCTGGCGGGTGGGACGCTGGCCACGCTCCGCCCGCGTGACTGGACGGGCGACGCGCGCCCCGAGGGCTCCCCTCTCACCCTCACTGAATGACGAGCCCCTCCGGCCGCTCGGCGCCGGCTTCCTACCCCACCACACCTGCTCGGAGGCCCAGAGTAGGACACCCGTCTGGCTCCACCCTGCCAACTGCGCGTACGCCGTCCGGAGGCCGGCCGGGCGGGCGGCGTCGGGCGGCCGTGAACTCCCCGGCCGTTGGCAACGCGCCGGCCGGCCCGCTGTTTGGCTTGGCCAGCCCGGGCCGTCGGCCGCCGCCGGACGCGGCCGTGTCGGGCCTTGCACCGTGTCCGAATCGATATCGACCGAGCGCGACAGACTGCGCAGCTGCGGGGCCGAGAGTGAGGAGCGTCGCGTCGGCCGGGCGCCGGCGCAGCTGGTGGCGCCGCCTGTGGCGGTCGGCCGGCGGTCCCGCGCTCCACGGCGGGCCTGCGCCTGGCCGCGCCTGACTGACACCAGAGATGCGGCTCGGCAGCGAGGCGGAGCGGAATCTGCCAATTTTGCGGATGCGGTTCATTCTTGGAAGCGTTCCAAGAGACGAGCCTGACGACACCATTCAGTGGTCCCACCGGGTCCGTTCATTCCAGAGATATATTTTTCGACTGGACGAGCACCGCTTTACATGGGCTTCCTCTTGAACCTGTCCAGCACCGCCCGCTGGACCGCAGCAGACTTTGCAGGCTTCTTCTCCGCGTTCACCAGCTTTTGAGACGCTTTCTTCGCTTCCTTGAGGTATTTCTGCAAACACACCGGACGTCATGTGGAAGTGCTGCTACCGATGGGGCTGCAGGTGATAAAGCATTTGTCACCAGATCCAGACAACTCAGGGAATTGGTACAAGACCGAGAAATTGACCAGCGCATAGAACAACGCGTGTAAATGTATGCATGGGATGTCCACCAATAGCTGGTGTTGAACACCCGCCAGCTCTTTTCCAGGGCACAGTGGTGGAACTGAAGAGAACAGGAGCAGATGCCCTTCAAGTGAAGTGAAATATCTGCGACATTGCTCGAACAATGTATGTAACATTTCGGAGTTTCTGGGGATGGCGTATGATACACAAGGACAGCGCAGTAGTTCCCAATCCTAGCACGCGTACCCTCTGCTCCAGACCGATGACGCCCTTCTTGCGGGCGGCCATCTTGCCGGCCTTGCTGCGCCCCTTGGTCTTGTTTCGCGGCTGGAAGTCGATCTTGGGCGCCTTCACGTACTGCGCGACACAGTCAGCGGTGTCAGACATCAGGGCGAGGGCGAGGGCGAGGGCGAGGGCGAGGGCGAGGGCGAGAGCGAGCGCGCGCGCGCGCCCGGCCCGCGGCAGATGGCCCCCTGTTTACGCCCAGCAGGCCGACGCGCATACGTCAGCTGGTGTCGGCGGCGGCGCGCTCCGTCGCCGGCCCCGGCCGTCACGGCGCAGACGTCACGCCGCGGCGCGGCCAGGCCAGGCCAGGCCAGGCCAGCCGCCGGCTGGGATCACCAAGACTGACGACACTTGGACCATCCCGACAGCGCAGGACGCTCGCAGCGCCTGGGCGAGGCTGACAAAAGACAGACCGCAGCCAGAACGTGCCACAATGAATACGGATTCTCACCCTCATGATGGCATAGTGCAATCCCACTAATACGCCATGCGCCAGGAACGGCAAGACAGCCGCGTAGTGAGATTGGACTCTTCACAAGGCAGCGTAGGGCGGGGTGTTCGATCGTTACCCAACTGCAGCAGGCCCAAATACATTCAGCCAAACGCCTCGCGCCAACATGAGAGAATGGAACGGTGAAGGGGCCGGGGAACGGAGCGGAGTTACCCACCAGCAGCTTCTGTTTGGCGGCCACCTTCTCCTGGAGAGTGGCCGTGTCCACCTGGCCCAGCTCTGCCGGCTCCAGCGTGATCAACTCCGGCTGGACCTGGCGGACCACGACCCCGCCGGTCAGCCTCCAGCCGGGCTTACCACGCCACAAAGCGGCACGCGTCACGTCACGCGCTGGTCACATTGTCACGCAGCGTCCGCCCGCGGGTCGCCACGCACCCATCGGAGCGCGACCGCGCGACCGCGAGAGCAGCACGCCACCCCTCAACAGCTGAGAGCGTGAGATGACTTGACATACAGGATCCGAGATACTACCTGTCCAGATCACCGCCCAGGTCCTCAACAGCTCAGAGCGTGAGATGACTTGACATACAGGGTCGGAAATATTGCCTGTCCAGCTCACTGTCCCGGTCCCTGTCACAGCATGCACGGCGTGCGGGCTTCACCATCACCAACGCAGATCACGTCAATTGGGAACTTCCTATCGAAATCCATCGCGCTCAGTCCACTTAGCGTCCGGTTCCCGGGCGGTTAATAGGTACAGGCCAGGCGACGCCCGCCCCGCTTCTCAACGGCGCGTCCAGGAGGAATCTGACCGCTAAAAAGCGGGATGTGCCCTGCCCTGCTCCCATGCCCGGAGCAGCTGGTGCAGCTTCACAGGGACGCCGTGCCCCTCCCCGGTCCCCGGAGCAGCTGACAAGCGCTACAGACTGGGGGACGCCCTGGCCCGGCGGACAGGCGGCCGGCCGTCTGGTCCGTCTCCGCGCCCCCAGGGCGGCACGGGGTCCGTCCCACCGCGGGCCCCGCCAGGCGTCCGTTGGCGGACCTGCACGTGTCTGGGCCTCCCCTGGGAGCGCGAGCTGGCGTGGGTCCAGCGCCCTCTCACTCCCCAAGGAGCGAGAGCTGGCGTGACCCCACCGCACACTCGCCTCCCCGGGGACCGGCCCACAGCGGCGCCCTCCTACCTTCTCCAGCAGCTGCTTGACCTCGGCCTCGCGACGCTGCTTCTTCGTTTGGTACGGATTGCTCTCGTACGCATCGAAGTTGGCCTGGCCGGCGCCTGGGGGCAGACGGAGGGGTCACGTGAGCTGACGGCCGGACGCCGCCGCCGCTCGCTGGCCTCCAGTGGCTCGGGCGCCAGATAAACATCCGATAGGGCCGCCCCACCGCGCATCGCTTTGGACGTATCCATTTCCGCGTGCGATTAGCGGCATATACAAGCCGGGGAGGCCGAGGCCATTCCGGGCCCGCCGGCGCCCGATAGCGCTGCCAAACCTCGCCCGGCTGCCAGCCGGCCAGCTGGCGGCCACGCGGTGACGTGAGCTGCTTACAGTTCAATCGGGCGGCCCGTCTGCCCCAGCTCAGCGCCGCCGTTACGGGCCGCATGCCACGTCGGCCGATGGCATATTTTCGCCAGGCCACTCCCAGGCGCATGCCAACGATGATATAACGATAGAGATTCGGAGCCTTGCATACTATGTAAGCAGCGGTAAATATTAGGGTGACAGCATTCATTAATAATAGACGCACATAGCGCTCGATACGACGCCCACACAGACCCAACAGAAATAGTCGGCAGCGTTCAGCCAGTCGTGACTTATATCAATCTGTCGGCGCGGTTGAGCCGAAACAGAGCGGCCCGCTCGACCGTAAGACGTGACTGGAACTGCGCCGCAAACTACCGCCGCCATCACGCCGAGCGTTCTGGGTAGTATCGCGACACACCTGACCATATTTGGCAACGAGATGCATGAGATGGAAGCGAACTAAACCAATGTTCACCTCTACATGCGGGCATCAATGCAACAAGCTCGTTGTGCGTGAACAGAGCACTTTAATCACACAATTGTGCTGGCATTAAGACCGCTGCTACCACAGACGATAACGATTAAAAACATGTAATCTGGCCTAGCCGAATCCAACCTCTAACACAGTCTCACCACAGGTTTTACGAACAGCAGATCACGATCATCTTTTTTCATCTCGCCCCTCTCAAACCACGTTTGCGCTCACGTGTTAACAGCAAATGTTTAATTTCGGAAGCTGACAAACACACCGGAATATTTCACTAGTGTTGGATAAATGTGAAACGCTCATACGCACATGAAGGAACAAGTGGCACTATGGAACCTCTGGGAACTTATTTACTGAGAGTTCGCATGGAAAGCTCGAGACGAGCAACGCGACATGATCTATCCGTGCGTGTCCTTTCCACGTGACACGCTCCGCGCGTGTCCTTTCAACGTGACGCACTCCGTGCGTGTCCTTTTGACGTGACACGCTCCGTGTGTGTCCTTTCGACGTGACACGCTCCGTGTGCGCCCTTTCAACGTGACACGCTCCGTGTGTGTCCTTTCAACGTGACACGCTCCGTGCGTGTCCTTTCGATGTGACACGCTCCGTGTGTGTCCTTTCAACGTGACACGCTCCGTATGCGACCTTTCAACGTGACGCGCTCCGTGCGTGTCCTTTCAACGTGACACGCTCCGTGTGGCCTTTCAACGTGACACGCTCCGTGTGTGTCCTTTTGACGTGACACGCTCCGTGTGTGTCCTTCCGACGTGACGCGCTCCGTGCGTGTCCTTTCGACGTGACACGCTCCTCTCCTCCGCTCTCGTCTCAACTGCATCATGCACATAAAGCTTGCTGGGACAGCGCTGAAGAGCACACCCCACAAAGAAGCCGTGTTCCACTGTCCCTCGCGCCTCACGTGTGCCGGCCACACGCCCCACGTTTTGCGCGCGTGCGCCGCTGGCACCGCCACCTACCGGGCACCAGTATGCTGGTGAAGCCGTCGCGGTGTCCGACGCCCAGCACGTCCTCGTACGGGCAGAACTGCAAGCCACTGACGCTGCCCGACATGCGGTGTCGCAGGTAGGGTCGGTCCGGCGGCGTGGACACGCAGTCCCGGTACACCTGGTCACCACCGCAGCCGTCACCACACCAGCCGGTCACCAGGTGAACAAGTGCCATCATACCATCGGTCACCAGGTGAACAGGCGCCATCATATCATTGGTCACCAAGTGAACAGGCGTCATCATACCAACGGTCACCACGTGAGCAAGTGTGATCATATCAGAGGTATCACCAGGTCACCAGGTGTCATCACAGCGGTTGCCACCAAAAGAACAGGCGTCACCACACCATCAGTCACCAGGTGAAAAAACGCGCAAAACACCATGATTACGATAAGTGATTCCCGGGTGGTCCATCGTTTTGGAATGTATGAACCATGCAACCAAGCTCAATATTTTTCAAACCATGTGCCCAGGAAGGCCCAGTCATAGATTAATACTCACATCCAGATAATGTACCGCATTAGCCTCGCATTTGATTAGCTTACTACACAAGCTCGACACCCTCCACCCAAAGTGTTGAAGAGGAAGTGCGCATACACACACCAGACATCACGCGTCATTTGTTAAAAGTGTAACACACACCGACGAAGCACAAGATATTCAGTATCTGACCAAAACAGCTGGGAGAAGCCACGGCACAAGCCGTCTCCATCAGCCAATGAGAGGCGCCGCACCTCGACCGTGTTGCCGACGGCGGCGGCCAGCAGGTGCTTCTGGCTCCACTGCAGGTGGCTGGCCCCGGCGCCCAGCCGGTACGACTGCAGGCAGCCGTAGGTTCGCAAGTCCCACAGCTTGACCGTCCGGTCCACGCTGGCCGTAGCCATGTACCTGAGACACGGTGACGGGACGGGTCAGACACACTGGGCGGAGCAAGCACGCTGACGGTGGCTGAGACACGGTGACGGGACGGGTCAGACACACTGGGCGCATGTACCTGAGACACGGTGACGGGACGGGTCAGACACACTGGGCGCACGTACCTCAGACACGGTGACGGGACGGGTCAGACACGCTGGGTGCAGCGCGCCCGCTGACGGTGGCCCAGTACCTAACCCAGGGCGGAAGAACAGGTCGACCAAACTAGGCGGTACAGGTTGGTGAGTAGCCAAGTACCTAGCCCAGTGTAGAGGTCGTAGCCCAGCGTACGGAAGCGGATCGCCCAAACAGCTCCTTGCATGCTAATCGCGGCCGCGCATCCGCGTCCGCACAAGACGCTCCCCTGGTCCGCATGGAACGAGGTGTACAGCTAGCCATGACGGCTCGGCCGCAGCGCGTCGTCTACGCCGCCAGCCGCCGGTCTCGCCCGCAGTGTCACTCACACGCCACTGTGGTCGACGGCCACCGCCTGCACCGGGTGCGGGTGACAGAGCACCTTGGCCGCCGGCTCCGAGAGGCCGGGCGTCCACAGGCTGACGACGCCGCGCGCGTGACCCAGGCACACCACCGCGCTGGCCGGGTTCTGACACATCACGCCCAGCCTGCCCATACGCGTCTGCGTCTGCGCCACCATCTTGCCCGTGCTGACGTCCAGCCAGCTGAGGTAGCCGCGCTCGCTCTGGAGGAGGACACGGCCAGCGTCAGTGGCAGCCAGCTGAGGTGGCCGCGCTCGCTCTGGAGGGGGACACGGCCAGCGTCAGTGGCAGCCAGCTGGGGTGGCCGCGCGCTCTTTGGAGGGGACACGGCCAGCGTCAGTGGCAGCCAGCTGAGGTGGCCGCGCTCGCTCTGGAGGGGGACACGGCCAGCGTCAGTGGCAGCCAGCTGAGGTGGCCGCGCTCGCTCTGGAGGAGGACACGGTCAACGTCAGTGGCAGCCAGCTGAGGTGGCCGCGCTCTCTTTGGAGGGGACACGGCCAGCGTCAGTGGCAGCCAGCTGAGGTGGCCGCGCTCGCTCTGGAAGGGGACACGGTCAGTGTCAGTGGCAGCCAGCTGGGGTGGCCGCGCGCTCTTTAGAGGGGACACGGTGGCAGCCAGCTGAGGTGGCCGCGCGCTCTTTGGAGGGGACACGGTCAGCGTCAGTGACAGCCAGCTGAGGTGGCTGCGCTCGCTCTGGAGGCGGACACGGCCAGCGTCAATGGCAGCCAGCTGAGGTGGCCGCGCTCGCTCTGGAGGGGGGGGGGGGACACGGTCAGCGTCAGTGGCAGCCAGCTGAGATGGCCGCGCTCGCTCTGGAGGACACGGTCAGCGTCAATGACAGCTAGCTGAGATGGCCACACTTGGTTTTAAGGGCGAAGGTCAGGGGAAGGGCGAGAGGCATGGTGGGAAGCCGCACACCAGGTGGCCAGCTCCTCCTCCCCCCCCCCCCCTGCCCCAGCGGGTAAGTCGGCCGCTCAGTGCCTGCGTATACAGCCGTCAGAGATTTCAACAACGCGCTGATTATTGCTGAAGGCTAAATAGTGAGCATGCAATAGCAGGGTAGAGAAGAAAACAGGCACATCAGATAAGCCCAAGACGGCCTATTCGTGTCAGCCAATGGCCGTGAGGGAAAACTCACGCAGGTTGTCAGCAGAAAGTGGTACGGCAGGAATTCCATTTTGAGCGTGCGGTAGAGTTTCTTGAGGCAGTGCAGCTCCGTTCCCTGGCTGTCGTACACAAACACCCACTCCTTCTGTGCCACCGCGAACATGTTCTCGTTGTGAAGCCACCTGAGAACAAACGGGACACGTGAAGTGATACACACGAGACCTTCGATCACACGGCAGCGACAGGCGCTGGGGCGGCCGACACGGTGAATGACTTTTTAGTTACCTGCGGCGGTGGCAGCTGCCCATAATTATTATCTTGCTCAGGAGAAAGACACCAAAGCACTTCTTTCCAGCACCAGCCAAAAACATTAAATTCAAAGTAGCTCACTTCCACGGCAATCTATATCAATCTGGTTGAAGGGAATGTTCCACGTTTGAAGGTGTCATGAAACTGTCTCACTTGCAACTATTGGTATATCGAAGTGAAAGACTGCTCGTGAACAACACAATTTATCCATTCAGGGAACATGTTCCTTAATACGGCATTGTCTGATTGCGCCATGGAACAACCGTATAAAATTAGAGATATTGCTGAACTGGCCGTGTGTGCCGCCCCGGCACCAAATTGTAGTACCTTAACCAGGCGAGAAATGGTAGTGGCGGCGCTAGACGAGTTTGCTACAGCAGATATTGTTATGGGCTCGTGTTGTTGGCCCTTCTCGCCGGATTCCTGCATATTTATCCGTGAGTTTGTTGTTTACTTGTATTCACATGCTCAGTTATGGCGCAACTCTGAAGCAATCACCAGCCTCACTTTACAAGTTTTATATTTACAAGTCTTATTATGCATCTCATTTCTGTAATGTCTCGTGCCCATGCTCAACTTCTTGCATTATGCACCACAATACGTGATTCGTGTTTGAATCTTACAATGCTTCACAACACTGGGCGAGATGCAAACAAAGTACCTGATATCTGAAAACCGTGCTCACAAAACGCCATACACGAGTACTTTGACGATCATATTCTTCTTTGCCTTGCACGCCGCATGCCTAATGGGGTGGCAGCATTCGAATGACGTCTCTGTGGCGTAATGCACGTCTAAGTGACCATGAATAGTCTGCACGAAACAGGCTGCGTATCTTAGCGGGCGGGTGGCTCAGAAACTAGGGAGACTTAGATCTTAAGAAAGGTAGGGCTGTTAACTGCATCGGATGACCTTCAAGCTGGCTATTCTATTCAAAACCTTACACAAATGTAGAACACTCTCATTCCTAACACTTTCAAGGTGCCAAAATATGGCAAAGTGTTGCTTACACTATTCTGCCGCGATGGAGGCCCGACGAACGGTCGGGGCTTTACTGTTCTGATGTTCCCTATTCACACTCTTCCACTCCAACAACACAAATGTCATTGCAGTTTACGACAGGTGCGCCGCTCACGTTTTAAGGATAGATCTCGACGACCCTCGTATTCCTAGAGCAATTGCAGCCGTTACCACAGCTTCCCCTGAGTCATCGTTTTAACAGCCCCAGCCTCCCATCGGCCACAACCGCCCGGTCCCAGCCTCTCTGCGGCTACTACCGTCAGGCCCCAACCTCCCTGTGGCCATGACTGCCACGGCCATAACCTCCCTGCGGCTCTGGTCGCCGCGTTCGCTGCGCTCACTTGACATCGTGTACGGACTCTCCGACGGCAACCTCACACATGAGCCGCTTGGTAACCCAGTCGAAGGCGGCCACGTGGCCGAGCGCGCCGCCCATCACCAGGTGGCGTCCGTTCCGCGTGTAGTCGACGCTGTACGGGCCGAACTCCCGCAGCCGCAGGTCGAACCGCTTGGTCGCCGACGTGATGTCGACGGCGCCGACGATCTCCTCTTGCGAGATATCGACAGTGTCCTCGCCCTCGTCCGCCTCCAGGTACCTGCCGAGCGAGGAAGAGTTCAGGCGTGACACACGGCGGGCCCGCCACACTCCACCGCAAGACATCAGGTGTCGTGACAAGCCAGAGGGATAGGAGAGCAGATCAGACGGCGCAGCCTACTTTGGACTTCCTTAAGGTATGGAAGAAGAAGCATATACGATGGTCAGGACGACAACAAACCATTTATCAGGTCACAACGTCTCTTTCGAAAAGTGCAGCATGCACAGGGAATTCTCCACTCGCGAACCCGCGACAAATGGGAGTTCTCCTGATCCATCTTCTAGCCACGAGAATCTCTTTCCCCCGTACCACATCTACAGCATCTGAAGACAAAACGTGACAGTCTAGGCTCATCCCCCTCTACGTGTAAGCGACACGGGGCGAGCAGCTCGCGCTGCGGCTGCGGCCGCGGCGATTGGCGGCGAACGTGGCGCGCTCCACTGACCCGGACTCCTCCTGCAGCAGCAGTTCGCTGGTGGCCATCTGATGAAGCGCCTGCTCGGCCAGCCGCTCGCGCCGGCGCGCGCGCTGCTGGTGCGGCCCGCGCCGTACGGCCGACACGTCCAGGCCGTCGCCCCAGTCGTACTTGTCCAGCCGTGCGTCTGAGTGTGGCACGTCGCCTGGTGTGGCGCGAGTCGGTCAGAGCCGTCCGTGCGCCGGCCGGACGCCGCTGGCGGCGACCCGGGAACGCGCCCGGAAGCGGGCTACGCAGGGTACAGGCGAACGCACCGGACACTCGCGTCATGCTACGCTCTGGTGTACGGCACATACACATGGCTGTGTTACAAAGTCAACCTAATGAATCATTGGTTTGGGTGTAATTATGACCAGTAATCATTCTGCATGACTTCTTGAACAGACACTGCTCATACCATGCAAGTGGCACAAGCTATTGTTGTTTTTCCCAGGCTTAGCAAAATAAGCAAGCCCATTCAGATGACACCAGCCATCTATTTTATTCAAAACTGCACACAATATCACCACACAAAAGCAAACATTTGTGACAACTTTGCATGTGGTCCACACCATGCACCATTTGGTTGTGTTTGCCACTCACCTGGGAATGGATCATCCTCAACATCTCTCGGCCTGTTCCATGGCTGCCTGCTTGTTTTTTTCTTTTTGTTGCTCTTCAAAACATTCGTAGCTGCAGAAAGCTCTTTGAGCTTGTGTGGGACTCTGCCTGCCTGGCGCATCTTCCTTCTTTCTTTCTTTGTTGGTCCCACAGCTGGGACATTTGATGAATCCATTATTTATGCTTTCAATACAACAAATTACTGGTTTTCTTCACTGAAAAATACATACATCGAGATAATATGGCTGATCAAGGGCCCATCAATAGCCTGTACATTGAGACCTAGGAAATGATGTTAATATTTTTCTTTCAATTAATCATCACAGCATTAATATTGAGCATGCTCAGGGAGTAAAAGGGAACATAGCTAACCCACCACTCAAAACCACTGTGAACTCCAAGAGCAAAACTATCTTTGGGGAAACAGAGGTGGTATAACTGTCTGGAAAACCCCATGCAACACTCTTCTGCCAATACACAAGCTATGAAGTATATACTTTTTTAGTAGTACTTATGAAAAAGTATATACTTTTTCAGTATATAGCATAAAAGTTTGCAGAAATTTTGGGGGGTCAGCTGTACAGAACAGTTCCAAAAATCAGTGATGAATCCTGTCCAGATAGTCCTTGTTTTTTATGCTTGTCATTGCCCTACTTACAAAGATGCTAAAAAAGGATTCTGGCCACTAACATAAGCTACGCATTGCCAACCTTGCATCACATTTATTCCTAAAACCATTCACTTAGTGAAAATGGTTCGGCACAGGAACATCCACAAAGCTCTGCAAATCAAAAGTGACCATCAGGATCAAGAGGAATATTGTTTTAGTTCATCAATGCTGGCCATGACTAGAATATCCCTTTGCCTGGGGCAGTGGTCTATTGGACAGTGAATCAGGCAAAGGAGTAGGCAGATGAACACTGATATACAGCCTTTCTTTTTATGGCTGACAGAGTGCAGCTGTCTACTAAAGTATGGAGCTAGGCCTTACAAACCATGTTGCATATGATGCGTCTCGTCAAGATTGTGTTACCCTTTTATTATATAACTTACCACATTCAATCAGCAAGCAGTGTCATCTGTGATCTGATGCAATGCATATCAATGCATGCACAGTCCCATTTGTGATACCGCATCTGGTCTTGAAAGTATGACTGTGTAATCCTGCTGTTCTATGATTATTGTTGACATGAAGACATGTTCTAGAACAGTAATATCATGCCAACTACAAAAATGCATTTAAACCAACTGTGAAGATGCCTGGTGCTGAGGCCAGATTGAGGAAACAAATCCAGCACAGGCATGTTATGAAAATGAGCATTGTGGGTTTGACACATGGTTGCCACTGATTTCAGTGCAACCAGAGACAATGCTTCCAAGAATTAGAAGGCTGCAATAGCAATTTTCAGAAAAATCCTCCAAACACTATTTTACAAAAGCAATGTGACATACATCCATGCTTGAGCCTGAGGTAATATTGACACACATGTATGCCCAAGCCACACTGAAAGCACCTATGTCACTTGAGGGCCACAATGGTAGATGCCACTTCACTCAGTGCAGTGGGACATTTTTGGTCTGACTGTGACTTTAAATAATCATAATTTCTTGAAAATTCGGCTCTATAAATGCTGCAATTGGTCATGAGAGTGTAATAACCTCAGATCTATGTGGTGACATGCATGCCCCGACTGTTGCTCGGAGGTGTCATTGCACAAGCATTTTTGATGTCACATATAAGTGGATTTATGGTAAAACCAGCATGATTTTCCAAAACAATATCTCTTAAGCACCCTTTCGACCAGTTTTCAAGAGGATCGCATGATCGAAACCTAGTGTTTTTGATCCCTGAAAAATAAGTGACGTCTACTTGGAGAACACCGGTGGGGCCACGTGCTCCCTGGTTCGAACCGTGCCTCACCACCTTCAAACAGCCTCACACACTGCTACGCCAACACAACAGCCGCGACGCTCACCTCCACAAATCACCGCACGTGGAGGACCCCCGTGGGACGCGACCGGGAACGGTGCACGCCGGGAATAATACTTGCCGTGCTTCGCCTCTGCTCCTGCGCCGCGATGCGGCACAAGACGTTCGTTGTGGTACCGCTCAAGGCTGTAGGTTATGGCGTCCCAAATATATGGTCTCAAAATAGGACTTTCATGACGTAATAAATGTTGTGCATGCAGAGCACAATTTTCTTATGATACAAACTTTGTTTAGTTACATTCGTTTTATACTGTATCTATATTTTTAAAACTAATGGCTGTTGAAAATGGTAGATTTTTAAATAATGAATGAAGTAAAATGATCAAAAAATGCATAGCCACTGGTAAATTAGTGGGTTGGGTTTTGGGTCAAGGTAGACCAATGCAGCGCGGGCGTCACCGTTTGATTTGTTTTGTTGCTTGCTGGCTTGGTTGTGGGTAGTGGCGGAGCCGTTTTAATCTTAATTTCTTGTTTTTCTCTTCCTATCTAGTAAAGTTTTTGTTTCGTGGACCAGCAAATTTCAAAGCATGACGAAGAATCGAAGTCTAGCTGGAAAATGGGCCGTTGGTCTCCTTGCTCTCACGTTCGTTTTGGTGGTGCTGGCGTTCAGCACGCAGAATTGGCTTGCCAGTGATGATCGCTTCTATGGAGCAAAGCTGGAAAAGATGGGTCTTTGGGTACATTGTTTTAGAAGCTTGCCAGACCCACAAGACTCATCATTACGGCAGTTCTTCAGTGGCTGCCGCTGGCTGTTTGAGGCATACACCACAGGCTACTCAGAGATCAGAGGTCATCTGACACCCCGTAAGTAATATTTCTGTTCATGAGCTGTGGTCTGCATCCTATGATCCCAAGCTATGAGAAAAATTGCTATTGATACCCATAGTCTTAACAGAATGTATGTTTATGTAGGTTTTCCTCATCCTTTGATTCCTCAGCAATGTTCCTCATTAACAGTTTTAATTTCAACCTGGCTTTTCTTTAGTGTGGCTCAAGTCAGTTTTCATTCACACTGAATTCAGCTTTTGAGCTGCTTTATGAGGATGTCTTGATTAATGACACATACCTGGACTTTAGGAACGCCTTCAAGTCGTCACACACGTCTCTGATCTCCAAGCTCAGGACTAATGGCATCAATGGCGATTTACTGAATTTGCTCAAAGCGTTTCTTTCTGACATGAAGCAGGGAACAATGTTGGAGGGGCATTGCTCTTTGTGGGTTTCAGTAGCCAGTGGTGTGCCCCAGGTTCAAGGTGCAACATTGGGACCGTACTTTCCCTGGTTAATGTTCATGACATGTAGGACCAACTAAAGAGCTGTGCCATAGGGCTTGATTCCCTGTGATGCTTTTAGATAAGAGAAAATTGCACTGAGAGGTAGTATGCCATTTCCCAGATTTCAGAATATTCATTTTACATGAAGCATAATGCAGGCATGTCTTGCATAGCAGCAACATATGCTCATCATAAATCTGTGGATTTAACATTCAGCATAATTTGGGCCAGCCCAAGTTTGGCACATGTGTTTGTGGGGTGTACTCAGCAGAGATGTAGTAAGTACAGATATAGCAGGCCTAGGCATCTGGTTTAGTGGGCGAAGGCATAGGCATTCACGCAGCAGATGACTTTTTGCTGACTGCACCATCACAAGAGATGCTCTGTAGGGAAAGTTGGGAAATCATGGTCTGTGATTGGAAATGTCAGATGATTATCTGTGTGCTGCAATGCAAGGTTGTGCATTAAGTAAAGCTTAACTTCAGTGTTCTAATGAGGTAATGGAATCAGAGCTTGAGAAGGTCTAAGGGTAACCTAACCTAAGTATGTAAGTTGTGAAGCACATTTGCAAGGAGTGCTATTCATATTGGTAAGACAGTGCTGTTTGTTTTGTTCCTTGTAAAATAACCAGAAGAAAGAAGAGATAGATATATTGATATTTTGACTATATGCCATTCTTGAAACAAATGCAAGTGGTAAATTCAAAATCACCTTTTACATAAAATTGCCTTTCCATGTATGTGTACAAACTAACTTTCACATAAAAAACTGCAGTTTCCTCTCTTGGCAGTGAGATTTTGGTTTGAACCAATTTCCTGCTGGCTTTGGCTTCAGATATACATGATCAAGAACACTGGTTTCAGATTCAGCATCTTGCTCTTTGTTTGCAGTCTCAAGTTTTGGAGTTACCAGCTTTGGCTTTGATCCGAGCTCTATCGTACTGTCATGATTTCTCATTTGACTTTGCCAGTAGTGTAGTGGTTAACGTGTCTGTGTTAACGACTGCGCATCTGGGAAACCAGAGGTATGGGCTTGATTCCCTGCGGTGCCCACCCCTCCTGCCAGGGTGAGAGGCAGGTGACGCCATATAGCCTCAGCAGCTCAGTGCGTCGTAAAGCCCCAATGACAGACACATGAAACCACCAGTCTGGGGTTGCCTGTAGTGTAGTCTGCTTTAACCAGTGCTGTTAACCACTATATTGAAATTTGTGTGGAGAAGTGTGAAACCTAACTGCTAAATTTGCAGAATGTAAATGCTATATAAATAGTTTATAGATTGTTGTGAAGGACAGGTTTGGGTTTTTTGTTGGAGGGGGTGGGTGGGGGGGGGGGGATGGTTTGTTAATAGGTTGGTTGTACCAGTTTTTTGTAGTTAACTTCAAAACATTTCAGTCATGAATAAACAATATGCTTTATTGTGGCTGCATGATGTCCTGTTCAGCAAAACACCTGGAAAGAGATGGCATTATTTTTGAGTAGTTTCCATCCCCATGGCTGGGGTGCTGCTTTAAAACTTATTTTACTGAAAGTGTAGTCACCATTTTGAGGTGAGGCTCAGTGCTGTGCATGGCACGCTCACTTGTCCTCATTTTCAGCATTCTTCATAGCAGTGCAGATGTTCTACACGCTTTGCTTCCTGTGTACGGCCGTCAGCGCTGTGCTGGTGGTGATGCTGATCCTCTGCATTGACGAGGACCGCGAGGTTTGCTTCCTGCGCACCATGGCCGTGCTGATGGCGCTCTCAGGTACGCCATGGTTGCCAGCCAAGCGCTCTGCATATAGATGTGTTTGGATGTTCTGATGACGGGTGGACGGAAAGTGGCGACTTTCTGCGGATTTGTGGGTGAAGCATGCATAGAGTGAAGTGGGCAGTGATTGTGACCTATTTTCAGTGCCGAAATTACGCAGCAATTCGTTAAATGACTGATCGTTCGCCGGTCGTCTCCGGTAACGATATCGACTCCCCGTGACGTGGTACGTCTGCGCTCTTACAGGGGTGTTTGGCACGTTTGCGGTCATCATTTTTGGCGCGATGGGACGCTCTTACGAATGGACCACGGATAAGCAGCATAACTACCTCTCCTGGAGCTACGGACTCGGTAGGTCCAAGTCACACACCGTCATTCCGTTACACTCGGGACCTGTCCATCGAGCTGGCGGACAAGGACAATCACATGCTCCTAATCGAGCGCATCTGCATTGCAGGTTAAATAGACGACAAAAGAGCTGTTTGGTGCTTTATAGCCCATGTGTTCTTGGTATGTGTGAACTATCTGCTTCAAGTCACGCTTTAGAATTATATATGTATATATATATATATATATATATATATATATATATATATATATATATGCGTGCATCAGAATTATATTTATATATATTGTATATATATCTGATATTTTGACATGGTACCGCTCGACAGGGTCCGCTGCTGATCACGACGACGCGTCTGCGTCTGCACAGATGGTTATGGCGCTGTGCTTATGTTGAATCCCCGCGAGCAAGGAACGCTGACGCACTCAGCTGGCGGGCCCTTGGCGGGCTTGCCGCCGAGTCGTCAGGGGAGTGCGAGCGGTGCATGTTATGTACACCTCGGGTCTGGCGGGTGGGCGTCAGATGATGCTGTCCAGAGAGAGGAGAGGCGCTGACAGACGTGCATCTGCTTCATCTGGTGGCGCTCAGCGTGTGGGGGGGGTGTCGTCGTCAGTTGTGGCCGGGGGTCGGCTGATGACAAGCGATATCGCTTGCTTGAAACTAACCGGTGTCGGCTGGTAATCTGCACTGGGCGGTGTCAACAGCAGCGGCAGCGGCAATGGCAGACCACTTCACACTCAACGATCACGGGCCCGCCCCTCACTGTAATCTCCGCAATCTCTCGCCCATCATTGATTCGTGTCGCTGCGTGCACTGACTGTGGCGTGGTGCCGCCAGGTGTCCTGGCCGCCTTTCTCGCCTTTGTCGACATGTCTCTATTCCTGGTGGATGCCCGGATAAAGCAGCGGAAGCTGGAGGGCCGCTACTCCGGCAAGCCGCGCACGCTTGACTCGACCGTGTAGCCGGGCGGCGGGCGAGACTAACTCAGGGCTTCGGCGGCCGGCGGGTAAGGCTAACCAGTGGGTTGCGGCGGGCGAGACTAACGCGGAGGTGCGTCGGGCGTGGCAGGGGACCAGCTCTGGGGTGCCCTGCGCCGGAGGGGTAACAGCGCCGGAGTGCAGGAGCTCATTACTGCTGCATGCGCTGAAACCTGTAAATGCTGCACCCGTAACGCTACAACCTATCATGGCATGACGCGCTATGTACCAACTAGCGACGAGAATGGCTGCTTGGTCGGGCACGTGTTGGGCTCCAAGTTTCTGGGTCTTGAACGCGACGCTCCTATGTTTCAGCGGTAGTGGCTGCATTCCTGCAGCTCGTGCTCTGCGTGCTGGTGTGGAACGAGGCTCAAATCACGAACAAGAAGATCGCTCGCAGTGTGAATGCCGCGGCGGCTGCGGGAGACTACTAGCGATCGTGGCGCCATCCGTCGGCAAAGTCCGAATCTGCACTTCAGTTAGCGCCGCAACTGCAGCGGTCGCCGTCTAGCTCGCGTGGTGCTTTCGGTCGATCTCGGCTGAGCCTGAACTTCAGTGACAATGGTTGACGGCGATCGGCATACTTCCTGGAGTGGCGGAGGCTCCAGTGACGGCAGTTGACATACGTCCTGGAATGCTAGAAGCTTCAGGACGGCGATAAGCGCACGTCTTGGAGTGGCGGAAGCTTCAGTGACGGTGATAGGCGCACGTCTTGGAGTGGCGGAGGCTTCAGTGACGGCGGTCGGCTTGGGGGGACCGTCGCGCCGCCAGTGGATCGCGCCTGAACCGGCATCCTGAACCATGAATGGCCACCGCCTACGCGGCAGCCATTGGCGCGGCTCACAGAATCTCGGCACATTTGCCACACGTTCAGTCTGAACCCGCTTTTGTTTTGCCTGGTTGTGGATAGTCCGCATATGTGTAAATTTTTTTTAGTGATAATGAGTACGTTCAATTCTGCACGAATGGCCTGGGTGAAAGAAAGCACCGAACATTGTTACAATCATGTTGTGGCACGGTAACGCGCACTCGTGTGTAATTGGGGGGGGGGGGGGGGGAGGGGTACGGTGCGCGCCAGCACAGCTGTGCTGCTGATTCCCGTCCAATGACTAAGTCAACGTCTTGGGCTGAGTGAGCAGCGTAGTCAACATTCGAAAGCTGGCGCATCCCTCGCAGGGAAGGGTATCATCGTCTGTGCTTGACTGAGGTCGTGCCACGCAGCGCACTGTGGCTTGACCGGTACTGTATAGCGAAGAATGGCCGGAGTCTCCTAGTTTTGCCTGCGTGGTGACCTCGATCGATCCGTCCACACCGTGAATCTGTTCCTGTATCTCACTGTATGTCGCACTTGTTATCCGTCCATTAAGACTGCTGACGCTCACTGGTGGCGTGTGGGGCCTGCGCGGCCAGCGCCACCATGTGCGGGTATGGCACGTTAGCTCCCGTCTCGCGTATCAAACGCTCATTCTGTAACATACAGGACGCGGTGCATGTGTGAAGACATTGCCATTAATACTTGATGCACATTCCGTTCTGAAGTATAGGCCGATTGGGCGTATTTTTCTACTGGACTTTTACAGTCGGGTTGGTCCTCGTATCCAACCGATGATGGCTGCGGAATCTGGTTTTGTGCTCGATTCTCTACAATAAAGCCAATCTCGGCGGCCATCGGGTTTCTCTTCGCATTCGTTGCACCATGCTTCTGTGGATGGATTCATGTGTGTGGCTTTAATTGCACGTGGAAAGGCTCCGCAAACTGGGGCGATCATGGGCGGCGCCTCCGACTTTTCCAGGGGGACCAACAGGTAGAGTTGCATTCTGGACGGAACACGAGGCCTGCTATCCAGATGTTTCCCGAAGTTACGCCTCCGACTTTTCCAGGGGGGCCAACAGCTGGGCGGAGCGTAAGGCCTGCTGTCCAGATGTTTCCCGAAGTTACGCCTCCGACTTTTCCAGGGGGGGGGGGGGGAGGGGGGCAACAGATCGAGTTGCATTCTGGGCGGAGCGTGAGGCCTGCTGTCCAGATGTTTCCCGAAGTTTTAGGTGTTTTAATTGGACGCCGCAACGTGGGAAGTCGCCAGCCGCGGCCGTCTCGCTAGCATTCAGTGAGGCATGCACCTGGGGTGATCGACCGGGTAAGGCGAAGTCCGTAATCGCAAGTGTGTTGTACTTGAAGCTGATAGTCCCGAGTCTCTAGCGCTGTCGAAGGTACACAACTGCACCCTTCGCGCGCGATTATGACTTTCCAGCATCAGTGGTATTTGTTTTTTTCCGGCATCAGTGGTATTCTGGACGTGACTACTGGCAGGCAGGCCGCGCTTAGGAGTTGGAGGTCAATGGGGATTCGAACAAGAAACGTCATGTCGGCCGGTGAGCGATTGACATACCCGGCCGGTAGCGCTCCCACAATGACGTGAACGCAGGGCTGCACTTTTGGGGCGTAATTATAAGTATTTTTTCCTCACCACTGTAGTCGGCCAACACTACACGGGTAGGCCGACAGCAGGTAGGAATGTGCCTTCAGGATGTGGTTTTAGCAAAAAGGTCATGTCGGCTTACAGGCGATTTCCATTGCAGCCAAAAGGTTTGAAAATCTCCGGTGTGACCTGCCAATCAGCATTGACTTAGCTTTGTCGGGCGTTTTCTTGTGTTCGGCTCGACTCTTTTTTAGCTGGCATGGGACCGGCTCACAATTTTTGCAATCCGATTCAGCTCATGGCTGATAGCCTTTTCACTCGTATAGGTGAAGCTCAGTTTAGACCCATCGCTTGTGTTGAATCATCTGGCGCATGGCTCACGACTTGCAAAATCAAAGAGCCAATTCAGTTCTGGCTCGTTACCTTATGACTCGTGAGCCATATGACCCACTGACACGCGTGCACACCCACACACCCACCCACACACACGCACACACACAGGTATATATATATATATATATATATATATATATATATATATATATAACTATACCTACTTTGCGGTAATTATGAACGTCCCCCGAGAGTTGCGGTGACAGTGGTGATGACTGCATCGCTGTATGCTGAGTTAGCAGTAACAGCATGTCGGGCTGCCATTTGATGTTTTCTTATTTCATGGTTAGATTCATTACTGGCGGATTAAACGTACCTGCTACTTACCACTTTTTCCTCGAACTGCTAAATGTGCATACACCTGACGTCGTGACGTCCAATGTGGCCGTTTTAAATCTGAATTTGACACATTATTGACGAGTGATGAAGGGACGCTTGTGTCACCCCAATCGCCTGGTGCAAATACGAAGACCTTTACAGGTCACTTCAACCGTTTCCAGAGATGTGTTCGACGCACTAATGATTGAGTAATGTGTGCTGTGGTTTTTATCTCTACCTGGCATAAGGTCTTACATTGGCCCTTTACAGGTCATATTTTGCCGTGTGCTGCGGTTTTATCTCTACCTGGCATAAGGTCTTACATTGGCCCTTTACAGGTCATGTGGACATTGGTACGTGTTCCTGACGTAACTGCGAACACGTGACCGTCTTTAAATTTCGATCAGATGTGTTAATGACGAACTGCTTGATGGCCACGTTTTCGCCGTATGCAATATAAATCCGGACATGAATGCATTACTTACTACACGAACTTTCTGTCCATTAGATCCACTCTTAATTATTTGTCCGTCCCCTTGGCTCAGTTGGTTCGAGTGTCTGCCTTCCGATACGCCCACCCGTGGCATGGTGGGTTCGAGTCGCTTTATGGCGCTTTTTATTTGCCCCTGGGAGGCATGGCCTGTTACGGCACGTTAAGCTTTCGCCACTAAATTCTGCCGTGGCCTGGAATTGCGCGATCGCACGGTGGGGGTCAGGGCTCACACAACAAGCTCTGCTTGGCGTGAGCGCTGATCCCAGAAATCCATCCATTCAAAGGGCTCAGATCAAATTTTAAAAATAAGAAAAAAAATATTGAAGGTGGTTGTAGAACGCTACCCACCAGTGTTTCGCTCTTACTATTCAGTCCTAACGCCTCATTCTGTGGGCTATCCGCCCGCACTGTTTGCCCTGGAAAGACCGCGTATGAAGTGAAGTAACGCTCCCGAGCCGTCCATGCCTTTTACTCGTCCGTCGCGCTTCTCAGCGCCTACCAATGCCAGAGCGTACGCTGTCAACTCCGCACTAAGTCGGCCCTCTTCCGTGTGTGCGGAGAGAGACGAGCTTGGCCCGGTCTGTGTCGGGAGAAAGCGTCGGAGGCAGCGCCGCGGCGGCCGCCAGCGAAAGGGAAGAGTTGCAGGGCGGGGCGGGAGGCCCTGCGCGGGCGGTCACCCCGGTCAAGAGCGCGGCCAGAGTGGAGCCGCGTCCGGCAGACACGCTGCTGTGGCCGCGCGCGTGTGAACCCGACATCTTCGAAAGGCTGGAGATGGAAGGCCTGGCGGAAGTGGTCGACTGCAGGCACACGCTTGGACCGCACGTACAGATTCCGGACACCCACGTTCTATCGTGGAGGAAAGGAAGATGGGGGGAGGGGAGTGGTCCGGAACAAGGGTCCTAGGATCCATCTGATTGGGTGTACGTCTTGGCCGGGACGAGAAGATCCAGTTCTGCACGAGAAACACGCAGCAAGTTGTTACGGTAAAATGCATATATTTATATGTACCTTTATGAAGCCTCACTGCGTTATATATTATTGCACAATGCACCGGTGGCTATTCTGCCGTCCTAAGGTAAAACCCTAGATAATATTTTTCAGCCATTTTGCACTTTTTATGTCATGTGATTCATGTACTCATGCTGATTTCAGTAATTCAAACAATCGGCTGAAATTTTCACAAACCTTTAGCCAATTCTTTTAGCTAAAAGTATGTGAAAATTTCAACTATTGGTTTAAATATCCGCCTGTAACATGAGAAAACAAATCAGATAGTATAAAAAACGCTAAGTGACTAGAAATTAGCATATGGGGTTTCACCTCTGGATGGTAGTATTGTCCGGTGTTAATGTGTTAGCATTCTGGGTAGTGCCTGCCATTTATGCCACAGTGAAACGAAGTCGATAGCTCGGCATGATATTGTTACAAAACTTGACAGGTGTTTCGCACCTATCTGCACCAATCAGATGTGTCTTCCCTAGATGCGGACTACCCGGGTGCTGTGGCGTCAACCGACACTTTGAGAAGCCTACAAAAAATGGCCTTCGCGCGCACTAGTACAATCCGGTGTCACCTCCACTATCACCTCGCCCTGCTCGCCCCCCCCCCCCCCTCCCCCTCCAGCCCCGTCCAAACTCCTACGTTCGAGTCATCCCTTCTCGCGAGCCGTCCTTCTTGCCGTCTGGCTGACCCTCCCCGGTATTGCCCAACACCGTGCGGAACGGCTCCCATTAACGGCGCGCAGTTCCCTGAACGTGTGCCGGCACCGAGAGGCCGAGCGCCGCTCTAGCCCGCGGCGCTGGCGGCCCTCCACCACCTCCGCCGCCGCCGCCGCCGCCGCACTGCGAGCGGAGAGCTCGAGACGACTGGTCGGCGCCGGTTCCCTGATCGTGAACATCATGAAGCTCCTCCTTGTCGTGGGCTGCCTGCTGACGACCGCCGCGGCCCAGAGGCGGCCAGGTAAATGGCCCGGCCGCTGTTGGACCGATGCTCTTCACTGATGCTGTAGCTGTGTGTTCACTTGAAAAGCAGGCAGTTCTTTCGACGACCCTCAACTGTACGGATACGAAGCTCTGCTGAGGCAGGCGGACGGGCGTGGAGCCCGGCGGTGTGTTTCCCGTGTTGGATTGTGAATGTCTGATGCAAAGCCTTTCAGAATCGCAGCTCTATTGGAAAAGTCCCAAAGGACTTTAGGGATGGCGGGTCCGTTTTGTCCATTTCCGCAAGGTCCTCTGACGTTCAAGATTCTTTACTTTAAAAGTGTGTTTGTCAACGGATCTTCTAGGGTAAAGACTTCAATTTCAGATTTTGCCGTGGGATATTTCGGGATCCATTTTGGTGGAGAGCATTGGAAATTGACTAACCTGAGGTAAAAATGTTAAAAGTTGTTAGGGAGCGTTAACGACCTTCCATATACCTGGAGGTCCTTGTTAAACGACGTTAGTGCTAAATCACGATCACATTGACGGTACTTAGCATTTCGAGCTGCGGTCATTCGGAGAAGTGTGCTCCTCCTGAGTGTAAGCATCTCTTGAGATGCTCATCTCGAGTTGTGCTGATCTGTTGAGGATGAGCACACTTCTCTCTATTTATTCTTTTACACCTCTTTTGAGCATACCTCTCACTATAGAACCGTCAATTCAATCTTATTTAGCACTACAACGTTGTTTGACTCGCAGCTCCCGGTATATTCAGGGTCGCCAACTCCACGCAGGAGCCTTGAATTCATCATGCCGAAAAAAACTAGGAGCTGCCTTTCTCCTCTATATCAAGCTCACCTGAAGCAAAGCAGGGTTAAGAAGCCTCGTTTTCAAAATATAAGCCTCAAGGTCTTGCTGGCCTGGCTAAGTTCTGGGATCTCACGTCCATGTCGACAAGCATGAGGCATATTTTATATAGATGCAGAGACTGCTTATCCATCCCGCTCACCTGCGTTTTTGTTTTCTCAAGCTCAAGTTGCAAGGTTAGGTTTTTAGAACTGTCAGCTGTCCAAATGGACACATCGCTTTTTCACACGTCTCAAGTGAACGAATCGGTACAAGTTGGAACGAACCGAACAATTTATTGAAACGTTCGCGATCTAATGAGGCTACATGCAGGGTCTCGGGCACGTTATTTTCGCAGCCTCTGGGTTTGAGGATGCCTTGTCCATGTGCTTTGACGAGGCGTGGGGGACATGACAGAGTAAGAGTTGTCCCGATGTCCATGTGCTTTGACGAGGCGTGGGGGGCATGACAGAGCAGGAGTTGTCCCGATGTTCTTGATCATACCTTGCCATTAAATTGACGAGGCGTGAGAGGCATGACAGAGCAGGAGTTGTCCCGATGTTCTTGATCATACCATGCCATTGGATGTGTTTATGCCGTCGATGCACGACACATCTGCCCATCTGCTCCTGCCTGATGCGGGCTTCGAAGGTTGTAAACCGGCCACCAGCGCGTCGGTCAGCTAGCTGTTTGCTGAGCTGCTGGCTTTATTCGATGATGGTTACATCGCACTCCGTTTGAAGGTATTCAAACTCGTAGTTCATTATATTTGTTGCCAACCGTGCGAAGGCTGTTCGAAAACAAGGAGCGCGAGTAGACATGCAGCATCAAAGGCAAGTTAAAAAATGACAAGTTCTCCATCACAAGAAAATGTGGCTCATTTAGTTCCTCGACAGATCTTAATCTCAAGTCCAAATGGCTGTGGCGAGGAAAGGCCCCAAAACATATCGTTATCACGTGGAATAAGGGCCATAACGTAGACGGCGTTCCTCCGGCGGTCCTGATCATGCGGTGCCCTGTTTTTTTGTGGTGTAATTCTGTTCGAATTCTTCAAATGTCGTATGAAATCCGAAAATGTGACACTGTAAATATGCACAAGTGGTGTGGAAACATGGCTACGAAAAATGCCACCGGCGTTGCACGTTCGCTTTCACTTTGACAAAGGTATGAAGTGGACTGCAACACAATGCACCTTATCGCAATACAAACAAAAGGTATTAGACACACACGCGCGCGCGCGCGCGAACGCACGCACATGCACGCGCGCACGCGCACGCAGACGCACACACGCAGACACACACACGCAGACACACACACACACACACACACACACACACACACACACACACACACACACACACACACACACACACACACACACACACACACACACATATATAATTATATAATATATATATATATATATATATATATATATAATATATATATATATATATATATATATGTGCGTGTATATGTATATATCATTTTCATCTATCCTATTCCATGGCACTGCAAAAAGGCACTGTCGTTGCGCACTCGTTTTTCGTTTAAATAAATAGATAAAGCGAGGGCATTGAACAAGAAAGTGAATACGGTAGGCTGTCAGCACGAGGAACAACATTCAAACACATGATGCTGAAGTTAGAAGGCTTGGATGACTTTAGAAATGAGCTGTGCTGTAACAGTATACCCATTTTTAAACAGAGGCACTTTTGAGAATACCAGAATCAAAAACACATCTTAAAAAACGCTCAGAAGTCGTTTTATTTACATACACGCAGCGCCTTATTCAACAGCAGCACCACCCTGTAATATACCCCTTACGCTAAAGTGAATGTGCGTGCTTAAAACACAGTCCTGAATTACGCCCCCAAGAACAGGGCGACATATTGCACGAGCAGCGCAACAAGGACTTTAAACTACTTCCATCCGTTCATATCAAGCGGCCGGCACGCGTTCAGACTGTCGGTGATGTGTGCCTGCCTTGTCACCGTCGCCGACGTATGTCGGGTGTCGGGTGTGCCGGTGCCGAGGCTGCCGGACCGAGCCAGAGGGCCGCCCTGGGCCGCCCTGGACCGTCCTGGGCCGCCCCCGCCACCCTGGGCCGTCCTCGCCGCCCGCCCCGTCCCGTCCTGTCCATCCTGTCCCGTCCGTCCGGTCCCGTCCCGCCCGCCCCGCCCCGCCCCGCCCCGCCCCGCCCCGTGCCGTCCCGTCGGCACCATCTCGCGCCTTTTGACTGCGGCCGGCCCGCCGACCCGCTTCGCAGGAGGCGGCATCGGCGGACTCATCCAGAACCTGGCCGGAGGCTTCATCAGTCAGCTCGGAGGCCAGGGCCAAACTGGTCAGACGGGTCAGACTGGAGCAAACATCTTTCCCGGCATCACGGGTAAATCTCTACGAAAACTAGTCACAGATAGATAGCGAGCCGCACAAAAACAGTTGTTGACAGTGTCTGCAACTTCTGCACGGTCCAGGTGGTTGGAAGCCGTCGAATGTCTCTGCTCGGCGTACCGCTCACAGGACGCCGACTGTCTGGTGGCGTCGAAGCTATCTCACACGATAACACAACACGCGACGTTGCACCGCGCGGGTGCGGTCAACAGCCGGCATGGAGCAAACCTGTCACGACACAGTCTCCAACATGGCCCTTCTGGGATGACCGAATTCCTACGTCAATATCTTCTGTCTGCTGGCATGACCTGATACTGGCAATCGTTGCTAAGAAGCATGTTATTTAAACTTGAACGGGGAAAAGACAAATATGATTCATTATACTTAATAAATGCGATGAATGGCGATAGAAATAAACGATGCATGCAAAAGCAAATGTTGAGAAGCATGAGTTGGTGATGGAAATACATCGCATAATTATATTAGCGTGTAGTGAAATGTGTGGTGCTATCCCAGCCAAAGGAGTGGGAAGCTGCTGTGGATATGTATGTGCGGTTATGTATGCACGAGCATTACGCACATGTAGCATTGCTAAACGGCATGCACACACACGGCCCTGCGCGATAACATTTCTAACAAAACACCGCCTAACGTTATCCCGCAGGCGACCGCCTAACCATGCAGTGCTCAGCAGTACTTACTCATTGTCTTGCGCGTACTGCCGCGTTCGGTCCTGTCGCCGCCCGCCGGTGTTGATTTGACATTACTTCCGAGAAATGTATAACCCGTACTTAGTTCGCATGGCGTGCTTTCTGGCAGTGACGTGTTCAGGGAGTAAGCGTTCGCCGGCACCAGTAAGCGGGTCCTGTCCTCCCTGGAGACGCCACTGCCGCCCGGCGGACGGCCGTGTGAGACGCTCCGGCTGGTTTGCAGGCACCACCACGCCTCAGCCGGCAGAGTGCTTCCCTGGTCAACAGTTCCAGCGCGACTGTAACACCTGCAACTGCATCAACGGCCGCATTGCTTGCACGTTGATCGAATGCTCAGCGGCCCCGTCCACCAACCAGTGCCGCGAGGGCCAGCGCGTGCAGCAACAGTGCAACACGTGCACGTGCAAGGGCGGACGGTTCCAGTGCACGAACCGCTTCTGCCTGGGCGGCAAGCAGCGGCGGCGGCGGCCAGCAGGAGGGAGGCTTCTGCCGGCCCGGCGAGTCGTTCCAGCAGGATTGCAACACCTGCTTCTGCGACAACGGTCGCTTCGCCTGCTCTCGGCGCCAGTGCGGCGGCGGCAACGGCGGCGGCGGCGGACAGCAGGAGGGAGGTTTCTGCCGGCCCGGCGAGTCGTTCCAGCAGGACTGCAACACGTGCTTCTGCGACAACGGTCGCTTCGCCTGCTCTCGGCGCCAGTGCGGTGGGTTTCAGCAGTTCCTGGGCCGTTGAGCCCGGTCGGAGCGGCTCGGAGCGAAGGGCACGACTCGACACCGCCGCGCCTGGGCAGCTGCATCGATGTGCATGCTGTAAATGGTCGCTAGTGGGACCTGCATGACTTCTTCGTAGACCTTTCTCATTCCATCTACTGATTATGCATGACTGCTACATCAATATCCATCTTTTATTTTTCGATTTCTACGCGAGCCAATGGATGTCGACTCCTGTGATCGGTCCACTTCCCTTCGTGGTGAGATGTGGTGTCCAGGCGTGCTATTCTGACCATGAAAATGCGACCACGGTATGTGCTGCCATCTCTTTTACATTGCGTCAAAGTGAAAAGTCTGAGATTTCTCGCAGCATTTACATTACCGCAATGGATTTTGTCAGGCCTAGTTTAATAGTTTGGATGCGTGCTCGCTGTTTATGAATTATCATATTTATTTTGTTCGCTAGCGGTTCCGAGGAATTTCTAATGGCTAATGTGCGTATCGACTTATCGTTGATTCAAATACACGTTAAATATCGGAAGGATATGGTAACTTCACCTGCTATAAGTGATTTAATGGCATATGCGCACAAACTGTACGAAAGCTACAACATGATTTACGGAATGGCGCAGTTGGTGTGAATGCATGACGTGACAAGAAGCGATTGCGAAGTTCTGCACGGAGAATGAAGTAAAGCTGACAGCAGCCACTTCCAAGTTATTTGAATTGACAGTGCCTGCCACTCGCAGCTTCCCGAGCCCGTCGATCTCACTTCAGCCTCGACCTGACAGCCCTGGGCCTGAGCACAAAAAAACGGATTCCGAGTCCTGTCCCCGGCGTCTCTTATCCAAGTCCGAGTCTTGAACCCTAGGATCCCGAGTCAAAGGTAAGGTTCCTTCCGTCCCGCTGTACATGAGTGTAGTCTGAGTCCTAGGTACTCGGATCCGAGTCATATGACCCTGAGCCCGAAGCCAAATCCATCAGAATCTCACAGGATCATGTGGCAAATATCGTGATGACTATGGACATCCGGGGGCAAAATCGTTTAGGACAAAAATGGTCATGGGTCTTAGCGCCATGAGACCTAACCAGACCAAACGGAACCGACTTTGACACCTCCAAACTATTTAACCCAAACTCTCTAAGCCAAGAAGGTATTTAAGGGCATGCTTTTGCTATCGAAAACGTGTTTTTAACAGGTGTCTTTCGTTGAATGTACATCAAAACTATTCTGGTGTTGTTCATGCATATCTTATAACTAAGGTCAAATGGTTAGACTACAACCATACCAAACGGTACAAAGTAAGGTTACAAGTCTTTTGGTGGAGTTTATTCTGAGTTCAGTGTCAGTTCACTTAAGTCCGAATAAAAGGTTTGCGACGGCCAGAATTATATGTATATGATTTCTCAAAATCGCTCTTGTGATTCGCAATCACTGAGATCTGGGTCCGAGTTACAGTCCTCTGTCTTTTAAAGCCGCAGTTTGAGTCCGAGTCCAGACCGCCTCCGGGAGGTGGGCCACCAGAAACTCTGCCGATTCGGGCCGTCGTCTGGCCATTATCAGCGGCGGCGCCAGCCGTCGCAGCAGCTGGCGGCGCCTCGCTCCAACGACACGGCCACCTCGCTCCCATGACACGCTCAGCAGCGGTGACATCCGGCCCCGAAAGTGGCGCCAGCGAGCGGCGCCGCTCGTTCGGCCGGTGACAGCCGCGGCGCGCTCGGAGCTGACCCTCGGCTGACCGGCCGGCAGTCAGGGGTCGCCGCGCCGGCGGCAGCCCGAGGCGGGGTCTAGACGAGGCGGTCAGCACGCGCACTGGCGCACCGCGCCGCGGGCGGGACGCAGTGAAAGTGTGAGCAGGGTCAGGGCGGCAAATGGCTGTTATTAACTCCCACGGGCCATGTTCGTCCGCACTGGTGCAATGTTCAATGAAGTGTTCCCGAGAAGGCCCGAAAATTGATTCTTGTCATCAGAGCCCATTTGACGTTGGGTGAGTGGGCTGCATATTAGGGAGGGAGCAAAAGGCGAAGCAAACATGGGGAGCGAGGCCCCCCACATGAATGTAAGCCCACATGTATGACCTCGATGACAGCAGCGGTGGATCTAGGTGCTTGCAGGAGCCAGCCGCTGATGGACGAGCGTCATGAGGCCGCGACGCCTCACGAACGCAGCCTAGGCTTTGATGGCGTCCTAGGCCAGAGGTGTCGCGACGACATCTCTGGCCGGCCGTCGGTTATGGTCCCAGAGGTGTCGCGATGACGTTTCTGGCCGGCCGGCGTCAGTCGGTACCCTGACGCAACTGGGGTCATAACCGACAGCCTTACAGGTGTCGTCGCGACACCTGTGTCGTGTCGTCGCGACGGCTCTGACCGGCCGTCGTCAGGCGGGACCCCTGACGCAACTGGGGCCACAGCCGACGGCCGACCCGGACAGTACAACACGGACCTCAGGCGCACCAAGGCCGCGGCTTCCGACCGAGGGGAGCCAGCGGAGAAATGGGTCAGCTGGCCGCCTCCCTGTGCGTGGCCAGCACCGACAGACGGCATCCTTGGACGGCAGGAACAGCTGCCGGCGTGTCACCGTGCTGCGCTGTCGCTGGCGTCAGGGTCAGGGCCGACGAGGTCCGGCGCTGCGCGTGAGATGACGAGGCGCGCCTCGGGCGCCTGCCCTCGACTCGTGAGTCATTACATTTGGGCGTCTGTCGCACGGCGTGATCAAATCTGGGGCGTTATTAGCAGCCCACGGAATTCACGGCCAGTCATGGCAGCTTGTGTATTAAGGTGACCATGGGAATGCCTGCGAACGCGTTGCCTTCAAGCTGGTGGGGTTTCCAACGTGCCAAGGCCGCCACGTGACTTTCTGCCACATGTGTGACTCGCTCTTCGAGCGGAGCGGTAGATGTTCGAAGCTTGTTAAGGGTTTCGTGTGAGATCTGAAGGCTGTGGCCATGAGCGTAGAAAGGTAGTGGGCTCCTGTGGTACCAAATCACGTCAGGTCCCATGAAATCCATATGCTGCACCCTAATCAGGTGTGACCGCCCACAGTGCCAGAGAGTTGCCTGCCCGCGCTCGATCGGAATGTCTAGTTTATTGCGAGGACGGGACTTAGAGCGAACCTGACGGCAGACTTTGCCTGCGGTAGTCATACCAGTGTGCATTGCTAGCCGTATGTCATCGAATCATTAAAACAATTATACAGTATGTTTTCGATGAAGTTGGAGGTCCAGCAACGAAGAGCGGTCAATAGCGCAGGACTTTTCTCCGAAGTTTTATGCACACCGGCGGGCGATTCGTCTTGTCACATACAGCTTATGATAGTTTTTGCTACACGTTTCCGTGAACGCTTATCTGCTGACAAAAAATGGAGAAATTTCAATTTCATGTCGAGTAATTGGCTGCCAATTGTTTTTAAATGTACTGAGTTGTTCGCACCCAACCAGTTCACGGCTTCGCAACTGGAAGTTTGTTGAAAGTGTGCGTGGTCTCCAATCGAAGAGTTGACAGCGCAAGGTTTGGTTTTTTCCTTTGCATACTGTTCCAAAACCACAGGACAGCGGTGGAACACGGCAGCCATCATTGATTAACCCAGACTTATGGCGTATCCGTAAGAGGCAAGGCAGGTCGCACAAGGCAGGTGTGATCGCACAAGGCAGGTGTGCTCGGACTGTAAGAAGTCGCGCGGGGCTGACAGCCGAGGCAGCCGTCATACCCAACCGTCGCTTCGCCTTCGTCTCGCTTGAGGTGGCTTTGAGTTGACGTGTCTCGCATCTACAAGGACAAATCCTGCGCTGTCAACATTGTAAATGCAGCCCACGCGCGCACGCAACCCTCCAAATTACGCTGCAGAAATGGTAATCACAAGATGTGACGAGGTCACCTGGTCCTTGAAAGGCTATTGTTGAGGCATGCAATCAGATTACGCGGCGGTCCGCACAACAACCGTCGAATGTCGGCGCACCCCACGCTGGGGGCCGGGCAGCGGTTGACAGTGACGGCGATGGCGCTAACAGCCCCGTCCAGCCGGGCCCGCCGGCGCTGGTCACCAACGGCGAGCGGCATCGACGGACTGCGACGACACTGACGCTGCTCCAGACCCCGTCCAGCCGGGCCCGCCGGCGCTGGTCACCAACGGCGAGCGGCATCGACGGACTGCGACGACACTGACGCTGCTCCAGACCCCGCCCGGCCGGGCCCGTCGGCGCTGGTCACCAACGGCGAGCGGCATCGACGGACTGCGACGACACTGACGCTGCTCCAGACCCCGCCCAGCCGGGCCCGCCGGCGCTGGTCACCAACGGCGAGCGGCATCGACGGACTGCGACGACACTGACGCTGCTCCAGACCCCGCCCGGCCGGGCCCGCCGGCGCTGGTCACCAACGGCAAGCGGCATCGACGGACTGCGACGCCCCTTCTGCCACGACACTGATGATGCTCCAGACCCCGACACCAGGGACGCCTCCGCTGCTGCTGCGCTACAGACCATCGCGGCCGCTCTGGGCCGGCGCCGGCCGCTGGCCCGCGGACCCGAGCAGCGCTGCCGGTGGCGGCCCCCACCCTGACGCCGCCCTCTCGGTGTCGCTGTTCGCAGGTCTGGTGGGCGGTCAGTGCGCTCCTGCAGACAGCACCTGCCCGGCGGGCTGTGGAAAGGTGGCGGACGAGCGCGGCTGCGTCCGGTGTACGTGCGGCGCGCGGCCCGTGCCGCCGGCCACGGCCTGTGCGCCGCAGAACTACATCTGTCCGGCCGACTGCGGCAGGGACGTCAGCGCCGGCGGCTGCCTCCACTGCAGCTGCGGAGCTAAACCCATCCCACCGCCGCCCTCCAACGAATGTGCTCCCCAAGGCAGCACATGTCCCGCAGACTGTGGAAAGATAACCAACTCCCAGGGCTGTGTGGTGTGCACGTGCGGGGCCAAGCCTCTGCCCCCTCGGCCCTCCGACGAGTGTGCTCCCCAAGGCAGCACATGTCCCGCAGACTGTGGACAGATAACCAACTCCCAGGGCTGTGTGGTGTGCACGTGTGGGGCCAAGCCTCTGCCCCCTAGGCCCTCCGACGAGTGTGCTCCCCAGGGCAGCACATGTCCCGCAGACTGTGGACAGATAACCAACTCCCAGGGCTGTGTGGTGTGCACGTGTGGGGCCAAGCCTCTGCCCCCGAGGCCCTCCGACGAGTGTGCTCCCCAGGGCAGCACATGTCCCGCAGACTGTGGACAGATAACCAACTCCCAGGGCTGTGTGGTGTGCACGTGTGGGGCCAAGCCTCTGCCCCCTAGGCCCTCCGACGAGTGTGCTCCCCAAGGCAGCACATGTCCCGCAGACTGTGGACAGATAACCAACTCCCAGGGCTGTGTGGTGTGCACGTGTGGGGCCAAGCCTCTGCCCCCTAGGCCCTCCGACGAGTGTGCTCCCCAGGGCAGCACATGTCCCGCAGACTGTGGACAGATAACCAACTCCCAGGGCTGTGTGGTGTGCACGTGTGGGGCCAAGCCTCTGCCCCCTAGGCCCTCCGACGAGTGTGCTCCCCAGGGCAGCACATGTCCCGCAGACTGTGGACAGATAACCAACTCCCAGGGCTGTGTGGTGTGCACGTGTGGGGCCAAGCCTCTGCCCCCTAGGCCCTCCGACGAGTGTGCTCCCCAAGGCAGCACATGTCCCGCAGACTGTGGACAGATAACCAACTCCCAGGGCTGTGTGGTGTGCACGTGTGGGGCCAAGCCTCTGCCCCCTAGGCCCTCCGACGAGTGTGCTCCCCAGGGCAGCACATGTCCCGCAGACTGTGGACAGATAACCAACTCCCAGGGCTGTGTGGTGTGCACGTGCGGGGCCAAGCCTCTGCCCCCTAGGCCCTCCGACGAGTGTGCTCCCCAGGGCAGCACATGTCCCGCAGACTGTGGACAGATAACCAACTCCCAGGGCTGTGTGGTGTGCACGTGCGGGGCCAAGCCTCTTCCTCCCGCCGGCGGCGACTGCCCTCCGCCGGGCAGCTATTGCCCCGCGTTCTGTGGCGAAAGCACCGACTCGCGCGGCTGCCTGATCTGCCCGTGCGGAGCGACGCCGATCACGCCCGACACTGCCCGCTGCCCCGTGCCGCGCTGCCCGGCCGACTGCGGGCAGAAGCCCGGCGCCGACGGCTGCCCGTCCTGCGACTGCGGCGGCCCGCCCACGCCCACACCGCGTCCCGTGCCGGCCTCCTGTCGGCAGCGCCAGTGCCCGGCCGACTGTGGCGTCACCTACAACCGACGAGGCTGTCCCATTTGCCAGTGCGGCAACCCGTATGCTGGCTGATGGAACTGATGCGACTTCCCCTCGGTGGACATTGGAGCATGGATGAAATGAGGCATTCCCCATATGACTAGTATTTGTTCTATAGTGCTCGTTCTCGTACTAACTACTAGATGACAGCGCATTTTATTACATGTCGCTCGCGGCGAGCGAAACATGCATATGCGTTTCATTTTACCAAAATGCCGGGGAAAGTGCAGCGCTAAGGAGAGTACTGAGGCGCGCAGCAACAAATGGAACCGCCAGTTGGCGTGACGTTCTAGCTGGTATACAACACAGTTCATATTCGTCGTCACCTCATATAATTTCGGGGAGCACTGAGCCCCCTATGCTGACTTGAGCCCTGCCCCAATGCTTCTCTCGGCCCCCCCCCCCCCCCCCCCAGTCGTCCTCTCAGCTCCCCCCTCCTCCAGTGGTCTCTGAGTCCCCTATGCTGACTTGAGCCCTGCCCAATGCTTCTCTCGCCCCCCCACTCCCAGTCGTCCTCTCAGCTCCCCCCTCCTCCAGTGGTCTCTGAGTCCCCTCAGTGCATATGAGGCCCCCCCAGTCGTCCTCTCAGCTCCCCCCTCCTCCAGTGGTCTCTGAGTCCCCTCAGTGCATATGAGCAACTGGGAAATACTGCGCAAAATATTTACAAAACAATTAGCTTAACGTTTGGTATAAAAGGCAGGAGGTACCTGAACACGTCACTATAAACATCATGCTAAGTTTGCACCAAACTGCATCATGTACGCATGTAGTGTTTTTGTCATACGAGATTCTTCTTATGATAAGCCAGTTAAGCCAGTCTTGGACACGTTTTTCCTTTGATAACGCCCACATTTAAACAAACAATATACTGCATTACGCGGTAGCTAAGTAGTAGCGGTAGGTAAGTACAGGGTATCCCAGGTAAAGCCTAATTCGTGCATTCTTCAACAGTGACAGGCACATTTATTACACAATTGCGGCCACGATGGTTGCGCAACACAATCAGCGGCAGCGCTTGCCGTCAGCGATTGCTCGCTAAGATTTACTACGTCTCTCCGTAACGCCCCATTCCTAGCCTTGCACGACGGCCCACCGTAACTTGAAGTGGGAAGCCATTCCCCAACAGGAAAACGGTTTTGAGTCCACGAAATATCCAGTTTAATTTAAATTTCAACGCGGAGACGAAGTCCAAGTGACCAAAACCCCGAGGAAACTAGGTTTTCGGGTAGGTTAAGTCAACCGTCTCGGCTGAGCCCCCCCCCCCCCCCCCACATTGATTTTTGAAGGTGAGAACCCTTGTTACGAGTAAGGTCAAGGGCAGAGCCAATCCGTCTTCCTGTCACTGCATGGGAAACCCTGCAGGTACGGTAGGTAATATTGACGCTAATTTCGTCATGCAAATTTTCGCCATTCCGACACTTGTCCTATTCACGCCGCGTGCCTTCAAAACCAGGGGTGAGGGGTTCGATCCCCGGCGCTGCCACCTTTCCTGCCAGGGTGGGAGGCAGCCGCCGCCATAAGCCTCCCGACGATCGCCATCTGACTGATGGCAAGCCGGCCTCCCGACGATTGCCATCTGACTGATGGCAAGCCGGCCTCCCGACGATTGCCATCTGACTGATGGCAAGCCGTCAGCTTTGCCGTTTACCAGACGCTGCTTTGTGCGCCGTTCAGCAAACTGAGCACCACTTCAGTGAGCAGCAGCGAAGCCTACTCCAATACCACGTACACCAGCGAAGTAAGACTGACCTTCATTACATTTTCAGGCAAGAAGAGCACCCGAGCGACGCCCTGAAGCACACTTGATACATCGCCCATGTAGACGGCGAAAAATTCCGGCGATTGGCGTCTTTCCAACACATGTACGGAACGACCCAGCTAGCAAAGGATGTCTGACGAGGAAACATTTAAGCCGTTCTCGTAATCATGCGGCTCCAGTTGTACAGGCACATTGTTCGCATACTGGTCTCCGCTCTCCGCTCGAAGCGTGGAGTGTTCTGAAGTGCTTTCTTCGGGTCCGCTGAGACCAGCCTTATCTGACGGCACGGGCCCGGGCCCGCTGAGACCAGCCTTATCTGACGGCACGGGCTCGGGCCCGCTGAGACCAGCCTTATCTGACGGCACGGGCCCGGGCCCGCTGAGACCAGCCTTATCTGACGGCACGGGCTCGAAGACAAGGTAGATTGGGATCCAGCGCGTGCGCGGGATGCCGACAGCCGGTGCCGTGGGGAGACCGGCAGACAGAGATCCCAGTACACTTTCCATTTGCAGTGTAAACACGCAGTCACTGTGAGACGGCACGATTATTCAGTGACACACGAGGTAATTTGTAACGACAGGTTTGAGGACAACGAAAACAACCGGATGTCGTATCACACAGCGCACGAACATGTAGTGCCGCGGTCCACACGTCCCATGAGTAGTGAGCGGAACAACACCCATTAGATAGTCGAAAGGAGTCCTTCATACATTGCAATGGCTGGCACGGAAAGAAGAAGCGCCAACACGTATTTGGCGAAAAATGCATTTTGACGTGAGTCGTGCTTGGACTAACAGATGTTTATTCCCCGCTCAGTGTCTGCGAAACGGAGTGCACATGCCCATTACATGTTTCAACAGTCGTGCAGTGCAGAATCACTGTTCCCGTTCCGAACAAAACAACTACGATGCCATCCATGGCACGCAAGCCAACAAAACTCACTCCCGAGACATGGACTGACTGCAAGACACGCTTCATGACAAGACCGGAAGCGGACGTCACGTTGTTTTATGCCGCGACCCGAGCGCGCCCAAACGCCGCTGACCTGTCTCCCTGCCAGCCCCTGACCGGGCACCGGTGGGTTGGTGGCGGCCCAGGCCGCGCGAGTCTGGCCATTGGACTTCACCACTGCCGCCGCCGACTGGTCCACAGGCAGAGCCCAGCCCTGCACCGCTCCCGATACCGTCCATGAGCCGCCTCTCCAGCCGGGGCATCCTGCCGTCACCTCCACATCCCTGCCGCACGCCAAATAAATACGCTCGCGCGCCTCCGTACACGGCTATCACAGCAGATCTCGCTAGAGCTCGTCGTGGCCGTCGTTGTGGTGATGGTCGGACGCCGGCTTGATGTAAACGCCCTCTTGCACCTTCCACTTGGCGGTGGTGTCCGGAGAGGTGATGCCCACCACCTCCATCTGGCCGGAGATGGGCCGGCCGAAGCTGTGGCCCGACATGGCCAGGTACCTGCCAGCGGCGGCGGCGCCCACCCGTCAGCATGTGAACCCGTCTCGGACCGGCTGGCCGGCGGCAGCGGACCGGAACAGCTCGGCCAGAGTCACCAGTGTCACAGCGGCCGCCCAGTGGCACACTGATGAAGATCAACAGCACGCCATGCCACGCCTGGACCTCACTCAGTCATTGCCATCCTGCACACGCTAGTACGACACGCTCCAACATCGGGCGTTCAGTCCTGCAGTAACTGCTGTTCCGTCCGTGCCTCTATCGGCGCCCCTGACCGGCTGGCGTGGCCGGCGGCAGCGGCGAGTTAACCAACTCACGCAGTGTTCCAATACTCGGCCACTTGGGTGGCAGAGACGTCGATATTTTTTCAAGCTACAACGCCGGCTTTGAGCTCACTGTCAGTGGCCCCTCCCGTTGCTCAAAATCGGCCAATCCGCATCGAACCGGGCGGCTGTCTAACCAGTATTGATGCGCCTTAGGTTTGACAAATGGACTGAGTAGGTCAGATGTCCGGGTCGGGTCGAAGGGCAAGGGATTAGCGCAGATGAATTGTGTGCGGGGACCGCCGAAGAGGCAGGATTCTGGTAGCACGAATTTATATCTACATCCTGCACACCCTAGTGGATGAATCTTGGAACGTTGTACTCACGCGCCCGTGTCCACGTGTCGGAGCATGACCGTGTCGCCCCGGCGCCAGTCGTCGCCCGAGCAGACCAGCTCCCAGTTGTCGCCCGAGTCACCCTCGCCTGCCGGGCACGCACCAGTCACCCGTCACCGGCCGCGGCACGGCACGGCACGGCACGGCACGGCACGGTCCAGCGGCCAACAGCGCCAGACCGGAGGCTGCGGACTGCCGGCCGCAGTCAACACGGGGACAGACAGGGGCGCAGCAGCGGCGTGGCGCTGCGCACTGCCGGCCGTCTGCCGTAAACACAGGGACAGACAGGGGCACAGCCGGTGGCGTGGCGCAGCGGACCGCCGGCCGTCTGCCGTAAACACAGGGACAGAAAGGGGCACAGCCGGCGGCGTGGCGCAGCGGACCGCCGGCCGTCTGCCGTAAACACAGGGACAGAAAGGGGCACAGCCGGCGGCGCGGCGCAGCGGACCGCCGGCCGTCTGCCGTAAACACAGGGACAGACAGGGGCACAGCCGGCGGCGCAGCGCAGCGAACCGCCGGCCGTCTGCCGTGAACACAGGGACAGGCAGGGGCACAGCCGGCGGCGTGGCGCAGCGGACCGCCGGCCGTCTGCCGTAAACACAGGGACAGACAGGGGCACAGCCGGCGGCGCAGCGCAGCGGACCGCCGGCCGTCTGCCGTGAACACAGGGACAGACAGGGGCACAGCCGGCGGCGTGGCGCAGCGGACCGCCGGCCGTCTGCCGTAAACACAGGGACAGACAGGGGCACAGCCGGCGGCGCGGCGCAGCGGACCGCCGGCCGCAGTCAACACGGGGACAGTCAGGGGCACAAGGGCGCTACACGCCAGCACAACGCATCCGACACATTTCTAGCAGGGAGTAACTACCGGTTGGTTCACCCACAATAGCGCGTACAACAATGCCTTAAATCAGACCTACCTTTAGTTCCGAACGCCGAAACTTCTTGATTCCTCGACAGAGGTGACGAGAAGTGATGGGAGTGAAGGAACTTCTTGGTGGTCAGGTGCTGCAGTCGCAGCTTCGTTCCACACGGTAACGGCTCACTGGGACAAGAGCGTTCAGGACATGTCAAACCAAGTTTGCTCAGCGAAATGATGCAGCTAAACAGAGCGTTCACTACTCTACATAGATCAAGTATATCGTTGTAAATCACTTCTCCAACTGATCCGCTTTACGTGCGAGGTCTACTGAACAGGTACTGGGCCCGTCACCAGTAATTATACAGCGGCGTTGTGTACTAAACCCGGAGCGGGCGCGCTGCTTGGACCGACGGACACTGAAAGGTCAGGTGGCAACTGGCCAACGAGGGTGATCTCAGCAGCCGAATATTGTGCAGCACGTGCAGTTCTCCAGTCTTGTGCGGCCAAAGGCGGATGCAAAATTCTCCATCGAACTGGGCAGTACAACTAGGGTAGTGGGTGCACGACGCACGCAATAAGCTTTGCGTCGCCAGTACTCGTGCCCCAAAGTCACCGTGCGATCAGAAGTGTAGTTTCCTTTTCGGTTTGTGGGCGGGGACGGGGAAAGGCTTCAGCCCCAAACCTTGGAAAGAAGGTGGACAAAATGGGGGGGGGGGGGGAGAAATCTGTTCGCTGGCATATTTTGGAGGCACCTTGGGTTATTTTTCACTGTTCAGTCCCCCCTCCCTACGTATTTTGCGAAACTACGCCCCGCACACAATACAACTCATAAAACACACTACTTCATTTGTCCATAGTGGAGAACATACCAGAGGATGGGACTGCAAAGACACCAACTGACGTCTATGTGCACAGATCATCACGCAAATGCCACAGCAATGCCACAAGTTCTAACTTTCCCAGCAATGCACTGGCTGCTCTTAATCGCGATGACTCAAATTATTGTTCAAAAATGGCAGATTATGCCCTCTGATGAGCAGCATCCATCCAGACACTGATCTGACAATCATCAGCGATTATCATCAATGGCTAACCGCTTTGCCTGCGTGGCAGCAGTGCCGCGCGACCCTCCGAATAACCCTCCGACCATGCGGATAAGTACCCCTGTCCGTCAGTCAGCCAGCCGTCGCCCTGGAACTGTGATCCCCTGGATTGGTCTCACCTCAAGAATTATCCCCATACGTTTAACGTGCCATCAGACACCCCGCCGACCGCCTCTCCCTTCGGCTGCACCATGTACCGCGCGTCCGCCCTCACCCGCGGTCGCAGTGCTTGCCGGAGGCGCCCATCAGCGACCAGTGGCTGTTGACGTCGTCCTGATCCTCGACGCCGGTGACGCTCTGCTGGCCGCTGCCAGAGCCGTACTTGACGTCGTGCGAGTGCAGCCGCGACTTGTACGCCGTGTTCATCAGCTTCACCACCGAGCCGCACGTCACGTCGTCCACACGTAACGAGCCTGCCCGAACGGGACGGGACGGGACGGGACGCGTCAGAGGTCGGTGATGGCCACTCCGGCGTGCGCCACGCGCAAAACAGCAGCAGCGCACATCCATCTCCACAAACATCATTTTTTCAGTTTGCTTAATGATGACACCACTCATACCACCCAGAAATGGCATAGCCCTGACATGGTAAGACACTTAAAATATTTACCTTGCACTGAAGAGAGACAAGAGAGCAACAAAATAATGTATCCTGGTTGATTATCTGACTTCATGATGGAAGTGTTTTTTATATGCACTGTTCAGCACCCAAGATGCTGTGTTTTCTCCTCAGTGACTGAAACAGAATAAAACATGTTAAGCAACATTGGGTATGAATGATATACAGCAGCCCAAGAAGGCTGAGCCTCAGCTGTATCAGTGACATATCAATGAAAACCAAGCTAACAGTAAAGTAGTACTGCTTATGTTCTAGGAGCTATATCAAACAAATCATCAGATGACACCAGTTTTATATACTTTCAACAATTTTTTTCACCATGTGACTAAAACAGCCTTGAGATAAAAAACAACATGCTTAACAATTAACTAATTTCCCCCAACAACTGGTCACATAGACATAATTCAGAATGAAGATTTTCCCTAACCATTGCTTTTATCTAACAACCAACAAAAAATAATGTACAAAGCCACAACTGATAACACTAAAAGAACATGGATGTGGTGAAGACATGGTCCGTCCATCAGCATCTCCTTCTTAGCCTGATGCCCCACAACTGATGCCTTCCTCTCAGCCTTATGTCTGGCAATGCACACCTCCCTGCTAGCCTAGAGTAACTGAGAAGGAGACATGTGCCTGGCTCTCAAGGACTGATCAAGAATGCTCGCTAAAGGGCTCCATTTTTATATGACTTTGATGCCTTTTTTTGGGCTGCATGCACATAACTATTGAAAAGTATTGCCCTTGGATGGTGACAACCCTCAGGTGAGGCTTGACACTAGGTACTGAGCTAGCATATAGCAGCTCTGGGTGACACATTGCTGTAGACACAGACTCCAGGCTGACATTCCAGAGGCATGCTCTGGACACAGTTGTCAGGGCTATCCAGAGGTTAGCAGTGATACAGATCAGATAGCTATTCGGTGGCCAGTGCTCCTTCTGAGTTTGGCAAGAACACTGATACATGGCTGTAGAAGAACGCAGTTACCACAACATATTGTGTACATTGCTCTCAGTACAGAGGCATGCTCTGGACACAGTGGTCAGGGCTATCCAAAGGTTAGCAGTGATACAGATCAGATAGCTATTGGGTGGCCAGTGCTCCTTCTGAGATTGGCAAGAACACTGATACATGGCTGTAGAAGAACCCAGTTACCACAACATATTGTGTACATTGCTCTCAGTACTTTTGTACTCAGTTTTAGCACTTGTACATAATAATCCCACAGTAATCCTAGATAGTGAATCTGAGCATGCCTAAAGTAGTAAGGCAGCCATTACCACTTTCAGCACATAGCGGGTTGAGGCTTCATGTCAAAATGATGTTGCAAAGGTATTTTCAGGCAAAAATATTTCAATTGCACCCTTCATACATTGATTTAGCAATTTGATCTGGCCTGACTTAAGCACATGGAGGCAAAGGTTCAGTGGATTGATGTTGCATACACAAGAGCAATGGACATATTTTTTGCAAACTAGTGTTGTTGCCCAGCTAGAATGGAGTTAATTTCAGCTTATCAGTAACTTACTAGGTGCAGTACAGCAGTTTACTGCCAGGCTCATTCACGCATTATGAACTAGTCTTATACAGGAAGTTCCAGGCTTTTATCTAAATTGTTGTACTAAAGACCCCATCACGTCAAAAAACAGTTAAGAAGACAGCTGTAGTAAAGGCCCCACAAGAGTCATTCCTGATAATCAATTCAACTGGATGCCAACCTGAACCATGGCATCTCCTCCCTGCATATGCCAGAATAGTGCACACAGACACAAGACCATGCATTCGGCAAGGCTCAGGCTTCCTAAAAAGCCTGAAGACATCTGCGGTGTTTTAGATCATCATGGCTCAAAGCATTTACACAGAGAAAGCCTCAATTTTTGTTGGTGATGGCCATATAAGGCACGGTCTAGCTACCATTCAAAACATGCTTCATGCAACAATCTTTTTACTGACAAGCCTCCAGACCATGGAGGTTAAAAAGTAGCCTGGGCTTAGCAGATGGCAATATGGCAAAAGACAAGTTGCAATGCCTTTTCTCCAGACTGCAAAGGAATACATATCATGCTGAATGTGACCAGCATAACCCTGAAATCTTAGCCATAACTGCAGCACAAATACATCCCAAATTAGAACAATCATAGTTTGGCAGCCAAATGGGTCAGGGTATACATTCCTACCTCATGTTGATAAAGAGCATTGTACATCAATCATCATTTTTAAGGCGGAACATATCGTAATTAATAATAAAACAGGTCATCTAAGCTCTTACCTTGGAACTTAAATGACTATGATAGCGACCATCCGAGCGCAAACACATAGCAATCATGACCCCGGCACCATTTCTAGGCGTGATTGCAGCATTACTGCATGATCACAACATTACTGCGCATCAAGAACCATACAAATGTATGAGGCCAAGGTAACAATAATTCAATAAGATGTGCTTCTTGTGCATCCAAGCAGTCTTCTGCATTGTTTGTAGATTGGTCAACATGGTGGGGAAATATTACGTCTTTGCATGGGAACGAAAAGCAAAATGAGAATATGGTGGCTAAACAAAACTTCTTTATACCATACACATATATGGCATGGAACATGGATGCCAATGGGACACTGGGTTGAAGGGGATAGGGTGGCGGGTTGGGTTAGGTTAGGTTAGGTTAGGCTAGGTTAGGTTAGGTTAGGTTGTTAGGCTAGGCTAGACTAGGTTAGGTTAGGTTAGGTGAGGTTAGGTTAGGTTAACAGTTGCCTGGCGCTGTGGATAACTTCTTTACAGACTGGACTCAGCCGAAGAGGGTTGAAAACTTGAAAAACCCCTCATCAAACATATTATTTAACCATGCACCTAAGAAGAATGCCAAAACAACTTGATGATAAGCAAACTTCACTGACATCCAACAAGAGGACAACACTTTTCAGGCCTAATATAAGCCAGTTTTTCAAACCCAAAACGCAAGCAACACTTACTTTAAGAAAACAAATTGCTGCTCATAAGCTAGGTTATTACACATCATCTGCAAACTACTTACCACTATTCCAACGACGCTGTGTACTGAATGAAACAATTAATACGTACTTAATAACACATACAGATAGCTACGCTACAACATTTCAATTTTGAAAGAGAGGAGCAAATGATGTGGAACCAGCCTCCATCAGCTTTGGTACCGGCGCGTCTGCCAAGCCACCGACGTGGCTAATGTGGCGAACAGAAGACGAGTAGGAAGGATATCAACACGTCCTTAGCGTTGATTGGTGTATATTTCATCAAGGGTTATTTTGAAACCAGCGTAATAAATTTACTACCGCCAAAAATTTGTAGAAAGATTTTACCTTTTGTTATTTTCTGCGCTGTTCCGATAAAACATTGCCACCTAGGCGCTCGATTGAAGTGATTGGGACACTTGTTTAATTTACGGCAGCATGAATATGCCGACGTCATCCTCACGCCAAGCATTGCAAAAATAATAGTCATCGATACAAAAATGCATAAGATATTCGTCTATTAAAAATGATGAATGAACTTTCAGTAATAAAAGGGGAGGATATCTTTGGATTTTAGTCGCTATCTCAAATAAATGTAGGTTTCAAGGTCACTCACGATTTCACAATGTTTGTAAACATCGCCATGTTGGTTTGGTGCTCGCGTTCAGGTTTCAGTTCACACATGGTGCGGGAAGACGGGGGCGTCTGGTAAATAGGTGTTGTATCAGTGAATTATGGTGTAGACTGCTGTTTGTCTTGGAGGAAGGTATTTCACAGTATCTGTTAGCATCTCGAGAATGGCCCAGGGATACGACGGCATGCAGCTTGACGATCCGGAGGTAAGCTCATGGCCAACTCAGGTCAATGAGGTTGGTTTTCGTGGGCATGATCCCATCATATATTGGGGGTGGCTGGCTCTTTATTCTTTTCTACATGACTTATCTTTTGGAGAATTGTGTAGGTGAAGGTAATGTAAGGCGTAGAAACTTAGTGTAAGTGTGTGACAAACGCATCCTGGTGAGTCAGTCAAGGAGCCGTGGATACCTACATTTACTGTGTGAGGCTTCCTCGGATGTTATGTATATACTGCTCGTGGTACATAAACAACACATTATTTAATACTTACTGTATGGTGATGGTCAGTATTCATGGGCTAATGCAGTGTTCACTACACAGAAATGGTTCTGCCAGAGGGTCGGTACAGAAAGTATATGCTACACTGGGAATATCTGGCACAGCAGGGACCTCATAGTAATGGACATGTACACCTTACATTCAGGTGCTTAGAGTTTGGTGCATGCCAAGGTAGTTTAAGGCAAAATACTCCCAAACTATCTGTTCACAAAATAATTGAAAACTAAGCATGATTTAAACAGGATGAAACATTTGGTCTGCACTGAGGTCAGTGCATGCAGGCTCAAGGCGGTGCACTGCTGTTCCATAGTCATCCAGCATAATCTATGGATTTTTTGCAGCTGGGCCTGAAAGCTGATACATACAGGGCCAGAGTGTAAACAAAAGCTTTTATGCTGAGCATGTTAGACTGTAGCAGAGATATAGATGCAATAATTTCTGTTAATTTCCATAGTAGATCAAGAAAACCAAAGTTTGGCCCACATTGCAACCAATTTCTGCACACAGACAGTATTTATACCAATAATAATGCTGCTATAGTAATTTGAGGGAGAAATAATTCAAAATCATTTTTGTGCTTGATGATTATTTGAACATTCAGCACTGTTTGCCTGGTCTGGGTTTGGCACACACAAGCATGAATTTTGGTGGACAGGTTTGTAAAGGTGCCTGGTAGGGTAGATCCATTTTTAAAGACAGAACATAGTGCTGTTCAGAGTTGATGAGAACCTATAATTTTTCTCTGTTGACATAGCTTCTCTTAGAATTGATCAGATTTGCAAAATTTATGCTGTACCTCTGGGAAACATCCTGAAGCCTCCTATCTGAAACTGGGTTAGGTTTGTCATCCTGTGGACAGGTTCCTAGTTACCTGGTTGCATGGTTAGCACAATTAATAATTACCTGATAAATGCATCTTGAGATACACACTGTATATGAGAAACCCACCTGAAGATGAGAGAACTATAGCTGACTAAGCCACCTGCCTTACAGGTCTGAAACTGGTAACATAAAACTAACTTAGCTATGATATCAATTGCTCTTGGCTGTTTGACATTTTGCCATAGTAATCAAATCCAAGCCTGTGTAAAGTTAAAGTTAATTTATACAAGGGTAGGTGGAGGTAGTTTAAATTGCAGATTAACTATCAGATCAGATGAACTGATCAGAGCCAGTCAGCATCATTGCCTTACATTGATTATCACAGCAGCATTGCTGTGAGATTGGTATTATATGCCCTTTTAAGGACATAACTTAAATGCATGGTGCCATTTCAAATTTGTGTTCCCAAACACATGATTCAGAGGGAAGTGGTAAATAGGAAAATAGGAACAAGCAAGGAAGTGATGATCTAATATGGCAATCATCAGCTCTGTTGGCATTGCTGTCATGCCATTAAAGAATAGGTGGGCATGTGCATGGTGTGCTCAAGATACTTTTCAGAGTGTTTGTTTATGATAGCTTGTTATGTGGTCACTGACCTCTACCACCCAGATGGACAAAACTGTGACATGTTTTCCCTTGTGGTTTAGCCAAGTAGTACAATGGGTTCATTAGTGGTGAGGCCAGGACATGGCAATTGGCCAATCACAGTAAAGGGATCAGCCAGTTAGTGCACACAAAGATGGGTACCCTAACCTGTTTACCTCGGGGATTTATGACCACCAATATTGATGTGAGATTGTGTGAGCAGGCATATAACCAGCCTTGTCACTTGATTCTGGAATGGCGTATCTGGGTTAATGCAAATTATGATGAAATGTTTTGTTCAGGATTTGCGACCAACTGTAAGGCGATTTTTGATTGCCTTGGCCATGGCTCATCTCATTGCTATGCCAGGCTGTGTGGCCCGACCACAGTACGAAGCTGGCGCCGGACTGTTGTTGCGGGCGGGCGGTGATTGGTACGCTAGGCTGCGTGGTCCGGCAACAGTGCGAGGCTGGCACCAGACTGTTGTCGCCGGCGGTCGGTGATTGGTACGCTAGGCTGCGTGGTCCGGCAAAAGTGCGAGGCTGGCACCAGACTGTTGTCGCCGGCGGTCGGTGATTGGTACGCTAGGCTGCGTGATCCAGCAACAGTGCGAGGCTGGCGTCGGACTGTTGTCGCTGGCGGTCGGTGATTGGTACGCTAGGCTGCGTGATCCGGCAACAGTGCGAAGCTGGCGTCGGACTGTTGTCGCCGGCGGTCGGTGATTGGTACGCTAGGCTGCGTGATCCGGCAACAGTGCGAGGCTGGCACCAGGCTGTTGTCGCCGGCGGTGGGTGATTGGTACGCTAGGCCGCGTGGTCCGGCAACAGTGCGAGGCTGGCACCAGACTGTTGTGGCCGGCGGTGGGTGATTGGTACGCTAGGCTGCGTGATCCGGCAACAGTGCGAGGCTGGCGTCGGACTGTTGTCGCCCGCGGTCGGTGATTGGTACGCTAGGCTGCGTGATCCGGCAACAGTGCGAGGCTGGCACCAGACTGTTGTCGCCGGCGGTCGGTGATTGGTGCGCTAGGCCGTGTGGTCCGGCAACAGTGCGAGGCTGGCGTCGGACTGTTGTCGCTGGCGGTCGGTGATTGGTACGCCAGGCTGCGTGGCCTCCTAGAAAAACGGCGTGGCAGACGGGTGCCTGCCACCAAACTGCGACCATTCGACTGGCCGTACAGGTCTAGGGCAGTGGATGGGCGGCTGTTATCGAACCGTGACTGCCCATCAGCTGGCCATACAGGTCTAGGGCAGTGGGTGGGCGGCTGCTATCGAACCGTGACTGCCCATCAGCTGGCCATACGGGTCTAGGGCAGTGGGTGGGCGGCTGCTATCGAACCGTGACTGCCCATCAGCTGGCCATACAGGTCTAGGGCACCGCAGACCGAGGCGTTAGCGAGCCGCGACCGTGCCGATGTGGACTGCCGGTGCGTGCTGGTGGTAGTCCCGGTGTAATAGTGGATGCCGTCATCATTGTGCATAATCGCGTACTACGGAAAACAGATTCAGGCACCCGTTCGTATCGCAAGAGTGTGCCATCGCAGCGCGGCAGCGAAGCCAGAGCCTGATCTACCTTTGCAACGTGGCGTGCGATGCTGATTCAACACAGGGTGTATGACTGTTGCCAGGACTTCCACCACGAGGACGGCACTGAAGATGTTGGCTCCACTCGTGAAGAGATGCGATCTAGTGTTCAGTCCCAAGCTGATCCCGCGCGTGGGGTGGCAAGGACGTGTTGAGTTAGGGCGGGTTTGACGCGTTTTAGATCGGTGCACTGCTCGTGAAAAAGCCGTTAGAATCTTTCAGCGTATTGTGCGTCATCCGTGCAAGATGATGGAATCACCAATTTTCCTCTCCTTTGGAACTTCCCGGGTTGCTGTGAAGCCGTCTATCGCACGTATTGCGGGAGAGCTCCACGCCCTCGTCCGTCGTGTCGCAAGTGTGAGCTCTGGTGGCGCTGGTGGCGCCGATGGGGCGAGAGGTGGCGCCACCGTCGCCGGTTGACGAGCTTCGGCTCCCGTCCACCAGCCGTGCGGCGGCGCAGCTAGGAGCCGAGAGACGCGTGCCGCGACATATTGCGCGAGCAGCACTTGGTGGCTTCGGGAGGCTTGTGTCCATGTTTTCCGATCAGCTGAACTCGCCACGTGCCAGTCGACGTTGGGTTCGTCGGGCTGCTGCCTCACGCAGTCGCACCACCTACCAGCGGCAGATTTCCAATTATGATAGTTCGGTATGCGCCGTGCGTTATGGTTTGGACGGCGTGAGCTTGCCGCCGGGTATGGACCCGGCTTAGGTGGCTGGACCTGGCGAGTGTGGACCTGGTGTAGGTGGCCGTGCCCAGCGGGTTTGGACCTGGTGTAGGTGGCCGGGCCTGCTGAGTGTGGACCCGGTGTAGGTGGCCGGGCCTGCTGAGTGTGGACCCGGCGTAGGTGGCCCGAAGCCCGGCTGGGCTTCAGTGGTCAGCGGTGACGCGGCGGCTGGCGAGAGACGCAAAGCCGGACCGGGGCGGGCGTGTATAAGCTGCGGGAATGACGCCGGCTCTAAATGGGCCTGTCTGCAGACTCAACTCCCATGCCAGACGCGTGCCAACTCCCATGCCAGACGCAGACGCACACTCCCATGCCACCAAGTCACATTAGCTGACAAACCCAGCGCCTGTCGCCGCCGCCGCCGACCATGGCGTTGGGCGGTGCTGTGAGCCGGTACTGCGCCGGTGCTGCCCTGGTTCTGGTGAGAACCTAGCAGCCGAGCTGGGCGCTGGGTCGGAGCTGGCGCTGGGTCGAAGCTGGCGCTGGGTCGGAGCTGGCGCTGGGTCGAAGCTGGTGCTGGGTCGGAGCTGGCGCTGGGTCGGAGCTGGTGCTGGGTCGGAGCTGGCTCTTGGTCGAAGCTGGTGCTAGGTCGGAGCCAGTGCTGGGTCGGGGCTGGCGCTGGGTCGGAGCTGGTGCGGGGTCGGAGCTGGCGCTGGGTCGGAGCTGGCGCTGGGTCGGAGCTGGCGCTGGGCCGGAGCTGGTGCTGGGTCGGGTCGCATTTTGCCTTGAGTGTGGCAATAATCTAACACACGCACGGATGGCCGGCTGAATGCCCTTCTCCCGGGAGGGGTGGGGGGTCAATTTGATCACCCTGAAACCCCAGAAACTAAGAGAGCTAGAGACACCGAATTCACAGGGTGTGTTAGTCTGTACGTTGACTAGCTGGTGTCAGAAATTTGAGGTTATTAGGTTATTACCTTCGTGTCAAATACGGCAGACATGATCAACCTCCTGGTTGGTGTTTAAAGTGCCCCCAAAACCTAGATGCCTGTTCTAAGCAAGAGGTGACTGATATTCATTTAAGGTCGTTGACGTTTTTTAGGCTTTCGAAGGTCATGGCGACGGAAATCGGATAGGCAGTATGTTCTTAAAAACAAAATGTTGACCGGGTCATTTTAGGTTAGTGACCTTTTCTGACCTTTGAGAAGGCGACGGAAGATGTATAATGCGGCTCCTGTCTTCAGTAAGTTCGAAATGAGCACCAGAAACTACTCTATAGAGTAAGCTTTAGAATAAAAAAGCAAGTTGGTTTCACTTCGGTCTAACCTTTATCTTGGCCCTAGGTCAATGGAATTTGCTCGTCTAATTGTGGTGTTGCTTATAAAGCTGTCTCAGAGATGTATGGCGTCGTCTAACTCTCCGTTGTTGCATCAGATTGAACGATTTCCTAGACATTGTCTTCACTGAATCCGTTACCTGACTTTAACCTACCGTAGACCAGCGACTTTTCAAGGTACAGCTATATTTTTGATACCAAACGACCTGCTATTCAATTTTCGACGGCTATACAACATTTTGCGCGGCTACGTCGCGCCGTTCGGAAACCATTCCGAAAAAAAACCTTCAGGGTTGGGGGTCAAATTAATCCCCCACCCGAGTGCGTGTAAATGATGCCAAAAGATGGGCCGGCCAGAGCGGAGGTCATTCATCATTGTCCTGCGCACACTGCACAAACTCTGTGCTCTTGCACTTCTGGGCGATGTGGCGCACGTTTGGAATGAGTTAGTTCACATGTTTTTGTCGTCCGGTTGCTATCTGAGGCCATGTACCACGAGGGGGGGGGGGGGGGGGGGTACAAGACGTGCGGGCCTATGAAATATTTAGTCTCATTGTTCTTGTGAAATGAGGTCCAGATAACGAAAGCATACAATTCAAGAGCCAAGTAGCTTGCGCCCATGTTCAGACCCAGCTTGATGGGTGCAGCCGGAAGGGCCTGTGATTTTTTTGAATATTGAAGATTTTAGTCATTCCAGCTGCTTCAGTCGTGAAATTGGTAAGGGAACGACGACTATGAATAGTTCATCTGGTTCTCCATCTTTGCAGGCTTCGAAGTTTAGAAGTCATTCATCTGCAAATAAGAATGGCGTTTGCAATTAGGGCGCACGTAATACGGTACAGCGCTGAGAGGTGCGCAACTCCCTACGCATGCCACATATATCTGCGTGATGAATGTATGAGAATGCGCGGGGACGCTGCGGGATTTACATTCAGTCGGCCGGCCGGTCAGTCCCGCTGCCGTGCTGTCAGAGGAGGGCACGGTCATTCTCGGTTCAGCAGCGTGGAGCGTTCGTGCTGCGCTGCTCGTGATCGGCAGCTTGGTCGGACCGGTGCTGTCCGGCGGGTGAGCAGCGCGATGCTGCCCCTCATCTGGGCGGCTTCCGGCGCGCCGGGCACGTCACCCTGCGCGGAGCGCAGCCGGCCGACGCTCCGCCAGAGCCCCTGGACAGCCTTGAAACGAGAGGCCCCGAGCGCGGCGTGGCGACGGCGTGCCGGCTGTGCATGATGCGGTCGGTTGGCCCGGCCCCCGTTGCGGCGGTACGGACACTGGCATCGGCTCCTGTCCCGGCCGGAGCCCTGCTGCGGTGACACAGACACCGGCAGCGGCTCCTGTCCCGGCTGGGCCCCTGCTGCGGTGGCACGGACACCGGCAGCGGCTCCTGTCCCGGCTGGGCCCCTGCTGCGGCGGTACGGACACCGGCAGCGGCTCCTGTCCCGGCCGGGCCCCTGCTGCGGCGGTATGGACACCGGCAGCGGCTTCTGTCCCCGGTGAAAGGCCCCGGTGCCGTCAGCAGGCAGAGGCCAGGTCTCCGGTCCAGTGGCGACAATAGTCGGCGACGCCGGCGTTGTGTGCTGGTGGGGAACGGAACACCGTCCCCAGCCGGGGCATGGAAGCGGGATGGCCAAACGCACTTATCCAAGTGAGATCAAGTCTGTTGGCAGTTGGATGCACAGCGAGGGTGCTATTGTCCAGAGGCCTCCCTTGCCAGCCCCGGTTGTGGGTGTGGCGTCGGGCGGGTCCTGGCCCTGTTCCCTGTCACGCTGGTTGGGTGGAGAATGGCCACTGGCAGCTCGGGCTCACCACACGAGAGAATCTAACATTGGTGTTCAAGGTACGGGAATGGGCGCTACATACTTAGCACGATGCACTTCATTCCTGCATGGTTTCAACTGGAGGATGCACGCGATGTAGATACGGCTACGAGGGTTGGCAAGTTTCCATGTCCAACGCGTGAGCCCGCTTGTTGAGTTTGGTATAAGCATCAGTATTACAAGCAGATCTTGAAAAATCGAAGAATGAGTGAAATGAAATTTTGCAGGGAAGACGAACGTCGCTTATGCTTATTTTTCTCCTGTATTGTTGGATGCTGGGGCTGACTAAAAATCACCTTAGCTTGGATGGTGTCAACATTAGAACTACGTTCTCTGGCCAGTGTTTTATGATTAACGAGCACCAGACCTTAAAGCCAAACCTGGCCTGGCAACGAAAATGTAGAAAGAAACGTCAGCGAGGCTGCATTTTGGTGAGGAATGTATCCCCGATAATGGTGTCTTACCAGCCACTCTTTAGCTACCAGTTAAAAGACATTGTGCCTGCTGGAGAAGTCGCTCATACTTTATTTGGAATTTGGCAAAAGCTGTAATACAAGAAACTGCTCCGCCCCAATAAAGGCCAAGCTACAGTGTTGTCGATTAGGCCAGCACCGCCATCTTTGAGAGCGCCGGCGAATGCCCCCTCCCTCATCGGGCCCATCTCAAGGCCACTTTATCGAATTACTACATGATGAAAAGAAAACGTTTGAAAAGGGTACCATATCAACCATGTGATGCGTGACTTTATCCGTGATTAATTCTAAAGGGGTCTAACGGAATGAAGTTAGCGGACCCGGTTATATGTGTCTCGAGCTTACCAATGAAGTGTGCCTGATATTGCTAGGGAGGAAAATCGAATGCCAAGCAGGTGCGAACAGGGGTTTCTCCTCATATCTGCAATTTTCAACATTTCTCTTAGTCAGCACGAAAGCTGCATTCAATTTGTTCTTTTTTGTGAGAAAGCCATGGCCCGTTTAATCAGACTGTACCGTTGTGCCCAGATGGGGCAAGTGTGTTCAGTTGTGCGCTTAGGTCGGTGGTGTGCTGATGAGGCAAGTGTGTTCAGTTGTGCGCTTATGTTGGTGGTGTGCTGATGAGGCAAGTGTGTTCAGTTGTGCGCTTAGGTCGGTGGTGTGCTGATGAGGCAAGTGTGTTCAGTTGTGCGCTTATGTTGGTGGTGTGCTGATGAGGCAAGTGTGTTCAGTTGTGCGCTTATGTTGGTGGTGCGCTGATGGGGCAAGTGTGTACCGTTGTGCGCTTGTGTTGGTGGTGCGCTGATGGGGCAAGTGTGTACCGTTGTGCGCTTATGTTGGTGGTGCACTGATGAGGCAAGTGTGTAACGTTGTGCGCTCATGTTGGCGGTGCACTGATGAGGTAAGGGTATACCGTTGTGCGCTTATATTGCTGGTGCAGCGATGAGGCGAGTGTGTACCGTTGTGCGCTTATGCTGGCGGTGCACTGATGAGGCAATTGTGTTTTTTTGCGGCTGCTTGGAATAATCCACCTAACTGCGCATATTGCAGGCCATTTTATGGCATCGCTAGGTGTTGGGTTCAGCTTTAGAGTCTCGCTAAGTTATCGCTGAGGGGAACAATAACGACCATCATTGAATGCCTTTTTCATGCCGTAAACAAACAACCGCATTTTAAGTTGGATGATGTGAGAGCGAACCGTGTAATCGCGCGGTTTTAAGGCAGCCCGGCCTATCGCGCGACACCAAGATTATCGGTCAGTCAAGTGGCATCGACGCGTCGACTGTGGCCCGGTGCGCCCTCTCGCCGCTCGAGACTGGGCCTCCTTGTTGTTGGGCGCCGCTGTTTGAGTGTTGATCAGGCGGTGATGACGCGCCGGGCACCAGACACGAGACGTGCGGTGAGGTAGCGCTGGCGGGCTGGCACGAGCCGGTGTCGCCCGCTACGGCCGCCGCCCTGCCCTGCGGCACGGATCACAGTCGCCTGCACTGACTCGTACGGCGGCCGCCGCCCGGCCCGGACCGCCTGGGAATGCGTGCGGCACGTCAACGGAGAGCGCCAGCCGGCTGCCCTCCCCCGCCGGCGACCTTGGCGGCCAGGTGCGTCGCGGCCGGGCGGCGACTGGCGCGTGCTGAGCTCGGCCGCCGCCCGGGTAACGACGCAGTGGGCCTACTGCGCCGCGCCCAGCCGCGGCGCTCTCTCCGGCCGGACAATTCGACGCAGTAGTGGATTATCGCGCGAGACGGTGGTCCGTTTTATTCGCACAGAAACAAGCCATTGATCAGACAGGCGTCGCCAGGCGACTGTCAGCCTTGTGGCAGCGGCGTCGTCAGTGGCGCTAGCCCGGTACCCGGCGGACCGGGCACGTCTGCACGGCGCCCGCCGCGCCCTGCGGCCGCGCCCTGGCCCGAGAACTGCGGTGCAGCGGCCGGCGCGGCTGCCGCGGCCCGGCCAGCGCCGAGCTGCGACCGTATCCGGGCCGCCGCCCGGCGTCGCTACGGTCGAGATTGGCGTGCGCCGGCCGGCCGCCGCTGTAGTGCGTAGTAGGCGGCCGCTGCGACGGTGGCGGGCGTGCTGATGGCGGCGGCGGCCGGCCGGCGAGCGGCGCAGTCGAGCCGGGCCGGGCGTGAAGGGTAGGTGGGTGTTGACTGCAGCTGGGCCGGCGCTCCTGGCGGCTGACGACACGTTTGCCGGGGTGAACGGAACACGGCTCTGACCAGGTACGCCCGCCGCCGGCCGCGGCCGCAGTGGCCTTCCGGCGCAGGCCAGCGGCCGACCTGTCGCCCACACGGTACCCAGGCGGCACGGCCCACCTCGGGTCTAGGGCTGACCACCTAGCTGTTGCCCTGCTCCAGTGGTGGGATCACAGGACCTTCAAATAGGCAACTTGCCCAACCATCTTTAATGCAAGTGGCCCTGACGGTGGTTGCCGCCACGTAAGGGGGGCCAACCAGAAATTATGCACGGTGCGAATGGAAGGGAAGGGGAATGGGGGTAGATGGAGCGGAACTTGAACGTAACAAGGGAGAGGGAGATGGGACGGCGTAATGCCTCATGTTACGCTTGGTTGTGTGTGATGCTACGCCTAGTCTCGAATCGAAACGTAGCAGGGTGAGTGGGGGTCGGAGTAGTTAAACAGCGTAATGTTGCAGCTGGTTATAGCTGCATATCATACCAAAATTTGACAAGAATATATGTTTTAAGATCATAAAACTGCATACCGTTAGCTTCCAGTCATTATAAGTGACAGACCAGTTGTTTTTCCCCTCTCACTTCTTAAGAGCTAAACAGGCGTTACCTTTTGGGACGTTATGCTTGAGGCAGAGTAATTAATGGAGGTGAATTTCGCTCTGCGTTCCCAGTGTGTAACCAGCGAAGGGGCATGAAGGGTGACCAAAAAATGTGTCATATATTATGTGGACAGCTCTGTTATTGCTGCCCGGTAGCTGCCTGGTTGACGGATACATCGTGATGTTACCCACCTGTGTGGGCGGGACAGTACTTCGTAGCAGCGGTCGTGGTCCTAAGGGACATGCCGTCTGTTAATGTAGCTTAAAAGGCAAACCAAATTTATGGATTTGTTGCTGGAGCGTCGTTTAAACACTTAGCCCCCTGGGCTGGAGCGGATTATTCTGGTCCCGCGATGCGCCAGCCGACGTGGCAGCGGGTGTTTAATTGCGCAGCGCGCCATCAGAACATGGCGCCCCCGCGGCTGACGTTTGCTTTAGTTGTTCGAGAAGCGCGTGGCTGGGGGCGCGGCTCGGCTCGGCAGTGTCGGCTGCTGCCCGTGGACACCACGGAAGTGGGCTCGGCTCGGCAGTGTCGGCCGCTGCCCGTGGACACCACGGAAGTGGGCTCGGCTCGGCAGTGTCGGCCGCTGCCCGTGGACACCACTGAAGTGGGCTCGGCTCGGCAGTGTCGGCCGCTGCCCGTGGACACCACGGAAGTGGGCTCGGCTGGGCAGTGTCGGCCGCTGCCCGTGGACACCACGGAAGTGGGCTCGGCTCGGCAGTGTCGGCCGCTGCCCGTGGACACCACGGAAGTGGGCTCGGCTCGGCAGTGTCAGCCGCTGCCCGTGGACACCACGGAAGTGGGCTCGGCTCGGCAGTGTCGGCCGCTGCCTGTGGACACCACGTAAGTGGGTCAACTCGCAAGCCCATCATACAGCTTTTCGACGTTATGTTTCAAAGCAGAGCAAAAACGATGTGTCCAAAGGCGGCATTACCACCCTCGAGCACGAAACGAGAAATGTGGTCCAGAAAGCAGTTTGTCATCCAGAGAGGTGCGACAACATGAACATTGTAGCACAACAGTTGCTCGCTAGTTTCCTGGACTTCGGTCCTGTGTAATGGTCTCAAGCGCTGGCGTAATGCGTGCAACACTATGGTGTGCCGTTCCCCCACGGGCTGGGTGGTGTAGCCAAAGGGTTGTAGAAGTGCTGCAGCGTAAAAGATAAAAAGGATGCGTAAAAGATAAACCTAAGACCAGATGATACCCCAGAATGATAACCCACATCAGGCAGAGGATGCCGCAGTAGTTCGGCACCGCTGGGCGGGCGGAGAACTGCCTGGACCACTCAGCCCGTCGGGAGCAACGGTCGACTAACTGTTTTTGCCTGTGTCAGTAATGTGCGAATTCCACGAACGCCACAAACTTCCACGCCTGTAAACATGCTATTATGCGTGCGTCGTTCCGGAATGGAGCACGTCGAGAGAAGTTGGTGTGCCAAACCCGCCGAACCGAGCGATTTTGAGTGACAAGGCGATCAATCGGGCGGATTTCGAGGAAAGTTAGTATGGTGGGTGCCACGGCTGCCAGGCCGTGCCATCCATCCATGTAGACTGACTGCGGTCAAAGATGGTTTCCTTAAATGTGTTGCGACGTTATGTAAGTATACGTTTTTCTGCACTAGGTCATTCTGCTATGAGCACAAGGTTATTCTTATTTTGGCCTGCATGCATTGTAATGTATGAGTTGATGTGTGCATTCCGTGATGCGTTGATTCTCTATTATTTTAAAAGAGCAAGCTATCTTCATTTTTCTTTCCCTTTGCCAGCCGTACACACGTTGAGTAACATGCCCCCAACAAAACTTAGCGTGGTGGAATATTATGATAAACAAAGGCACCGACTAAGGAGCAGTTGTAGACTTACAGCAGTGATGCTTGTTGCCGTGCGTGTGCGCTGCTCTGTAGGAGGTATCAGTTCTTGCGACGTCTGGCTGTGCTCAGAATTATGCTAGTTGAGTCACCGTGCGCCTGCCTTCGAACCTCATCTTCTGGTTGTCGGCCAGTTTTCCTAATGTCTTTGTGCTGCAGGATATCAAGGACATGACTGCTGGAATTGAGCCATTTGAAGTAAATACTATGCGGCCCTGCGGACACAGACACAGTCCAAGGGACGGCAAGGGACTGGGGTCTCCAACGGCCGAGGTCACTTGAAATGTTGCGGACCGGGCTTCGGCCTAGCGCCTTCAGGTCTCAAACACACCAGCCTTAGCCATCGCCCTGCGAGAATTGTTTGCACCCTCGCTCCTTGGGAGAGGCCTCAAAGGCTCTTCGAAAATCTAAAAAACTGAGCAAGCTGGAGCTATACGGAAAACGGCGTTGGAAAGCTTTCATCAAGCTAGATAAGATAGGTGTGTTCTTAATTTGGCTTATGTGGCGAACAGACCGTACCAGGACAAAGGGGACAACATAACGCTGGGACATGCGGCATGTCTTGTTAGTCAAAGAGGTGAAAGCGATTGTTGAATTGGGCCGTTCGGCTATGTTAAGAACTAGGCGAGTTACACCAGTGTGTAAAACCAGGCCAGAAAGGCATTCTCAAGCCGTAAGCCATGCGCCTTTGAGGTATAAGTTGTATGACCGCCAAGCTGCGAAATCTCGTCGCAAAGGTCAAAGTGTGACCTAGATTGAATATGGCTGACCCAGTAAAAGCAACCAGAACGGTACTAATGCACTTAAGAACGCTACAAATTAGAAAAGGAGTTGAGAAGTCCCTTTGCGGTGCATTCGTTGTGAGAATTTAGCGTTATTTGTCTGTTTGAGAAAAACATGGGCTAAATAATATGGTGTAAGGCTAACATAATATATATATATATATATATATATATATATATATATATATATATATATATATATACACATATATAAAATAATAGTATGCTGCCTGGGTCAACGAGGCAGGGGGAGGAGGACGCGAACACAACGCCCCCTAGCCTCAGATAGACGATACAGACCCACGTCTTTGTTTCTGCGCACCAAAGTGTTATGTGACGCGATGGACGATGTGCAGGGAGCTAGGATCGCTTTTGAACTAGGGTGGGAGTGAAAAATTACATCGCAAAAAGACCTGCGGGAGTGAAAAAAATCAATTCACAAAAGATAGAACTTATGAGCTCGTGACTGATACTTCGGCAAACAAAGACATCTATTTCAAGTTGGCATGTACGTAACATCACGAACCTGACAAAACTATGTAATTTTTTAACATTTTAGGCCTTTAAAGTGAAACAGAATACATTGACACACGCTCGGGTGGGGGGCAAATTGCCCCCCCCCCCCGAGGTCTTTTCCCGAATGGTTTCTGAACGACGCGGCGTAGCCGCGCCAAATTTTGCATAGCTCTAGAAAATTGCATAGCGGATCGTTTGACCTCCAAATTTGAGATGTACCTTGTAAGGTCGCTGACCTATGGCAGGTCAAAGTCAGCCCATGGTTTCAGCGAAGGCAATTTCTAAGGAATCGTTCAATCTGGTACAACAACGGAATGTTTGACGAAGACCTACATCTCTGAGATGCTTTCTTAGGCACCACAAATATTGAATGAGCAAATTACGTTGACCGAAGGTCAGGCATGGTGATCAGATCAAGGACAAAGCCAACCTGATTTGTTACTCTAGGGCTTGCTGTATGGGATAGTTTTTTTTTGTCATTTCGAATTTATTGACAGCAGGAACTGCATTATACGTCTTCAACTGACTTCTCGTCAGAACAGACCATTCACCTAAGATGACCCTTGTTGAACGTTTTGTTTTAGGAACATACTGCCTAGCGTAATCTTTGTCGCTTATTCAAATGCAAACCTCAGAGCAGTCTTGTATAATTGTGGTCACCATGACCTTCAAAGGGTCAAACAAGGTCAGTGACCTCAAATGGGCTTGTGAACTTTTGCCTAGAGACAGTTGCCTGGGTTCTGGGGGCGCCTTGGGGACCGACCTGAATTTGATTTTGTTTGACCTTATTCGACCTGAAGGTCATGACCAAGGAAGCTGAAACCGTGATTTAAGTGAGTTCACGTATAGGTCAAGACGCCCTGTAGATTTGGTGTCTCTAGCTTTCTTAGTTCCTGAGATCTCAGAGGGGTTCAAATTGACCCCTCCCCCCCGCCCGAGCGAAGGGCATCTAGCCGGCCAACCGGACGCGTGTTAAAGCATGGTAATTTCATGACAGTATTTTGAGCCTGGCAAATTATTAACACCAATAAATTGATGCTGCACTTTTCAATTCCCTTCCACAGCACTTTAAAAACAAAATAAAGCAAAGGAATTCAGTAACAAAATAGCAACAGAAAATTCAACGAGCAGAAAACACTAAAACAAAACCTGGGACTCCTACACATCAGCCCATCACCAAGTCGAGCACAATGGACATACTTCTGGCTTCTGGTAAGATGGGGTCAGGGAAAACAAATATTTTGTCACTGTTTCTTGCAAACTACCAATGCTTATTTCCATAAAAGTAGCCTATGCCTAACCTAAAGAGGCCTTACATCATCTCATTTTGTATAACGTGTTTGTATCACAGCAGCAGTAAAGAGTTACTGATCCTTGCACAATTCTCATTGCCACTTGCCATGCACTTGACCAGCTTAACCTAACTAAGAGTAGCCCATATGATGAACATCATCTTAACTCACCTATCTGTCGACAGCAGCACTTGTGATAAAAACATGATATTTAAAGCTAGTTTTTGGCTGGTTTCAACTTGCATTTGTATTCAGTTTATTTGTGTATGCTTTTTGACATCAGACAAAATTGACAACACACAAATAAAAACGCGTAAAATCACGCTGAACAACTTATTTTGATTGTCATGGTTAGCCTATGTCAAGGGCAATAATGGGTTTGCTCCATAAAACAATCTCTCTTCTCCAAAAATAACACAACTTTTAGATGGCCATGCCAGTATTGCTGCTTGCCTTTTCAGCTGCAGGAAATGCATCCATCTGGGCTTGTTTATTCATATTTAATGACAAAGTTTGAGACTTTGGCTTCACATTTTAAATGGGGTGGTCTGACTATTTGTTACATACCAGCATTAACCTCACATTGTAATTGCTATGCAGCTTAGAGTATCCCTGTGTTAAAAATATAGTGCATACATATCTGTATCTATCTATCTATCTATCTATCTATCTATCTATCTATCTATCTATCTATATATATATATATATATATATATATATATATATATATATATATATATATTTATATATTATAGTCATTTGGCTGTCAGCAAACCATGGCAACTATAGAAAACATCTGGTTAAAGCAGCCATGAGGGGCCACTTTAAGAAATTTGGGGCATATAACCAAGAATATGGAGCAAATAAGCCCATTGCATGCCTTGTGGCATCGTAATTTGTCTTATGGCAAAAATCGATGCATTAAAACAGAAAATGGCGAACTCTGGTTACCAATCATGTGTTGGAAGCAGGTAAGGTAAGCAATTACTTGGTCCACAGGAGACTTATTGGCTTCTTCCTGCTCCCTAAAAGCAAAAATTCCGTACCTTTTGCATGGTGTGCTGGCAGACAGAGTCATCCGACTCACTCCCCAAATATAAATATCAATCATGCCCACCAACGTTGAGATTAAAATGCGGAAGAAGTAAGGGGTGTGCATGATTAACATCTCAAGAGGGTAGAACTTCGCCATAAAACACTTCTGTATTAGCTGCGTCAGGTCTGTCCCAAGGCTCTTCATGGCAGCATTAGAATAGCCTTGCCAGGTAGCCTGGTGTCAGACACTTGAAAGGCTTGGATTTGTCATTATTGATCGCCGCCATAAGCCAAGAAAACGGTTAACCGAAGGTTTAAGAGGGCAAAAATGGCGGTAAAAATAAGTTCCGTGCTTCAAATCTTCAAGTCTCCTTCATTCCCTGCGAATTGTGCACGCCTGGGTGCATATCAAGCACGTTTGGGCAGCTGGCGAATTAATCCAATTTATGTATGAAACACCTACAAGTTTGCAGTTGGAGCATCTTGCAGAGAAATTGGTCAAAATTTTAAGCAGCAGATGGTACCTCTCAAGACAATCAAAAAGTGTGGAAGAATAAAGTGGTATCACAGTGGTATGATACCAAGCAAAACAAAAGTAGCTAAATAAATATAACGACTGGTACTTTTCTCGCAAAATTTTGTAATCAGCTGATTTGACTTAAATCATTAATATAAGTGCTCAAATGGGGGTAGTCATGTTGTAAGTTTTATTTAGAAGACATTTCTTGAACTTTTCACTCATGCATTTCGGGAGTGATGGAATTTAGTGGCCAAGTTTCCTCGGGGAAAAATAAATACGTGGAGTAAGTAAATTCTCTACCGGGCCTTGCTGGTGTTTGCATCAGGTTCTGCTTTCGTGGTGTGGTGGTGAGACCAAAAAAATAGGGGATGCGTGAAATCCTTGCATTTGGCGTACAGCTGCAGATTGTGATGCATTTTGTAAACAAACTTAACTTAGTGCGTGCAAGCGGCTGGGGTCGCTGGGGTTCGTGGGCTTGGAGGTACCTGGCGCCCTTGCTCTGTGCATATATAGACATGATCCAGATGTAGGTGAGGCAGGACATAGCCATAGGTGTCCAGGTTCTGTGGAACCTCGTTAATGCTGGGTGGTTTCAAGTGAACTCGGTTTTGGATGACATCTGAAAACCTCCGAAAGGAAATAGGGGTTTGGCATGTGCGATTAGACAATGTCAGGCAGGAGTGAAAAATTCACATAAAATATGTGGAAAAGGAGTGAAAAATTCCTGCTTAGGGTGGTGCTTTACACCCAAAGTCGGCAATCCTAGGACACTGCCCATGTGTAATTGTTCAAGTTTTAAACAGCAAGTGTCATTTCAAAGAAGCACAGGCCGTCGCTTCCTTCTTATCGCAATAGCTAGCCGAGTGTGAGGCGATGCTTAGGGTCAAACCGCTGCGTTTGCCGCCAGGCCATCTGAGGCTCACCGACGGCTCATGATCAGGAGGGTTGGGTGGGGCTGCTAATCACTGAGGCGATGCGTAGGGTCAAACCGCTGCGTCTGCCGCCAGGTCATCTGAGGTTCACCGGCGGCTCGTGATCAGGGAGAGTGGGTGGGGCTGCTAATCACTGAGGCGATGCGTAGGGCCAAACCGCTGCGTCTGCCGCCAGGTCATCTGAGGCTCACCGACGGCTCGTGATCAGGAAGGCTGGGTGGGGTTGCTTATCAGTTTCTTCGTTCCACGAATAACACCTCTCTTGGGCAGCACGCCAAGACTAGAATAAAACGCTTGCCTAGCGGTTTTGGTTTGTAAGATAATGGGTTTGGACGGTGTTGCGATCGTATGGCAAAGGTAATGGGTTCGGACGGTGTTGCGATCATATGGCAAAGGTAATGGGTTCGGACGGTGTTGCGATCATATGGCAAAGGTAATGGGTTCGGACGGTGTTGCGATCGTATGGCAAAGGTAATGGGTTCGGACGGTGTTGCGATCATATGGCAAAGGTAATGGGTTCGGACGGTGTTGCGATCGTATGGCAATGCCCGTCGTTTGCACATTCAGCATGATGCAGACAGAATATAATTGCCGAACGGTAGTGAACGGCGAACGTCTGGTCTCTACCCGTGTTATTATACACAGTACAGGTCCGGGGACGCTACCCTCTGTGCTGGATTCCGATACCAACCGGACTCGGATCCATGAATATGTCATCTGTGGAGCGGACTCCAGCCCGCGCCACCGGTACGAAAAACTCTTGACTCGATTTCAGGCTCGGACTTGACTCTAGGCCGGGGACTCAGATTTGGGCTTTGATAAAATCCGGAAACCTGGAACTCGGAATAAACCTCGGTTCTCATTCAATCTTGAACTGTGGATGAAGGGGTCGTGATAATGGTAAAACACGCGCTGTGAAAAGGATACCTTGGGCTTGTGTCGGGTTGGGTTGGGTTGGGTTGGGTTGGGTTGGGTTGGGTTGGGCTGGGCTGGGTTGGGTCGGGTTGGGCCGGATCAGGTTGGGTCGGGTTTGGTTGGGCGGGTCATGCTGGGTTGGGTGGGTCATGTTAGGTTTGGTGGATCAGGTTGATTTCTGTTCAGGTCAGGTGGGTTTTGTAAAGAAGTAATTGAGCTCGGTTGTGCCAGATTGGCTTATACTTTGGCTTCGTAGAAGCCGTCATTGCGTGACTGAAATTGGATGCCAATGCGGTTTCTGGCTGACCAAGACCTGAAACAGGGTGAGCGATGGTTAGAATGGGCTTCGGTTTGGACGAGTTAGGCATAAGGTGCCCTGCTGCAAGTTTTGTGTTAGTAACGATATTTTCTCTTGGCGAACTGATATCCTACTCGTTCGTTTTGTGTGTTTCCATAACGAACCAAGGACTCGGACCTGAGGCTGTGTGTATCAGATGCCGACTGTTACTCGGATTCGCCCCAGCACTGTCTCAAACTGAACATCCTATTGTCAAGCTCAAAGCGACTTGGAATAACCCTATATATATATATATATATATATATATATATATATCAGTTTGGGTTGATAGGTTGATATATATATATATATATATATATATATATGTATATGTGTATATATATATATATGTGTATATATATATATATATATATATACATATGCATATTGTATACGAGTATTGTCACGGTGCTGGTGTGCAATGGCAATAGTCCAACGTGACTTGAGGCGGGTTATTCCAAGTCGCTTTGAGCTTGACAATAGGATGTTCAGTTTGAGACAGTGCTGCGGCGAATCCAAGTAAGAGTCGGCATCTGATACACACAGCCCAGGTCCGAGTCCTTGGTTCGTTATGGAAACACACAAAACGAACGAGTAGGATGTCAGCTCGCCAAGAGTAGATACCGTTACTAACACAAAACTATATATATATATATATATATATATATATATATATATATATAATCCTTTTTTTATAACAAAGGTTGAGGTAAAGCGAAAATGAGTGGGGAATCAGCGAATTTGGGTATCCATTTTATGTGAGAAAGCCGCGCGATATTGTGGTTGGAAAAACGATTCCGTATGGCAAATTCCGTAACGATTCCTTGGCAAACTGGATCGTGTACCTGTAGTAGTCGATCATTGGGTGGGCCCGGGACTTAAAATTATGTTATTAGTTTCAGGACAAGTGTACGTAGGCTGCACCCATTATCTTAGCAACCCATGATGTTGCGGCAATAAAGCAAAGAACGTTGGATAGTGCATGTCGGACTACAGCACAATGGCTCCTATGTAAACCAAAAAAGCCCAAATGCTTCATAGGCCAGCTTTTGTTCCTTGATAGGTGTTAGTTTTTCACATTTGACCTTAAATGACCATGGATTATTTGATCTCGTAGCTCTGATTCATAGATTGGTCTCATTTGCGCGATAATTCGTCGACAAACGTGGGTTATATGTCGCGTCACTGCGAAATATGACCGTTACAACCTTGAGAGGGCCATCGCAAGCCACTGGTGTCCTTCGAGGACTCACATGGGTTAGCCCGATAGCTTCACATAAGCAAGGAAAACCTTGAGCCCCTGGTTTTCTCAGCATGGTGGGTGTTTGTATGCATACAACAGTCTGCCTTCAGTGTAGCAGGAGTTACTGGTTAACATGCTCTCGGATTAAGGTCAGTTCGACCCCCCCCCCGAAGGTTTTTCTGAATAATTTCTGAAAGGTGTAGTGTAGCCGGGGCAATTTCTGCCCAGGTGTAGACAATTTAATTATGGATCTTTTTTAATAAAAATTGTATGTACCCTGTAAGATTGCTGACCCATGACAGGTCAAAGTTAGGCATTGGCTGTCAGCGAATGTCATTACTAGGGAGTCGTTCAATCGGATGCGACAACGGAGCGTTAACCGAAGTTGTACACCTCTGAGATATTTTCTTTAGACAGACTAGAATTTAGGATTATGACAAATTCCAGTGCCCTTAGGTCAGGTATAAAGGTCAGACTGGGATAAAAACCAACCTGTTTTTCACTGGATAAATTGCGTAATGGAGAAGTTTCTAATGCCTATTTCGATTTTGTTAAAAGCAGGGATTGCAACATATGTTCCATGCATGTATCTAAGGTCAAGTAGGTCACTGACCTAAAATGACCCGGATTAACCTCATTTTTAAGAACCATAGAGCCTAGCGCAGTCCCTGACGCTCATTCAAGTTAAAGAATCAAAGAATCTCGTAGGTTTCTAGTCACTATGACGTTTTAAAGGTCAAACAAGGTCACTAACCTTACGCGAACACCAGTTGTATTTTGCTTAGGACGGGTGTCTAGGTTCAAGGCTGTTGTGTGAGAAGGTGTGGGGGCACTTGGGGCACCAATGTAGAGTTTGACCATGTTTGACCTTATTCGACATTAAGTCCATAAACTAGGAATCTTAAATTTTGACGCAAGCGAGCTCACATACAGGTTGATCCACGCTGTAAATTTGGTATCTCCGGCTCCCGTAAGGGTTTGAGATGTTAGTGGCGGGGTCAAATTGATCCCCACCCGAACGTGTGGTATCCCACCGGCCACCCGGGCGCGCGTGAAACGATGCTTTGAGGAAAGCAGTGGTTATGCCGCAAAAATCGACGTTTCGAACTGTACTGGTAAACGCGAGGGAACGAGATTAAACATAAATGTCGTTTAAGACAAATACACGGAAAAATGGAGTCAATCAAAAGTCAGTCAAAAATAGAGTAGAATAGAGTAAAATAGCCCCAATCTGGGCGGGCATTGCCAATAGAAATATTTCAAAATAAGCAGTCATTCTAGGTCCCACACCTTAACACCCGATACACGGTACTGCGCCACGGGCAGTACCCAATACAGGTGGCTAAGCAGGAGGGTGGCGATGACCCATACTGGATGTAAGTATATGGTCAGACAATCACTTGCCACAGACGTCAGGGAAATAAGGGAAGATGTGAGGAATAGCCTAGCTGCAAACGTGGTACACCTGACTAAAAGTTTTAACTTGCTACCTTATTGGGTCACTGACCTATATGCTCCTCAGAGCTGATGGAAACGTGGAAAACCAACGCTTCGCTGTGTGGCTATAGGTCTGTGTACGGGATCTTCGTGTCCATTGAACCTGGAGATGTTGAGTGACTATGCGAAGTGCGATAAAAGGCTCAGAGGTTACGCCTTTAAGAAGTAACAACCGTGCCTGATCTAAATTTGACTGTCGTCTCACGCAAGGAAGTGACCCAGTGCGATAATGGTCAGCTTCCTGTGTTTCTGCCATGCTTGGAGCGCTCTCTGGAAGTCCCTGGAAGTCCCACGTTTTCCCCAAAACATGCGATCACCATCTACAGTCGCGCTGAGTCTCCTCTTCGGCGACAAAACGGCCACCGTGCGGCTGGAAGTATATCTTCCAGAGTGGGGGGTCAAGGGGGGGGGGGGGGGTCTGGGCAGGGGAGCGACGATGGTGTTGGCGCGGCCATTCGGGCCTTTTCAACGCCCCGTGGGCGGTCGCGGTGTCACGCCGCCCCTTCAGAGCTCGCGCCACCCGAGGTTCTCCCAGACAGAGCCAGGTCAGGGACGTAACCAAGGGTATGCCTGTCGTTTTGTGATTTTTCCGGGGTTGTGCTGTGCGAATTTGTCCCACGTGGTCGGACTGTCAATGTTTGGCTTTACTAAACCCTTTTGAGGTGTCTGGCGGAGAACATTCGTCTTGAATTACCTGACATGTGGCGTGATGACAATGATGGGGCCCAGCCTGACAGCGCGCCTGCTCACAGCGCGTTGAAATATTATGCAATAAGGTACTGCCAATCGTTTAAACCTCGAGGGATTATATCCTGAATATGGTAGATCCATTGCATACGGTACAGTACCGTATTTTACCGGACACAGTAAAATGGGTTATAACTGACCATAACGGTTAAACCATTACAATGGTTCAGTTGAGTGGTCTGCGTAGCTCTGTCCTAGTACGCATTGCAATAAGCTAACAAGCTGAGTCCCAGTAGCTCAGCTGATAGAGTTAAGTCCCGGCAGTTCATCTGGTAGGGTCAGCTCCCAGTAGCTCGACTGATTAAGCTGAGTCCTAGTAGCTCAGCTGGTAGTACTGAGTTCCAGGAGCTCAGCTGGTAGAGCAAGTTCTCATTAGCTCAGCTGGTAGTCCCAGTCCCAGCGGCTCAGCTGAAAGAGCTGATTCTCATTAGCTCAGCTGGTGGTACTGGATCCCACTAGCTCAGCTGGTAGTACTGAGTCCCAGGAGCTCAGCTGGTAGAGCTGATTCTCATTAGCTCAGCTGATGGTACTGAGTCCCATTAGCTCAGCTGGTAGTACTGAGTCCCAGGAGCTCAGCTGGTAGAGCTGATTCTCATTAGCTCAGCTGGTGGTACTGAGTCCCATTAGCTCAGCTGGTAGTACTGTGTCCCAGTTGCTCAGCTGGTAGAGCTGATTTTCATGAGCTCAGCTGGTGGTACTCTCCCCCGGTAGCTCAGCTGGTAGTACTGAGTCCCGGTAGCTCAGCTGGTGGCTCTGAGTCCCAGTAGCTCATCTGCGAGAGGCGCCGGACCTCAGATGGCATGATCATATCATTTGTATCGAATGCAAAAAGGTCAGACTCTCAAAAAGGTGGAGGTCAGTGGCCCAACTGGGACTGCTAGACTGATGGCGTAGCGTCAGGTTCGTCGCGATGAATCGACGTTTTTTTTCTTCAAAAACCATTGAGCTGCTGACGGTGGGCCGTGCCTGGTCTGTCCGTCGTCGTGGGTGTGTGGCTCTCTGGAGCGTGCGGTGTCGGAGCCGCCGTCTGTCTGTCGTCGTGGTTGTGTGGCCCTCTGGAGCGTGCGGTGTCGGAGCCGCCGTCTGTCGTCGTGAGTGTGTGGCCCTCTGGAGCGTGCGGTGTCGGAGCCGCCGTGTGCCCGCCGTCGCGGGTGTGCGACCCTCTGGAGCGTGTGGTGTCTGAGCTGCCGTCGACCACCGTCGGCGCCTGCGTGTCTTGCGCGGGGCGGCCCGTCCCGTCTGCCGCCGCTGACACGGAGCGCCCTCTGACCAGCCGCTTTTGTTGCAGGCTGGAAGCGAGGCGGCGGCGAAAAAGTCCTCCACCCGGCGACCCAAGGAGATGAGGGTCAAGCTAGGTCAGTTTTTGCGGAATCAGTGCGTGGTGGATAGTGAGAGGTGACGCGTTATCCTGTGGCATGGCGGAATTGTCCTGAATTGATGGGGAAGTAAATCACAGTAAATGGGGCGCTAGTTCGCGTGCTCGGGTGTGCGAGAACTTGCCGCTGAGTCTCTTTCCAAATTATTTTTCAAGTAAAAATGTACGTATGATGCGAGCCTGAGTTGTGCAGTATATGCACACTTCATTGTCGCGTTGAAATGCTCTTGAATCTTTCCACGGCTCAATCACTTGAAGTCGTTTGCAGTCTTGCGAACTGGTTTGGAATTTTGTTACGATTTTACATCGCAGTCTTTGCACGGCACCGTGCTGCATCATTCCAGTTCCTTTGGCATTTCTTTATTTATTGTCCGCACATTGATCGTGTTTGTCTTGTTTGTTAGCACCAAGTTGGGAAGGGCTGAGTCCCGTGTGTTGTCAGGGGTTAGAGCGTCACAGAAGCAGGGCTGAATCCCGTGCGTTATCAGGGGTTAGAGCGTCGTCCCTTTCCCCGTCAGGGCCTGTGTCCTGTCCCTCGTCAGGGGAGGGGGGGGGGGGCAGAGACTGTGTCTCGTCCCTCGTCAAGGGGCAGAGGCTGTGTCCCGTCCCTCGGCAGGAGCCGTGTCCCGTATCTCTCCAGGGGGCGGAGGCTGTGTCCCGTCCCTCGTCGGGGGCAGGAGCTTGTCCCATCCCTCGTCAGGGTGCAGCGGCTGTGTCCCGTCCCTCGTCGGGGTGGGCTGAGCATCGTATCTTATCACAGCAATGGGTGGCATTTCGTCCCTTTTCGGTGGATGAAATTGTGTTTAACGCCTCATCAGGGCGCAGGACCTTGTCCCGTCGGGGGCGGGGCTGTGTCCGGTACCGCTAGCGAGGTACGGAACCACACTGTACCGTACCGTACTGAGGGGCGGGAGGCAGCTATAAGCGTGTTAGAACCACAGCTGTGCCCCCTGCTGCATCAGGGGCGGAGATGTTGGTGGAGCCGTGTCCGGCGCCTCGTTCAGGGCAGCAGAGCTGTCTGGTTTCCTCCGATACGGGTCAGTGGCCGGCACCGGGCGGCACGTGCGCGCAACCGCGCTCTAGACCAACGTCGATGTGATGGCCGTTACAGAGCGGAGCCGCCAGAGCGCGCGCGAGTGCCGCGCCAGGAAGAAGCTGCGCTACCAATACCTGGAGGAGGTGGTGCGCACCCGCGAGCAGGCCAACCTGCTGCTGCGCAAGGAGCTCGAGCAGGTGAGCGGTGGTGGGTAGCGTGGTGACGGGTGTGGGGTTGCCGAACGCGCAGCAGGCAAGGCAGTGGCGGTCCTAAGAGCGTGTGGTCTCTGGGGGGGGGGGGGGGGGGGGGGGGGCGGGGGGATGGGACGTAAGGTATTAGCAGGCCACGGGGAACTGCGGTAGCCTGGCCAGTGGCCCGTCACGCCTTTGTTGGGCTCGTCTTTTGGTTTCCACTGGTCAGCTGAAGGCGAGCTGAAGGGTTGTAAGTGGATTTGAATGGTACTGCGGGCGCCTGTTTGAAGATAATTTGACTGGCTTCGGGTCGGTCCAAGTTCCTTGCACTCGTTTCGAGGCCGTAGCAAAGCTCTTGTCGGGGCACCCGAAAGGTAGAGGTTTCATTCATGGCGCATGGCTAAAGTCGTCATTTAGCTAGTGTCAAACGTGACGCGAGCTACCTGTGGAGCAGACGCCGAGAGGAGGCTCTCATTTCTGTTGCGTGGTCATGTGGTCACACACGTCCGGTTTTACTTTGCGTTCCCCTGGGATTTGTCCCGATGAGTGTAAGTAACATCTGTACATATGTATTTTGCAGTACTTGAAGTGGAATCAAGAACTTGATGAGGGCCGACTACCAGAAGGTCTAAAGAAGTTGGTAGAGGAGGATCAGTTGCAGCAACAGCATCAGCAGCATCAACAACAGCAGCAGCAATCGTCCTTTACACAACAGCAGCAGCAGCAACAACAGCAGCAACAGCAGCAGCAGCAGCAGCAGCAGCAGCAGCCTCAGCAGTAGTGGTTCAGTGATGCTGCTCAGGGAGTTTGGAGCTGGAGACAATGGACTGGCACTGCACCCTGCTGCGCTGCAGCCCGGCGCACAAGAGCCGCCGTCGCTCTGGCCGGGACAGAGGGCTGGCAGCACCAGACAACACACGTGATCGCCACGTACGAGTTGGGGTAGGGGGTGTGGGTCGGAGGCGGAGGCGTCGTTCCGTTGGTGATGTATTGCTTAGTCTCCGCTGCGTGGCGCCACTGTGCTGGCTGTCCGCCATTTTAAATGGGGATTTGCTGGCGGATATGACTGGGTAACGTAGCGCTTGTCTCGGAACTAGTGTTAGCTGTCGAAGGAGTTTTGTTAACGTTGTGGAATGTCAAGGACAAAGGGCCCATGCTGCCGTGGCAGTTGTCTTTGATGGCGAGTGGTCGGTGGAATGTAATATCTCATGTCGCACACGAAATGAGACAGTTGCTTTTATCGCAGTCATTTGGTTGATTTGCCTGAATGCTTGGGTATATTGTGTGCCGCATTGTCACTCTCCGTTATGTGTCCTGTAGACTACGGCTTGAGTTTGGCGACATTTGCACGGCAGAAGTTTGTAAGAATACAACCATACGTAATGCCGCGATCAGGGTGTGCTCGAGTGCCAACGGCCAGGACGGCGACAGATCTGATTTTCTGACATATTTTCTAGGGGGCCGCGGGCACATAAAGGGCCGTCCAATGAGGCCAACCGGCCAGGCGACCAGCGGCTCTCAGCGCACCGCGGTGCGGGCTGATAGGCTCGCCCGCGGACGCTCCGGCTGGGCTGTGCTGTGGAGCGGCTGACGATGGGTGTACAGATTCGTAGCTTGCCCGACGGCGTACATCATCATGGAATGGTGTATTGTCATCGCAAGAATTGGCACAGCATTATCCGCAATAAATCTATACGCGTTACACACAAAACAGCCGACACTGTCCTGGGGCCGACCCGAGGAGGTGCGGACCAACGAGCGACTGCCGCGCTCCCGGCGACAGGACCCGACGGGGCGGCCGCCGCCGGGCTGTACTGAGCGCCGGCCGGAGGACACTGAGCTGCGGCGGCTGCCGGCAGGCCGCGCTGGCCGACACAGTCGGCTGGAAGAACCTTTGGCTTATGCTGCTGCATACACGTAATATCGGTGGGTGCGACACCTCATGTCGCGTAACTGGGGAAGCTTTGCAGGTGATGTGTCTCGATCCGGGGCGGCTAGGTGAAGGGAGGCGTCATCTGAAGCCGTAGGCGCGCGCGGGGCGAGATGGGGCACGTTCACTGAACGCCGCCCAGCTGTTGACGTAACTTTTCTCACTATGCCACATGCTGATTGAGAGCAGTTGCAGCACGTCCAAATCCCGCCAAGGTATTTGCGGAACAGTGTCCCTAGCAGGGATCGCGCTCCTGTTATTTGTAGCAACAGTATTCCTGGAGCATGGATCGCAATCTTATGTTGGACCGAAACTGCTCTATTGACACGGCGACCTGCCGCAACTGCGTCGCTTTGTACACGTAAATAGCAGCACCCCATCCCCCCCCCCCCCCCCCCATCGACCGGCGAAGCAGGGACTGGGCTCCGACGAGGCAACTCAACTCGGCAGGCTGCGGCCGCTGGCCTGGCGTACCCCTCGTTAGGAATGGGCTTACTGTGCTGATGATTCAGAGCGGCCTCGTCGGCCGGCCGGGGTCGCTCGGCGGTCCCTTCGGCGGTCGGGCCGACCCGCCGGCCAAAGTCACTGACTAGCCACCTGACGTCCAGCGCCGCGGACTGGCCCGGAGCCCCCAGCCGGCCTCGTCCGGGCGCGGCCACGCTCGTGGCGCCGCCTGTCCCGCTCGCGCGCAAACGCTCACAGCCGGCGCGCGACGGCCACTAACACCAGGACGTCTTGCCTGGGTCGACGTCGATGGCGACGCCGCTGATCTGCGACAGCAAGCTGGCCACGCTGTGGCGCGGGTCGCGCTCGGCACTGTCGAACGAGAACTGGATATCGTCCACCGAGCCGGCCGGCAGCCGCTCGGCGGCGCAGTTCTGGTAGCCGGGCGGCGGCGGCGGCGCGGCGGCCGCTGCCCCGGCGCACTCGAGCCTGCCGCCACAGCCGATCGGCACCTCGTAGCCGGACTCGCTGTCGTAGCGCAGCTGCAGGTACTTGTGCTTCTGCGGCAGCCGGAGTCGCGCGCGGCTCGGCAGCGTCGCCTGCGCCGCCGACGAGTCGCTGAACACGGAGTCGGCGTCGCCGTCGGCCGGCAGGAGGTGCGAACTGTCGCGGCCGCTGGTGGCACTCGAGCTGCGCCGCCACCGGCCGCCTGCAGCATCGGGATGACGGTCAGTACAGGCCATTCGGTGGTACAGATGTTTGTGTGTCAGGGTGGGAGTGACACAGCTGGTAGTGTCTTTAACGGTCAGATGCTGACTTGGTCCGAGGACGTGTTCGTCGTTCCGCGGATTCGTTATTTCCATGCACCGTTTTAGGTTAATGCGTGCGGTCTTGTGACACGTGGGCGCTGACTCGTTCTACTGATTGACGGTTATGCGGCTTGATGGATGATCCTTGCCTTTGAGATTGGACGCCAACTCAGGGTCTCGGAAGGTCGGCAGCCTCGCCCATTGCGTACCGAATACGGGTATTTAGCCCTGGAGTTGGCAATGTGCATTACTTCACATGCTCCCACCCACGGCCGAGCTTGTGATTCATGTACATCTATATGCAGCAGACATAGGACAAGCATGCTGAATTTCTCACCTTCTTCGGTGGTTTCCTCTTCGTCGATGGTGTAGGCGTTATTATCAAAAGCGCCTAAGACAGAGACAAGACATCAACCAAGCTGGCAAAGATAGTGAAGCAATGAACAGACTACTCGAATGCGAGTTTTTACAAAGCAAGCGGACGGCCGGAGCTCAATGAAGAAACATGTCGAGGGTGAGCTAGAGGTTAATGCGAGAATAGAATAGGTCGACATAGAATCCAAATAGGTTGACATAAACATGTTTGGTTAATCGGGTGCCGCCTCCCCTGCTTATTCACAGCGTACAATTCTGATCGTAGATATGGCAATATGAAATGTTTAACTGGACGAGGGTATTCCGAGCGAGCACTGCACAGTATGCACAATCATGCAATATGAGCCGAAGCGTCAGGCACAAATCGCCACACACGACTGTTCAAAATGCCAACCAGCAGCAGGCGGCGCGCAGTGCAAGTCGGCCGGGGCCCAGTCGAACCGGACGGGCGCCGGCGGCGCGGGCCGGGTCGGTCTCGGACGTACCGGGTGTGCGGGCGTACTGGGCGTTGTGTACGGTCATGCCGCTCTGAACCAAACCGGGCGCCCGGCTCAGTGCCGCCACCTGGATCTGCTGCAGACACTGCAGGCAGTGCTGGAAGGTCGGCCGGTCGTCGGCGACGTACTCCCAGCACTGCTGCATCAGCTCGAACCTGGAGCGTGAGGCCGAGGGCGCGAGTGTCAGGACGGCGCGACAGAGGCCCTCGGTCGGCATCGAGCGGCCGGACCTGGGAGACCCGCTGGCGTTCAGAGGTCGGAGACGGTCCGCCCTAGACGCAACCCGCACATCGAGACGATAATGTCCCATCGCCTCGCAGAGGTAAGCGGGGGCACGGCCAAACGTTTGGCAAGGGGAACACAGTTGGGAAAGCGCCCATGATGGTTAAAGCCTTCCCAAAAAAGCCGGGTATGGCCCACTTGTTAATGAGGGGCACGGTTTTCTTTGTTTTAGCACTATAATTACCTTCTATTACTGGACCAGAAGCCAAAAGCTACCGCGGGATAAATTCTGTTTAAAATTTAAGGTCAATAAGCTGGTGAACTTCGGCGTTCAGCGACTGCATGGAATAAATCGTTGACGTTCCTTGTTCTAAAGCGGTTAATCAAACTCTAGACCGGTAGAACTCAGGACTTGTGCCATAATTTTGATATAGGTTATTCAGAGAAATTGAGAACGCCGTGAGCGTAAAAGATCGATGGATGCACTGTCTGTATTAACATGGCTAACCCAAATTTGCCCAGAAGTGTTTAGCACGCTGTCAGAATTGATTCATGATAAAAAGTATTGTACCGTAGTTTTGGACACGCGCTAACAAATTTAAAAAAACAAAACCTGGACGCCAGGCGTTGCAGTTTCCATAAGCCACGTAGCGTCAGCCCCGTGGATAACACTTTGTATGTTGCGACCGACGGGCAGACAAAATCTGGAGGTGGAACTGGAACAGCGCGGGCGTAGTTTCGCAAAATGAGTTGGGGAAGGAATGAACGGTGAGAAATCACCCAACCTGCCCCAAAATATGCCAACAGACAGGGGTTTCTCCGGATTTGCCCACTTCCTAAAGCTAGGGTCGGGGAGCTGAAACCCAACCGAACAGAAAACTACACCCCTGTGAAAACGTTAAAGCAGAGTCTCTATTCTTCGTGTCGTTTAAGTGTTAACCCGTCCGGAGGACATTCTCAAAGTTTGAGAACAGATGCGCCTCAGTCTAATCTTTGAATTGTGTGGAATATGAATTCATTTGGAAAGACTTACGGAATAATTATTTCGCAACAGTCGTTCTCGCTCATGCGCTTAACAGGGGCCATGGGGCAAGGCCATGGGGCAAGGCCATGGGGCAAGGGGCCATAACAGGCCATAACATGGGCAAGGGGCCCTGAGTCGGCCATGGGGGGCATTTGTTGAACAGAGACGGGGACAGAATCCCGCATGCCAGAGGGCCTCGCACATTGGTTGGGGCCCGTTGACAGTGGAAGGAAACCCGAGAACTTTGGAAAAAGCGATGAGAAAAAAGCGATGAGAGCGCATCCATCCAACCAAATTCCAGCCATGGGTCTGTTAAACCGAACTATGTTTATGTGCCAATTATTGGATCACTTGCGGCAATCAGGGATCTTGTTGCGTTAATGACTGTTCCTGCGTCGATTAGGGGCCAACTGCGTGGGTCAGAAGGCCTCCCGCGTCAGGGAGGCGACCAATGTGGTATGATACATTCTTTTAAGGGCCACCAGATCAACCAGGGGACCCCGCGCCCTTGTCGCCAGAATGACAGCCGGAAGGCCCTCCGCTGCGACGGGATGGCACTCCAGCCCTTGACCGGGACGATGATGTGCTCCCTAGTGCTGTACTTACGGGGCACCTTGCCCAGAAAAAAGTAGAAATTTTCATAAGTGCTGGAAACAGTGGGTTGAAATGAGATCAAAAATCAAAAAGGCCAGCCCATGTTTGCCAGAGGACAGCCATTCTTTTTTAGAATCGACTGATGTAACAGATCACATCAATCTTATCCTGAGTGCTCTTGGGCCGGGGTTGCAGTTTCTGTAAAACGGCACGGCATTGACCGCTGCAAGTAGCACCAGGCGGTAGGGCGCGACACACGCTGGGGCCCCAACCAATGTAAATCGCTGACTACGGCTTTGTCCCTGAATGGGAAATGGGTCCTAAGACCCATACCGACACGGAGCCAGAAGTGTGGGACTGATGGTGTCTGACCGACATATAGGCCCTTATCGATTACGAGCCCCCGATCGGTGCAAAAGAGCATCCGGCTAGCATGGGAGTGCCCGAAGCGGCGGGTCAGGGCTCCTGGATATGACCTTCTTCCGGCCTTTCGGGCCATTTAGGCCCTCAAATCTGGCCCTTAATCGTCGGTTTTGGGGGACTCGAAGGGCTCCTAGAAACTTAAAAGGGCATGTGTCCCCTGCTCCTTGCCCACACCACTGGGGGCAAACATGTAATTTTTCTTAACATCAGTTTTAAACGCCATGGACTCAAACGCGATCTAGCGGTGTGCTGGGAGCACTGGGCCAGAGATGGCAGTTGAGGCAATGATGTGCGACACTCGTCTGTTTCAAACGGTGCTGTTCGGGCCAGCGATCCATCTACGTGTCTCCCACCCGCAGCGGACCACGTCGGTCAGGCCTGGTGGGGCCCGTCACGTGACTCACATCTGCTGCGGGCACGGGTCGGGCCTGCTGAGCGTGCCGCCCTCACGGACGTACTGCAGCACCTCCAGGTTGGTGCGCGCCGGGTACGGCTGCTGGCCCTTGGTCATCACCTCCCATAGCAGAACACCGAACGCCCAGACGTCCGACTGACTGGCGAACACGCCGTCAATCAGCGACTCCGGTGACATCCACCTGCCGGCCGGGAGACCCGCGTCAGCACCAGGCGGTCGACAGACGGCTCGGCTCAGCGCCCCGGCTCCAGCGCCACGGCCGCCAGCGCCCGCGTCCGGTGAAGCCAGCGGAGGAGCGACTGCAAACGCGGCTCAGCGATGCACAAGGCGATGCGACGTCGCAACGTCGCCCGGGTGGCTGCAGCGCTGCGCGGCTGGTGTGGAGCGGCCGGCGCGGCGGCTCACCTGACTGGCAGCAGTCCCTCGCCCTCCTTGCGGTAGTAGTCGCTCTTGTAGATGTCCCGCGCCAGCCCGAAGTCGCCGATCTTGACCAGCCGGCGCTGCGGGTCGCCCGAAGTGACGAGGCAGTTGCGCGCCGCCAGGTCGCGGTGCACGAAGTGCAGCTGCTCGAGGTACTGACAGCCGCGCGCCACGTCCACACACATCTGCAGCAAGTCGTTCAGCGACAGGAACGGCGCCTGCAACACGGCGCTAACGTCAGTGGCGCCGAGGCCGGCGTCGCCAGGAGCTCGGGGCGGAAGTCGGCACGGCCGTGAGTCCGTGGAGACATCTGCACCGCCAGGTATCCGGGTTGTCTGTCGAGTTCGAATGTGATGGAGACTTGTGAGTCATAATGCAGCGCGCTGTCAAGGGGACCCCATGTGCAACGACGCCCAGCGTCCCAAATCTGCGTCAGGTACCTGCCGAAGCTCCGTCGAGGTCGATCATTAAATATCTGGATGGAAATGTGCTCACGAGCGCAAAAGAAGCTGAGATCAAACAGGAGTATATGACAAGTGAATTGTGATAATCGCATGACTAATAACCAAATTACACTTTCATTTAAGCACGCCAAGCCTTAAATTTCTGATGAAGGAACAGATAGCGCGTTGTGGTGCGCATGAAAACTCGTCGTGTTCCTCCCACCTCCCATGACTCACCACGTTCCAGTCGCTCCCTCCCAAGTCGGCACAAGACCCCTCCCAGTCGGCACAAGACCCCCTCCCAGTCGGCACAAGACCCCCTCCCAGTCGGCACAAGACCCCTCCCAGTCGGCACAAGACCCCTCCCAGTCGGCACAAGACCCCCTCCAGTCGGCACAAGACCCCCTCCCAGTCGGCACAAGACCCCCTCCCAGTCGGCACAAGACCCCTCCCAGTCGGCACAAGACCCCCTCCCAGTCGGCACTGTACCCCGTCGGAGTCGGTGCCACGGTTGGCTCGGAGGTAGCTCAGCAGGTCTCCGCCCTCCATCAGCTCCAGCAGCAGGAAGTACGGGTCGTTGTCCAGGCACACCCCCAGCAGCGAGATGATGTGCTGGTGTCGGAAATTGCACATAAGCTGGGCCTCCTTCAGGAACTCGATCTTCTCTTCGTCCTTGGCTCCCTTTGCCAACGTCTGAAAACGCATTGGAGTCTATCAAAGCAAGCATGCTTGGGAAGCAGTTATGTCCATTCCATACACGTCACGACTTCTCTTCGTCATTATGAAATTAATCGCAAGCCACAGCGTCACGCGACAGATAGGTCCCCAGAGGTGGCCGCAGGTATCCGCTGTCGGCTGCGCACCTTGATGGCGACTCGACAGCCGTGGTCGTCGTCCTCGCGGCCCGGCAGCTGCTGCGCCAGGCCCTCGTACACCTCGCCGAACGCCCCCTTGCCCAGGAACTTGGTGAGCGTGATGTGCTCGCGGCGCACGCGCGGCAGACCGCCCGCGTCCTCAGCGTCCGCGAACGGCGGCGCGTACAGGGCGTTGTTCTGCCGCACGAAGTGGGCTGGAATCTCGCGCAGCTGCGCTAGCTCCACGTCGTGAGGCAGCTGGTCCGGCGAGCGCGGCGCCTTCTTGTCCTCAGGCCGCTGCCGGAAGCCTGAGGAGTGTCGACAGACAGTCAGCGTTGGGACGAAGGAGCCGGGGAGTGCAGAGACGCCTCTCCACAAATCTGGTGACGAAACGGCGTTGAGGGAACAGCAACTGGCTCAAGTTGTTTGTGATGCCCGGGAAACGACATTCTGCTTTATCCATAAACCACTGAAATGGTGACAGTACTGGTGTCAATAACATGGACCGGGGAACAAATTTAAAGTGCCAAATTATTCGCCAAACCGATCAAAGCACCGGTATCTCTTGCCCTCGTCCAGCAGCACGACTCCAGAACTTCAGTGAATCTTTCAGCGTCAGCATCTCCTCCCCGCAACTCACGCAGCGCGAGAGCGACGACGATGAGCACGATGACCAGAAAGACGGCGCTGACGACGCCGCCCACGATGACGCCCGTGTCCGAGGGCTGCGCCCTGAACGGCATGCTCTCCAGCTGGTACGACTGCGAGGCGGCGCTGTAGTCGCTCCAGCCGTATGCGTTGTGGGCGCGCGTGCGGAACCGGTAGTCCGGGGGACGGGTCCAGGTCGCTGATAATCCACGACGGGTCTGAGGAACGGCGACAGACGGGCCTCCTGTGAGAGTTGGCAAGGCGACGAAGCAGGCCACGGACGTGGAGCCGAAGTGAGGCCTTGCTCAAACGCGCGGCCGGAATGCAACGCTGAGCGGCGATCGGTTTTGATCGGTTATATTTTGATCGGTTGACTGGTGAGGACGTCCGAGCCGGATCGGGCCAGCTCAGCGTCCTCGAGTCCGCGGGGTTCGCCCCAGGCCCGGCCGCTCACCGGAGCCGTTGTAGACGAGCCGCCAGCGGGGCTCGGCGCCGCGGCGAGCTCGCCGCGCCGCCAGGCTGGCCTCCAGCGCAGTACAGGTCGATGGCGGCTCCGTTAGCGCGCGGCGGCTGCCACGTCACCTGGTACACGGCGCCCTGGAGCTCGCGTACTTCGGGCGGCGCCGGCTCGTCCGGTCGGCCCCCTGCCGCGAGCACGATCGTCAGAGGGCTTGAGGCGTGCGGGGTGAGTAAACGTCAATCCAGCCCCACTAGGATACGCTGCGGCTCGCTGAGTTTGCTCGCTCGCTCAAATCGTGACATGGGATTTGCGGGTTCTGTCGCAGTGGCATCTGGCAGCTTAGCTATAGCAACATATCTGGCTGCCACGTTTTGATTCAAAGGACACTTCGCATCTTTTACAAAGGCAACACATTGGGCGTAAGCTGTAACGACAGTTCTTACAGAGTGAAAGCACGGCTGAGAACGCCGCCTGATCGGCTCAGCGGCCGCTGGCAGCAGGCTGGAGAGACTGGGCCGCGACCTGACGGTCTCCCAGCCGGCCGCCTGATCGGCTCAGCGGCCGCTGGCAGCAGGCTGGAGAGACTGGGCCGCGGCCTGACGGTCTCCCAGCCGGCCGTCATCGCTGACGCGTTCGGAGCCGGCGCGCGGCACTCACCGGTCGTATGGAAGGCGAATGGCGCGTCGCGCGGCCAGACAAACAGCTGGCCGGAGCGGTAACGCAGCCGCAGGCGGAACAGGTGTTCGGTGCGCGCCTGCAGCGGCTCGGCGCGATACCGGCCCACGCGCCGGCCGGACACCGTCTCGGCAGAGCTGAGCGTGCCGTTGAGCCAGCCGCCTGGCTGCTGGGCTGGGCGGTACTCGAGCCAGCTGCTGCTCGGCCCAGGCCCGGCCGGGCGTTAGGTGCGGGACGGGACCGGGAGAAAGACGAGCGGCATAGGCGGCGTGGAATCGGCGGAGCTCCGCGCCTGGGGTGTCCCTAAACCGGCTCACATAGACAAACTTTAAACAGAACATCCGCATTTGACAGCAACTAATTCTACAGAATACATGCACAGACCCAAGACACAAGGTGACATTCGGTTCCATGGCAAGGTGATACTCTACCAGGAAAGTGTCATGATCACATCGGATTTGCGAAACCACTGTAGACCGAGCATTGTATGCTGCACCAGCACTATCCAGTTCTCTGATGCTCTGATATCGTATGCTCCACACCTCCACCTGAGGACCATCCACGAGGCGTCTCCCGTACCTGTTGATGGTGCCGTCCAGCGCGTGCTGCCACATGACGACAATGCTGCTGACATTGGCGTACTCCAGTGGTGACGTTCTCAGGGTACGGGTAGGTGGCAGCACTGACGATGCTGCTATTGGATGCGGCGCTGTCATCCGAGGAGTGGGCGCTCACCTGGTGGTGTAAGAAACGTAAGGTAACGCCTGACTCGCTGCTGGTAAGAAACGCATGGAAAAGTTGAGATGGTGGTCAATTGCATTGAAACGATGTGACCCAGATGTAGTGTGTGAGGTCAGTGAGTCCCTCCTTGACCCCGCCGTCCGCGACTGACCCGGATGTGGTAGTGTGTGGGGGTAGTGAGTCCCTCCCGACCTCGCCGTCCGCGACTGACCAGATGTGGTAATGTGTGAGGGTGGCGAGTCCCTCCCGACCTCGCCGTCCGCGACTGACCCAGATATGGTAGTGTATGGGAGTAGTGAACCCCTCCTAACCACGCCGTCCGCGACTGACCCAGACGTGGTAGTGTGTGGGGGTAGTGAGCCCTCCCGACCTCGCCCGTCCGCGACTGACCCAGATGTGGTAGTGTATGGGAGTAGTGAACCCCTCCTAACCGAGCCGTCCGCGACTGACCCAGACGTGGTAGTGTGTGGGGGTAGTGAGCCCCTCCCGACCTCGCCGTCCGAGACTGACCCAGATGTGGTAGTGTACGGGAGTGAGCCCCTCCTGACACCACCGTGCGCCACTGACCCAGATATGGTAGTTGGTATCGGCGGTGAGGTCGGGCACCAGTAGCAGTAGCGTCGGCGGGCGGCGGGCGCGGCGCCAGCGCCGGCTCCGGTGGCCGAAACACCGGCCCGTAGGCGCGCAGACTGCCGCTGACACCCTCGGCCTCCAGTGGACGCGGTAGCTGAGCCGGTCCCCGGAGGACCAGCGGCGGCAGCCAGCTGACCTCGATACCCTCCGGCGAGAGCGGCTCGGCGCGGACCTCGCGCGGCTCGGTCGGCGCTGCGAACAGCGGCAGCGGTCAGGGTCAGGCCCTGGTCAGGGAAGACGAGGCCCGCTGTCGCTACGGACTGCACTTCAGTATTTGAGGCACTGCAAGCAGTTTCATTTTGTTGGCAATCGTTCTGAATTATTGAAGCGGAGGCGGCAGCAAAGTACCGAAATATCGTACAAAATGGCGGGTGAAAGTTGCACGGAAAGAAGGTGACCATTTGCTCCAACAGAATTACACGCGTGATGACGGAAATTTGAATAATCTTCTCATCAAATTGGAACGACGCAACCACACAAAGGCAGAGAGGGCAAAACCTACGATCGTTTCATCTTTTCCAAGCACCAAATAATTTGTCAAATTGAGCCGTGGTGCCTTGTCGTGCAGTGCCACCCTACGCCACTGACCGGGCGCTGTGGTGAGCACGGTGACGTTGGTGGTGGGCGGCGGCGGGGCGTGCAGCAGCTCTGAGTAGTAGTTGCTGACGGCGAGCCGGACCGCGTAGGCCGTCAGCGGCCTGAGTCCGGTCAGGCGCGCCTCGTCGCCGCTCACCGTCTGCCGTCGGAGGCACGTCACGCTCACGCACGACCACCGGAGGCGCGGCGCCTGCCTCACCGTGCGGCGGGCGGACAGCCGCAAGCGACGACCGCTGCATGCAGCTGGCGATTCTGTCGCATTTGTCAACGGTTCGTCTGCAAGAAAACCCACGCTTCGAGACGCAACACGACATGGACAATAAGCTCGTCCAGATGTGAGCTGTCGTGTATGATGCATCGTATACGAGCAGCTGTAAATGTGAGCTACGGATCAAAACAACCTAGAGCTTTGTTTGCGTCAATTCTTACCATCTGCTGCTGTCTAGACAACAGCCAGTAGTGCAGCACATACGCCTGTTGTCCAAGACTGGCGCTGCCAGCACACTGGCGGGTACTAACACTGGCACTGGCACTGGCACTGGGCCCACACTCACCATGTTTTGGCAGTAGCGGAGATGCTTTCTGCATTGCTTCTCGCCAGTGTTGGGCCCGTAGTAAAGGGTGTAGCGTGGCGCGGCCGTCGACACCGCGCCGCAGCCGGGCGGCGGCGATCGGCGCGACATCTGCACGGTGGCGGACGAAGCTCTGGTGTCGATGGCCCTCGGCCGGTTGGCCGGCGGACCAGGCAGCAGGCAGCGGCTCTCGGGGAACTGCTGCGCGGCGGGGGCCGCCAGCGGCCACAGGCCACGGACCTCGCCGCCCGAGTAGACTCGCTCGCCATCCGAGGACGACTCCAGCCGCTTGGAGAATATAGAGGCGGCGCCGGCAGCCGCGGACCCCGAGCCGTTAGTGGCCCAGAACACACTGTCGTCTGACACAGCCACGTGGTGAGCTGAAAACAGAGCGGTGCTGACGTCGAAAGAAACAAACAGATTAACAACGTCTTCGAAAAGCAGCTGGTGTGCACAGTGTGCGACGTTCGTTTTAATCAGTTTCACGCCGAAAAACAACATTTTGGCCGCATGTCCCGCGAAGAAATCCGCAAAATCTACAGCCATAAATAAGCGCGGGAACTCCGTCAGCTGTCCTGTGCCAGGTGGGGCTCGTGCAGGCTGCACGCGGCGCACCCGAGGAGGGATCTGGGGCTCGACTGACCTTGGTCGGGGACGGAGGCCAGCGGCTGGCAGAGACAGCCGTCTGCGTCAGACGTCACCAGCCGCCCGGAGTCGGCCAGCCGCCAGAGGAGCCGGTCGGCCTCGGCTTGCCGGCCGGACAGCGCCACCAGGCGGCCGGCTGCCGGGCAGCTGCACCTGCCGAGCGGCCGGGGGGGAGGGGGGGGGGGGCATCGTTAGCCAGCGGCGGTGCGTGTGGCTCTGTCGTACTGCCCATCGTGCCGTGAGACGTCAGAAGAAGAGGCGGTCACCGAACTTTGATACGTTTGTCTTGCGATGGCCCAACAGTGGCCACTGACGGAGGTGATGAGCAAAAGCGCCGCATGAGATTTGTATGTGTTTTGGCCTACCGGTGCATTTACATATTCCGGCGGCTTTTATACTTCCGTCGCCATAACACGAAAGTGTAGGGAAACGAAAATAAGATAAACATGAAAATGTAATGCGAAAATGGTTAGGTTGCAAACATACGATAGGCTGCACGGGACATGGAAAAACTTATGTTAGGGTTAGATAGACGTGGCTAGCTGCTGGGGATCCTGAGGTGCCCGGCTTGGCTGGTCACAATAAATGGCCGTGCCTGACTCATGGAAAAATTGTCACAAAAATGTGCGTTTCCCCGAAAATTTCAGGTACGTCATTTATCATTCGAATGTTTGTTGCACCAAAGAACGTCGCGTGCTTGGGATCGCACGCCGTCCCCAATTCATAGCCATTATACAGCCAGACTGAATCCTGGCATCGTTAACTGACCCGACGTTCACGCGTGTCAAAGACAATTAAAAGAGCGTGCACCCATCTGAAGTTTAAAAACACTCACCTGTCTGAAGGCTGGTCACCGTTGAAGAATGGCACAATGGTGTTGTTATCTCTGGACCGGCTCATCAGCATGGCAGCGCCGTCCGTTCCCACCATGTTCCACACCAAACGGCTGGAGCACACCAATGTCACATATCAGTACGTCAGGTATCATATCACGACGACCTAATGGGTCCCGCTCGTCCCAGGCCTGTCGGCATTGGACGATAAGTCCGTGACTGATACCATTATACGGATATGTGTACAAGCAGGCTGAGCTCACGCGGCGCCAATACCGTCACAAGCGACATGGCATCTTCACGGTACACACGCAGGTACTGGCCAACAGTGAGCCCCTGACCTGCTCCAGGGATCAACTCGCAGCCGTTGGATGAGGCCAGTGTGCCCCACCACCCGCTCGGCGGCCCGGCCAGGAACTCTTGTGTCCAGGTTCAACCGGTAGATGGCACTGAACTGCCGCATGGAATGCGACTCGGCCCAGTAGAGATTGCGGCCGATCCAGTCGTAGGTCAGACTGCTGCCTGTGCCTCGCAGACTCTCCACCTGCCAGCAGCAACAACAACTATAGCAAGGGGCAAAACTACGCTTATCCGCGAGATACGACACAAGAGCGTTTCGCTTACTGAATTTCAGTAAAACTTCAGTAAGCATGCATGCCATCTAGCAAATAGCTTCACACAAGCTCAATTGTGGAATCCATCCGTTTAACAGTTTTCGGGTCTTGAAATAAAAACAGACCTGACGTGTTTCATACGATCGGCCTGTAATGTAAGGGTGTTTCCGATCACCGCTCGCGCGATCGACACGGCGTGCATAGTACCTTGTGTTTTTCCAGCGTCTGCAGGTCCACACTCAGGATGTCGTTGTCGGCCGTCAGAACAAAGAGTCTGCGGTGCCGCGCATCCGTCGCCACGTCGACGACCCGCTCCTGGGTCACCAGGTCAGTGACCTGACCCGAGTCGAGGTCGAGCAGGCGGAGCCGGTCGGCATCGGCCACCAGCAGCCGGGGCAGGGCCCGGTCACGTGGCTCGAAGGTGAGCGGGTCAGAGAGATCCCCGACCCCGGCGGACGTGAGAGCGACGACCCTGAGCGGCGGGGGTGTGACTCGTGAGGGGCGAGACACATGGACGCGCGACACCAGAAAACGCGGCACGACGCCAGGAAAAGGGCCCAAACCTGGACGGGTGTGACATCATGACATCAAACTGTGGAATAAAAGTGCCGTTTTGAGGACCGCGTATCAAAAACACCGCTTGCGTAGCGCGATCGACCATCTCGGACAGTGTTTACATCGAAGGGAGAAATTCCGAGAGAGGTGACCAGCTGTCTGGTCACCGTTTCATGCAATTTGTTCGTTGCATAATGTCGAGTGGCATGGTACCCAGCATATACCATTGCATATATCTGTTAAACAGGACCAAACAACGCTTCAGAGTGCTTCATTTTCAGCGTGTTTTATTTAAGCCTAACCAAATACCAACGGTTAGGAAAGAGCCAAGAGACGAGAGGACGCCTATGTGGCCTGACACGTGCGGATGCCAACACTGGCGGAGTACACATTCGCTTGCTTTTTCACAGCGGTCCACCGACGCGCACCAGTGCAGCCCCTCAGTCTGCAGAGCGAAGCGGCGCGAGCACTGACCTGCGCCTGGTACGTGGAGTCGGAGCTGAGGCCGGCCAGCACCGCCTCCGTGCGGGTGCCGTTGACGGTGACGTTGCTGAAGCTGACTGAGACGCCGTCCGGCCGCCGCTGCCGGACCACCAGCCGGTACTGTCGGAGCACGCCGCGGGGGGAGGCGGGCGCGTCCCAGCGCACCACGGCCGTCCAGTTCTGAGGGGCAGCGCCGACACCCGACCGTCAGTGGGGGTCGTGCCGGCCGTCAGGAGCAGGCGCAGTGCCTGGATCCGACGGGACCTCCTCCCACCGCGGGTGTTAGCGCACGGGGCGCATGTAACAATCGCTAGTTTGACAAAGCTGCCTGAATCGCCACCTCTCAACGACAGGTTTCCAGAACGATCTTCATCCTCGAAATGTATAGTATGTATTTCAAGGAAAACTAGTTTGCCATTTATCACACCTGCTGAACCACATGATCAACTCACTCTTGCAGATCAACAGTGCGCAACAGATGAGGACCCCAATAGCAGACGATACTTATTAGACCATTTTAACACTACAGAACTATAACAGACCGGTGAACCCAAGCAGCCGAATCGGAGCAGACCTAGATGCCAGACTCACAGTGAGATGTTCTGCAGTGAGATCCATTATGAGCACATGACACGACGGAGGCCGGATCCGCTGCCGAGCTCCTTCACCGGCCGTCAGCCGTCCCGAGAGGCGCCGCCTGCACCGTACCTGGGCGTCCACGATGGGCTGGTCGCGTCGCGTGAAGGCACGCAGCCGAAGCGGCGCACTCGGTGGACCCTCAGGCGTGCGCAAGCGTGACCCGGGTCAGCGGCGACTCTCCCCAGCGACGTCAGCGCGCGCACGGCCACCTGCACGGGGCGCGAAGGCTGGCAAGCGGGCCAGCCAGCTGCGCTCGCGCCGCCGGTGCCCGCCAGCACGCGGCCGTTCAGCTCCACGCGGTAGGTGACCGTGGCGTAGTTGGTGTTGTTGACGGGCGCCCAGCTGACGGTGGCGCCGGCCGCGCCGGCCGCCGTCCAGCGTCACGGACTGGGCGCGCCACGGCGGCGGGCAGCACCGACAGCTGGCTGGCGGAGAAGCCGGCCGGCAGCGGGTGCAGCGCGCTGTCCCAGCACGGCCACCATGCGCAGCCCGCTGACGCCGGCCGCCGTTGATTGACGGCCAGGTGGGCGGCGTCTGGGTCGGCGATGACGGCCGACTCGTCGTCCATCCACCCACAGGAGACGCCGCTGCAGATGAAGAAGTGGAGCGGACCTGCGACCGGCGGGGAAGTCAGGCCCGGCCGGCTGAGCAGGAGCTGTGACGCCGGGGGTGGGGCTTGGGCGGGCCCGCCGGTGCGGTACGGTGCAGCGCTACTAGTTCGGAACACTAAGCGCGAGGCGACATCGGACATCACACGACGCGGTGCTGGCAGATGTGGTCAGCAGTGATGCCTATAACAATGGACGCAGCAGGACATTTGTCCACGCGATAGGTGATTTTAAAGAATCAGGAACACGTCATATGGCGGGAGCACTTGATCACCTACATGACATGTTGTTCGACAGCCCTTTTTCTCAGAGAAGTACGCACCCCGCATCAACGGAAATGAGAGTAAATGCCAGTGTGAGGTGTACCCACCTTATTGTGCTTGTGCTTCAGCGGAATCACGGTGGCGACGTCGCGGCGGCTCGTCGTCCTCCAACGAGTCCAGCAGAGCTATCATGTTCAGGGACGAGCCGGAGAAGTTCGCGGACGATCCAGAACAGTCGGCGACCGGTCAGGTCGTCGGTAGGAGGACCCACACCTGGCGAACGTCGAGAGCACAGCACGTCAGCGGACGTGGCCGGCAAGGCAGCCGATCTGAGGCGCCGGCCTCCGGCACACCTCTCATCCTACATCTGAAAACCTTACTGTTAAGAAGGAATTTCACGCTTAGTGAAGTAAACTTAAACAGTGGTCGTCTGCATCCTGTGGCGAATTGGCCTCACGCACGGTCCGAGGCGTGTCCGTTGACTAAGTGGTGCAGAACTCGGGGATTCCTCTGGGCCCCGGGGCCTGCGAGGTCTGGAGCGGGCAGTCCGCCAGGCTGCGCCGCGGCCAGCCGGCCGGCCGGCAGCCTCACCTGTTTGCCGGAGAAGATGCCGGTCCGGAAGATATGGCGCTGCCGCTCGCCGCTCAGGTAGCTGGCCTCCACGGAGTGGCCGGTGGACCAGTAGAGCACACCGCTGAGGGCGTCCACGCGCAGATGGCGCGCCGCCGTGACGAACGGCAGTGGGGACGCCGCTGCCGCGCCCACTCCGCCACCCTCCAGGGGAGCGCCGTAGATCTGTCGACAGGAGAGGAGTCCTGACTGTCAGACGGAGTGGCGGCCGCAGCGGCTGCCGATGGTGGCCACTGCCGGCCGTCAGCGCTGACAGGCTGCCGCCTCACCGGTTACCGACCACCACTGTCGGCTGCGCGACCAGTCAAGTTTGATGGTGACACCATGCTGCGTTGACTTTAAACATCACGTAATGACAGAAGTATCAAAGGCTCTGAACCAACGACAGACGACGTGTCAGCGCCTCACTATGATGCTTCTGCATGTGCAGGGATGCAGCGGTAGGTGATATGAGTAGCTCACCAGCTGCTGCACGGGGTTCGACCAGTAAAGCTTTCTGCCGATCCAGTCGACAGCCAAGGCGGTGGCCTGGATGGATTCGTCCAGCGGCTGCAGCTGACCCGACTTCAGGTCATGCGTATAGACGCGTGAGTCATTGGTCGCCAGGTACATGACGTCATCGCACCACGTCAGATCAGATACGTGAATGCTCGTCTTCCCAGTAGCCTGCAACGGGAAAACACAGGCGTAGTGATGACGTAACAGGAGGTCGCTGGTTAAATTGAAACAGTATGCCCTACAAAGCATTATGTGTCTACACAAAAGTACGCTGTAAAAATGCTCCCGGAGGGTATACATTGTTTAATGCGTGGAATATACCCATCCTGACCGCAAGTTAACTGACAAGTAAAGTGCGCTTCTAGCCCCCCCCCCCCCTGGTCCTTTCCCTCCCAGATCTGCACCACCCGGTTTCACGGCGAAACTGACTGGCACGTGGGGTCCTCCCTCTGGGCCGCTCCCTCCCACCCGTCCGGCCTCATGTTGAAGCTGACGAGTACAATGTGTCCCGCCTCCTGAGCCGCCCCAGAGTCGCTCCGTGCCGGCCTCATGTTGAAGCTGACGAGTACAATGCGTCCTGCCTCCTGAGCCGCCCCAGAGTCGCTCCGTGCCGGCCTCATGTTGAAGCTGACGAGTACAATGTGTCCTGCCTCCTGAGCCGCCCCAGAGTCGCTCCGTGCCGTGACTCACGTTGAAGCTGGCCCGACTGACGAGCACGGTGGGCCGGTCTCCGATGGCGTCCGACTGCAGCAGGCCAACCTCGGTCGACCAGAGCAGCAGCGGCCCGCTGCCGTCCAGCCGGCGCTCCAGCGTGCGGCCGCGGAACGGCGCCGACCACGGCCCGACACCGCTCACCGAGAGCGCCCGGACCTGAGGCGGGAGAGGGAGGTCAGACCGGGGAGAGAGGGCACAGACACCACTCACCGAGGACGCCCGGACCTGCGGCGGGAGAGGGAGGTCAGACCGGGGAGAGAGGGCACAGGCACCGCTCACCGAGAGCGCCCGGACCTGAGGCGCAAGAGGGAGGTGAGACCGGGGAGAGAGGGCACAGGCACCTCTCACCGAGAGCGCCCGGACCAGAGGCGCGAGGTGGGAGGTCAGACGGAGACGCAGGGGTAGCACCCGAGAAGTTGTCACGAAGCCACAGATAGACAATGTATGATGCATTATGTTTGGGGTGTCAATTACACCCGAACATGGCCCTGTAGCCTCCCGAAGAAGCA
>NW_023596576.1:32656747-32778712 GCF_011947565.3 Pollicipes pollicipes
GCGCTCACGTGTTAACAGCAAATGTTTAATTTCGGAAGCTGACAAACACACCGGAATATTTCACTAGTGTTGGATAAATGTGAAACGCTCATACGCACATGAAGGAACAAGTGGCACTATGGAACCTCTGGGAACTTATTTACTGAGAGTTTGCATGGAAAGCTCGAGACGAGTAACGCGACATGATCTATCCGTGCGTGTCCTTTCCACGTGACGCGCTCCGCGCGTGTCCTTTCAACGTGACGCACTCCGTGCGTGTCCTTTTGACGTGACACGCTCCGTGTGTGTCCTTTCGACGTGACACGCTCCGTGTGCGCCCTTTCAACGTGACACGCTCCGTGTGTGTCCTTTCAACGTGACACGCTCCGTGCGTGTCCTTTCGATGTGACACGCTCCGTGTGTGTCCTTTCAACGTGACACGCTCGTATGCAACCTTTCAACGTGACGCGCTCCGTGCGTGTCCTTTCAACGTGACACGCTCCGTGTGGCCTTTCAACGTGACACGCTCCGTGTGTGTCCTTTTGACGTGACACGCTCCGTGTGTGTCCTTCCGACGTGACGCGCTCCGTGCGTGTCCTTTCGACGTGACACGCTCCTCTCCTCCGCTCTCGTCTCAACTGCATCATGCACATAAAGCTTGCTGGGACAGCGCTGAAGAGCACACCCCACAAAGAAGCCGTGTTCCACTGTCCCTCGCGCCTCACGTGTGCCGGCCAACGCCCCACGTTTTGCGCGCGTGCGCCGCTGGCACCGCCACCTACCGGGCACCAGTATGCTGGTGAAGCCGTCGCGGTGTCCGACGCCCAGCACGTCCTCGTACGGGCAGAACTGCAAGCCACTGACGCTGCCCGACATGCGGTGTCGCAGGTAGGGTCGGTCCGGCGGCGTGGACACGCAGTCCCGGTACACCTGGTCACCACCGCAGCCGTCACCACACCACCGGTCACCAGGTGAACAAGTGCCATCATACCATCGGTCACCAGGTGAACAGGCGCCATCATATCATTGGTCACCAAGTGAACAGGCGTCATCATACCAACGGTCACCACGTGAGCAAGTGTGATCATATCAGAGGTATCACCAGGTCACCAGGTGTCATCACAGCGGTTGCCACCAAAAGAACAGGCGTCACCACACCATCAGTCACCAGGTGAAAAAACGCGCAAAACACCATGATTACGATAAGTGATTCCCGGGTGGTCCATCGTTTTGGAATGTATGAACCATGCAACCAAGCTCAATATTTTTCAAACCATGTGCCCAGGAAGGCCCAGTCATAGATTAATACTCACATCCAGATAATGTACCGCATTAGCCTCGCATTTGATTAGCTTACTACACAAGCTCGACACCTCCACCCAAAGTGTTGAAGAGGAAGTGCGCATACACACACCAGACATCACGCGTCATTTGTTAAAAGTGTAACACACACCGACGAAGCACAAGATATTCAGTATCTGACCAAAACAGCTGGGAGAAGCCACGGCACAAGCCGTCTCCATCAGCCAATGAGAGGCGCCGCACCTCGACCGTGTTGCCGACGGCGGCGGCCAGCAGGTGCTTCTGGCTCCACTGCAGGTGGCTGGCCCCGGCGCCCAGCCGGTACGACTGCAGGCAGCCGTAGGTTCGCAAGTCCCACAGCTTGACCGTCCGGTCCACGCTGGCCGTAGCCATGTACCTGAGACACGGTGACGGGACGGGTCAGACACACTGGGCGGAGCAAGCACGCTGACGGTGGCTGAGACACGGTGACGGGACGGGTCAGACACACTGGGCGCATGTACCTGAGACACGGTGACGGGACGGGTCAGACACACTGGGCGCACGTACCTCAGACACGGTGACGGGACGGGTCAGACACGCTGGGTGCAGCGCGCCCGCTGACGGTGGCCCAGTACCTAACCCAGGGCGGAAGAACAGGTCGACCAAACTAGGCGGTACAGGTTGGTGAGTAGCCAAGTACCTAGCCCAGTGTAGAGGTCGTAGCCCAGCGTACGGAAGCGGATCGCCCAAACAGCTCCTTGCATGCTAATCGCGGCCGCGCATCCGCGTCCGCACAAGACGCTCCCCTGGTCCGCATGGAACGAGGTGTACAGCTAGCCATGACGGCTCGGCCGCAGCGCGTCGTCTACGCCGCCAGCCGCCGGTCTCGCCCGCAGTGTCACTCACACGCCACTGTGGTCGACGGCCACCGCCTGCCGGGTGCGGGTGACAGAGCACCTTGGCCGCCGGCTCCGAGAGGCCGGGCGTCCACAGGCTGACGACGCCGCGCGCGTGACCCAGGCACACCACCGCGCTGGCCGGGTTCTGACACATCACGCCCAGCCTGCCCATACGCGTCTGCGTCTGCGCCACCATCTTGCCCGTGCTGACGTCCAGCCAGCTGAGGTAGCCGCGCTCGCTCTGGAGGAGGACACGGCCAGCGTCAGTGGCAGCCAGCTGAGGTGGCCGCGCTCGCTCTGGAGGGGGACACGGCCAGCGTCAGTGGCAGCCAGCTGGGGTGGCCGCGCGCTCTTTGGAGGGGACACGGCCAGCGTCAGTGGCAGCCAGCTGAGGTGGCCGCGCTCGCTCTGGAGGGGGACACGGCCAGCGTCAGTGGCAGCCAGCTGAGGTGGCCGCGCTCGCTCTGGAGGAGGACACGGTCAACGTCAGTGGCAGCCAGCTGAGGTGGCCGCGCTCTCTTTGGAGGGGACACGGCCAGCGTCAGTGGCAGCCAGCTGAGGTGGCCGCGCTCGCTCTGGAAGGGGACACGGTCAGTGTCAGTGGCAGCCAGCTGGGGTGGCCGCGCGCTCTTTAGAGGGGACACGGTGGCAGCCAGCTGAGGTGGCCGCGCGCTCTTTGGAGGGGACACGGTCAGCGTCAGTGACAGCCAGCTGAGGTGGCTGCGCTCGCTCTGGAGGCGGACACGGCCAGCGTCAATGGCAGCCAGCTGAGGTGGCCGCGCTCGCTCTGGAGGGGGGGGGGACACGGTCAGCGTCAGTGGCAGCCAGCTGAGATGGCCGCGCTCGCTCTGGAGGACACGGTCAGCGTCAATGACAGCTAGCTGAGATGGCCACACTTGGTTTTAAGGGCGAAGGTCAGGGGAAGGGCGAGAGGCATGGTGGGAAGCCGCACACCAGGTGGCCAGCTCCTCCTCCCCCCCCCCCCTGCCCCAGCGGGTAAGTCGGCCGCTCAGTGCCTGCGTATACAGCCGTCAGAGATTTCAACAACGCGCTGATTATTGCTGAAGGCTAAATAGTGAGCATGCAATAGCAGGGTAGAGAAGAAAACAGGCACATCAGATAAGCCCAAGACGGCCTATTCGTGTCAGCCAATGGCCGTGAGGGAAAACTCACGCAGGTTGTCAGCAGAAAGTGGTACGGCAGGAATTCCATTTTGAGCGTGCGGTAGAGTTTCTTGAGGCAGTGCAGCTCCGTTCCCTGGCTGTCGTACACAAACACCCACTCCTTCTGTGCCACCGCGAACATGTTCTCGTTGTGAAGCCACCTGAGAACAAACGGGACACGTGAAGTGATACACACGAGACCTTCGATCACACGGCAGCGACAGGCGCTGGGGCGGCCGACACGGTGAATGACTTTTTAGTTACCTGCGGCGGTGGCAGCTGCCCATAATTATTATCTTGCTCAGGAGAAAGACACCAAAGCACTTCTTTCCAGCACCAGCCAAAAACATTAAATTCAAAGTAGCTCACTTCCACGGCAATCTATATCAATCTGGTTGAAGGGAATGTTCCACGTTTGAAGGTGTCATGAAACTGTCTCACTTGCAACTATTGGTATATCGAAGTGAAAGACTGCTCGTGAACAACACAATTTATCCATTCAGGGAACATGTTCCTTAATACGGCATTGTCTGATTGCGCCATGGAACAACCGTATAAAATTAGAGATATTGCTGAACTGGCCGTGTGTGCCGCCCCGGCACCAAATTGTAGTACCTTAACCAGGCGAGAAATGGTAGTGGCGGCGCTAGACGAGTTTGCTACAGCAGATATTGTTATGGGCTCGTGTTGTTGGCCCTTCTCGCCGGATTCCTGCATATTTATCCGTGAGTTTGTTGTTTACTTGTATTCACATGCTCAGTTATGGCGCAACTCTGAAGCAATCACCAGCCTCACTTTACAAGTTTTATATTTACAAGTCTTATTATGCATCTCATTTCTGTAATGTCTCGTGCCCATGCTCAACTTCTTGCATTATGCACCACAATACGTGATTCGTGTTTGAATCTTACAATGCTTCACAACACTGGGCGAGATGCAAACAAAGTACCTGATATCTGAAAACCGTGCTCACAAACGCCATACACGAGTACTTTGACGATCATATTCTTCCTTTGCCTTGCACGCCGCATGCCTAATGGGGTGGCAGCATTCGAATGACGTCTCTGTGGCGTAATGCACGTCTAGTGACCATGAATAGTCTGCACGAAACAGGCTGCGTCATCTTAGCGGGCGGGTGGCTCAGAAACTAGGGAGACTTAGATCTTAAGAAAGGTAGGGCTGTTAACTGCAATCGGATGACCTTCAAGCTGGCTATTCTATTCAAAACCTTACACAATGTAGAACACTCTCATTCCTAAACACTTTCAAGGTGCCAAAATATGGCAAAGTGTTGCTTACACTATTCTGCCGCGACGGAGGCCCGACGAACGGTCGGGCTTTACTGTTCTGATGTTCCCTATTCACACTCTTCCACTCCAACAACACAAATGTCATTGCAGTTTACGACAGGTGCGCCGCTCACGTTTTAAGGATAGATCTCGACGACCCTCGTATTCCTAGAGCAATTGCAGCCGTTACCACAGCTTCCCCTGAGTCATCGTTTTAACAGCCCCAGCCTCCCATCGGCCACAACCGCCCGGTCCCAGCCTCTCTGCGGCTACTACCGTCAGGCCCCAACCTCCCTGTGGCCATGACTGCCACGGCCATAACCTCCCTGCGGCTCTGGTCGCCGCGTTCGCTGCGCTCACTTGACATCGTGTACGGACTCTCCGACGGCAACCTCACACATGAGCCGCTTGGTAACCCAGTCGAAGGCGGCCACGTGGCCGAGCGCGCCGCCCATCACCAGGTGGCGTCCGTTCCGCGTGTAGTCGACGCTGTACGGGCCGAACTCCCGCAGCCGCAGGTCGAACCGCTTGGTCGCCGACGTGATGTCGACGGCGCCGACGATCTCCTCTTGCGAGATATCGACAGTGTCCTGCCCTCGTCCGCCTCCAGGTACCTGCCGAGCGAGAAGAGTTCAGGCGTGACACACGGCGGGCCCGCCACACTCCACCGCAAGACATCAGGTGTCGTGACAAGCCAGAGGGATACGAGAGCAGATCAGACGGCGCAGCCTACTTTGGACTTCCTTAAGGTATGGAAGAAGAAGCATATACGATGGTCAGAACGACAACAAACCATTTATCAGGTCACAACGTCTCTTTCGAAAAGTGCAGCATGCACAGGGAATTCTCCACTCGCGAACCCGCGACAAATGGGAGTTCTCCTGATCCATCTTCTAGCCACGAGAATCTCTTTCCCTTCCCCCGTACCACATCTACAGCATCTGAAGACAAAACGTGACAGTCTAGGCTCATCCCCCTCTACGTGTAAGCGACACGGGGCGAGCAGCTCGCGCTGCGGCTGCGGCCGCGGCGATTGGCGGCGAACGTGGCGCGCTCCACTGACCCGGACTCCTCCTGCAGCAGCAGTTCGCTGGTGGCCATCTGATGAAGCGCCTGCTCGGCCAGCCGCTCGCGCCGGCGCGCGCGCTGCTGGTGCGGCCCGCGCCGTACGGCCGACACGTCCAGGCCGTCGCCCCAGTCGTACTTGTCCAGCCGTGCGTCTGAGTGTGGCACGGTCGCCTGGTGTGGCGCGAGTCGGTCAGAGCCGTCCGTGCGCCGGCCGGACGCCGCTGGCGGCGACCCGGGAACGCGCCCCGGAAGCGGGCTACGCAGGGTACAGGCGAACGCACCGGACACTCGCGTCATGCTACGCTCTGGTGTACGGCACATACACATGGCTGTGTACAAAGTCAACCTAATGAATCATTGGTTTGGGTGTAATTATGACCAGTAATCATTCTGCATGACTTCTTGAACAGACACTGCTCATACCATGCAAGTGGCACAGCTATTGTTGTTTTTCCCAGGCTTAGCAAAATAAGCAAAGCCCATTCAGATGACACCAGCCATCTATTTTATTCAAAACTGCACACAATATCACCACACAAAAGCAAACATTTGTGACAACTTTGCATGTGGTCCACACCATGCACCATTTGGTTGTGTTTGCCACTCACCTGGGAATGGATCATCCTCAACATCTCTCGGCCTGTTCCATGGCTGCCTGCTTGTTTTTTTCTTTTTGTTGCTCTTCAAAACATTCGTAGCTGCAGAAAGCTCTTTGAGCTTGTGTGGGACTCTGCCTGCCTGGCGCATCTTCCTTCTTTCTTTCTTGTTGGTCCCACAGCTGGGACATTTGATGAATCCATTATTTATGCTTTCAATACAACAAATTACTGGTTTTCTTCACTGAAAAATACATACATCGAGATAATATGGCTGATCAGGGCCCATCAATAGCCTGTACATTGAGACCTAGGAAATGATGTTAATATTTTTCTTTCAATTAATCATCACAGCATTAATATTGAGCATGCTCAGGGAGTAAAAGGGAACATAGCTAACCCACCACTCAAAACCACTGTGAACTCCAAGAGCAAAACTATCTTTGGGGAAACAGAGGTGGTATAACTGTCTGGAAAACCCCATGCAACACTCTTCTGCCAATACACAAGCTATGAAGTATATACTTTTTTAGTAGTACTTATGAAAAAGTATATACTTTTTCAGTATATAGCATAAAAGTTTGCAGAAATTTTGGGGGGGTCAGCTGTACAGAACAGTTCCAAAAATCAGTGATGAATCCTGTCCAGATAGTCCTTTGTTTTTTATGCTTGTCATTGCCCTACTTACAAAGATGCTAAAAAAGGATTCTGGCCACTAACATAAGCTACGCATTGCCAACCTTGCATCACATTTATTCCTAAAACCATTCACTTAGTGAAAATGGTTCGGCACAGGAACATCCACAAAGCTCTGCAAATCAAAAGTGACCATCAGGATCAAGAGGAATATTGTTTTAGTTCATCAATGCTGGCCATGACTAGAATATCCCTTTGCCTGGGGCAGTGGTCTATTGGACAGTGAATCAGGCAAGGAGTAGGCAGATGAACACTGATATACAGCCTTTCTTTTTATGGCTGACAGAGTGCAGCTGTCTACTAAGTATGGAGCTAGGCCTTACAAACCATGTTGCATATGATGCGTCTCGTCAAGATTGTGTTACCCTTTTATTATATAACTTACCACATTCAATCAGCAAGCAGTGTCATCTGTGATCTGATGCAATGCATATCAATGCATGCACAGTCCCATTTGTGATACCGCATCTGGTCTTGAAAGTATGACTGTGTAATCCTGCTGTTCTATGATTATTGTTGACATGAAGACATGTTCTAGAACAGTAATATCATGCCAACTACAAAAATGCATTTAAACCAACTGTGAAGATGCCTGGTGCTGAGGCCAGATTGAGGAAACAAATCCAGCACAGGCATGTTATGAAATGAGCATTGTGGGTTTGACACATGGTTGCCACTGATTTCAGTGCAACCAGAGACAATGCTTCCAAGAATTAGAAGGCTGCAATAGCAATTTTCAGAAAATCCTCCAAACACTATTTTACAAAAGCAATGTGACATACATCCATGCTTGAGCCTGAGGTAATATGACACACATGTATGCCCAAGCCACACTGAAAGCACCTATGTCACTTGAGGGCCACAATGGTAGATGCCACTTCACTCAGTGCAGTGGGACATTTTGGTCTGACTGTGACTTTAAATAATCATAATTTCTTGAAAATTCGGCTCTATAAATGCTGCAATTGGTCATGAGAGTGTAATAACCTCAGATCTATGTGGTGACATGCATGCCCCGACTGTTGCTCGGAGGTGTCATTGCACAAGCATTTTTGATGTCACATATAAGTGGATTTATGGTAAAACCAGCATGATTTTCCAAAACAATATCTCTTAAGCACCCTTTCGACCAGTTTTCAAGAGGATCGCATGATCGAAACCTAGTGTTTTTGATCCCTGAAAAATAAGTGACGTCTACTTGGAGAACACCGGTGGGGCCACGTGCTCCCTGGTTCGAACCGTGCCTCACCACCTTCAAACAGCCTCACACACTGCTACGCCAACACAACAGCCGCGACGCTCACCTCCACAAATCACCGCACGTGGAGGACCCCCGTGGGACGCGACCGGGAACGGTGCACGCCGGGAATAATACTTGCCGTGCTTCGCCTCTGCTCCTGCGCCGCGATGCGGCACAAGACGTTCGTTGTGGTACCGCTCAAGGCTGTAGGTTATGGCGTCCCAAATATATGGTCTCAAAATAGGACTTTCATGACGTAATAAATGTTGTGCATGCAGAGCACAATTTTCTTATGATACAAACTTTGTTTAGTTACATTCGTTTTATACTGTATCTATATTTTTAAAACTAATGGCTGTTGAAAATGGTAGATTTTTAAATAATGAATGAAGTAAAATGATCAAAAATGCATAGCCACTGGTAAATTAGTGGGTTGGGTTTTGGGTCAAGGTAGACCAATGCAGCGCGGGCGTCACCGTTTGATTTGTTTTGTTGCTTGCTGGCTTGGTTGTGGGTAGTGGCGGAGCCGTTTTAATCTTAATTTCTTGTTTTTCTCTTCCTATCTAGTAAAGTTTTTGTTTCGTGGACCAGCAAATTTCAAAGCATGACGAAGAATCGAAGTCTAGCTGGAAAATGGGCCGTTGGTCTCCTTGCTCTCACGTTCGTTTTGGTGGTGCTGGCGTTCAGCACGCAGAATTGGCTTGCCAGTGATGATCGCTTCTATGGAGCAAAGCTGGAAAAGATGGGTCTTTGGGTACATTGTTTTAGAAGCTTGCCAGACCCACAAGACTCATCATTACGGCAGTTCTTCAGTGGCTGCCGCTGGCTGTTTGAGGCATACACCACAGGCTACTCAGAGATCAGAGGTCATCTGACACCCCGTAAGTAATATTTCTGTTCATGAGCTGTGGTCTGCATCCTATGATCCCAAGCTATGAGAAAAATTGCTATTGATACCCATAGTCTTAACAGAATGTATGTTTATGTAGGTTTTCCTCATCCTTTGATTCCTCAGCAATGTTCCTCATTAACAGTTTTAATTTCAACCTGGCTTTTCTTTAGTGTGGCTCAAGTCAGTTTTCATTCACACTGAATTCAGCTTTTGAGCTGCTTTATGAGGATGTCTTGATTAATGACACATACCTGGACTTTAGGAACGCCTTCAAGTCGTCACACACGTCTCTGATCTCCAAGCTCAGGACTAATGGCATCAATGGCGATTTACTGAATTTGCTCAAAGCGTTTCTTTCTGACATGAAGCAGGGAACAATGTTGGAGGGGCATTGCTCTTTGTGGGTTTCAGTAGCCAGTGGTGTGCCCCAGGTTCAAGGTGCAACATTGGGACCGTACTTTCCCTGGTTAATGTTCATGACATGTAGGACCAACTAAAGAGCTGTGCCATAGGGCTTGATTCCCTGTGATGCTTTTAGATAAGAGAAAATTGCACTGAGAGGTAGTATGCCATTTCCCAGATTTCAGAATATTCATTTTACATGAAGCATAATGCAGGCATGTCTTGCATAGCAGCAACATATGCTCATCATAAATCTGTGGATTTAACATTCAGCATAATTTGGGCCAGCCCAAGTTTGGCACATGTGTTTGTGGGGTGTACTCAGCAGAGATGTAGTAAGTACAGATATAGCAGGCCTAGGCATCTGGTTTAGTGGGCGAAGGCATAGGCATTCACGCAGCAGATGACTTTTTGCTGACTGCACCATCACAAGAGATGCTCTGTAGGGAAAGTTGGGAAATCATGGTCTGTGATTGGAAATGTCAGATGATTATCTGTGTGCTGCAATGCAAGGTTGTGCATTAAGTAAAGCTTAACTTCAGTGTTCTAATGAGGTAATGGAATCAGAGCTTGAGAAGGTCTAAGGGTAACCTAACCTAAGTATGTAAGTTGTGAAGCACATTTGCAAGGAGTGCTATTCATATTGGTAAGACAGTGCTGTTTGTTTTGTTCCTTGTAAAATAACCAGAAGAAAGAAGAGATAGATATATTGATATTTTGACTATATGCCATTCTTGAAACAAATGCAAGTGGTAAATTCAAAATCACCTTTTACATAAAATTGCCTTTCCATGTATGTGTACAAACTAACTTTCACATAAAAAACTGCAGTTTCCTCTCTTGGCAGTGAGATTTTGGTTTGAACCAATTTCCTGCTGGCTTTGGCTTCAGATATACATGATCAAGAACACTGGTTTCAGATTCAGCATCTTGCTCTTTGTTTGCAGTCTCAAGTTTTGGAGTTACCAGCTTTGGCTTTGATCCGAGCTCTATCGTACTGTCATGATTTCTCATTTGACTTTGCCAGTAGTGTAGTGGTTAACGTGTCTGTGTTAACGACTGCGCATCTGGGAAACCAGAGGTATGGGCTTGATTCCCTGCGGTGCCCGCCCCTCCTGCCAGGGTGAGAGGCAGGTGACGCCATATAGCCTCAGCAGCTCAGTGCGTCGTAAAGCCCCAATGACAGACACATGAAACCACCAGTCTGGGGTTGCCTGTAGTGTAGTCTGCTTTAACCAGTGCTGTTAACCACTATATTGAAATTTGTGTGGAGAAGTGTGAAACCTAACTGCTAAATTTGCAGAATGTAAATGCTATATAAATAGTTTATAGATTGTTGTGAAGGACAGGTTTGGGTTTTTTGTTGGAGGGGGTGGGTGGGGGAGGGGGATGGTTTGTTAATAGGTTGGTTGTACCAGTTTTTTGTAGTTAACTTCAAAACATTTCAGTCATGAATAAACAATATGCTTTATTGTGGCTGCATTATGTCCTGTTCAGCAAAACACCTGGAAAGAGATGGCATTATTTTTGAGTAGTTTCCATCCCCATGGCTGGGGTGCTGCTTTAAAACTTCTTTTACTGAAAGTGTAGTCACCATTTTGAGGTGAGGCTCAGTGCTGTGCATGGCACGCTCACTTGTCCTCATTTTCAGCATTCTTCATAGCAGTGCAGATGTTCTACACGCTTTGCTTCCTGTGTACGGCCGTCAGCGCTGTGCTGGTGGTGATGCTGATCCTCTGCATTGACGAGGACCGCGAGGTTTGCTTCCTGCGCACCATGGCCGTGCTGATGGCGCTCTCAGGTACGCCATGGTTGCCAGCCAAGCGCTCTGCATATAGATGTGTTTGGATGTTCTGATGACGGGTGGACGGAAAGTGGCGACTTTCTGCGGATTTGTGGGTAAAGCATGCATAGAGTGAAGTGGGCAGTGATTGTGACCTATTTTCAGTGCCGAAATTACGCAGCAATTCGTTAAATGACTGATCGTTCGCCGATCGTCTCCGGTAACGATAACGACTCCCCGTGACGTGGTACGTCTGCGCTCTTACAGGAGTGTTTGGCACGTTTGCGGTCATCATTTTTGGCGCGATGGGACGCTCTTACGAATGGACCACGGATAAGCAGCATAACTACCTCTCCTGGAGCTACGGACTCGGTAGGTCCAAGTCACACACCGTCATTCCGTTACACTCGGGACCTGTCCATCGAGCTGGCGGACAAGGACAATCACATGCTCCTAATCGAGCGCATCTGCATTGCAGGTTAAATAGACGACAAAAGAGCTGTTTGGTGCTTTATAGCCCATGTGTTCTTGGTATGTGTGAACTATCTGCTTCAAGTCACGCTTTAGAATTATATATGTATATATATATATATATATATATATATATATATATATATGCGTGCATCAGAATTATATTTATATATATTGTATATATATCTGATATTTTGACATGGTACCGCTCGACAGGGTCCGCTGCTGATCGCGACGACGCGTTTGCGTCTGCACAGATGGTTATGGCGCTGTGCTTACGTTGAATCCCCGCGAGCAAGGAACATTGACGCACTCAGCTGGCGGGCCCTTGGCGGGCTTGCCGCCGAGTCGTCAGGGGAGTGCGAGCGGTGCATGTTATGTACACCTCGAGTCTGGCGGGTGGGCGTCAGATGATGCTGTCCAGAGAGAGGAGAGGCGCTGACAGACGTGCATCTGCTTCATCTGGTGGCGCTCAGCGTGTGGGCAGGGTGTCGTCGTCAGTTGTGGCCGGGGGTCGGCTGATGACAAGCGATATCGCTTGCTTGAAACTAACCGGTGTCGGCTGGTAATCTGCACTGGGCGGTGTCAACAGCAGCGGCAGCGGCAATGGCAGACCACTTCACACTCAACGATCACGGGCCCGCCCCTCACTGTAATCTCCGCAATCTCTCGCCCATCATTGATTCGTGTCGCTGCGTGCACTGACTGTGGCGTGGTGCCGCCAGGTGTCCTGGCCGCCTTTCTCGCCTTTGTCGACATGTCTCTATTCCTGGTGGATGCCCGGATAAAGCAGCGGAAGCTGGAGGGCCGCTACTCCGGCAAGCCGCGCACGCTTGACTCGACCGTGTAGCCGGGCGGCGGGCGAGACTAACTCAGGGCTTCGGCGGCCGGCGGGTAAGGCTAACCAGTGGGTTGCGGCGGGCGAGACTAACGCGGAGGTGCGTCGGGCGTGGCAGGGGACCAGCTCTGGGGTGCCCTGCGCCGGAGGGGTAACAGCGCCGGAGTGCAGGAGCTCATTACTGCTGCATGCGCTGAAACCTGTAAATGCTGCACCCGTAACGCTACAACCTATCATGGCATGAACGCGCTATGTACCTAACTAGCGACGAGAATGGCTGCTTGGTCGGGCACGTGTTGGGCTCCAAGTTTCTGGGTCTTGAACGCGACGCTCCTATGTTTCAGCGGTAGTGGCTGCATTCCTGCAGCTCGTGCTCTGCGTGCTGGTGTGGAACGAGGCTCAAATCACGAACAAGAAGATCGCTCGCAGTGTGAATGCCGCGGCGGCTGCGGGAGACTACTAGCGATCGTGGCGCCATCCGTCGGCAAAGTCCGAATCTGCACTTCAGTTAGCGCCGCAACTGCAGCGGTCGCCGTCTAGCTCGCGTGGTGCTTTCGGTCGATCTCGGCTGAGCCTGAACTTCAGTGACAATGGTTGACGGCGATCGGCATACTTCCTGGAGTGGCGGAGGCTCCAGTGACGGCAGTTGACATACGTCCTGGAATGCTAGAAGCTTCAGTAACGGCGATAAGCGCACGTCTTGGAGTGGCGGAAGCTTCAGTGACGGCGATAGGCGCACGTCTTAGAGTGGCAGAGGCTTCAGTGACGGCGGTCGGCTTTGGGGGACCGTCGCGCCGCCAGTGGATCACGCCTGAACCGGCATCCTGAACCATGAATGGCCACCGCCTACGCGGCAGCCATTGGCGCGGCTCACAGAATCTCGGCACATTTGCCACACGTTCAGTCTGAACCCGCTTTTGTTTTGCCTGATTGTGGATAGTCCGCATATGTGTAAATTTTTTTTAGTGATACTGAGTACGTTCAATTCTGCACGAATGGCCTGGGTGAAAGAAAGCACCGAACATTGTTACAATCATGTGGCACGTTAACGCGCACTCGTGTGTAATTGGGGGGGGGGGGGGGGGGGAGGGGTACGGTGCGCGCGCCAGCACAGCTGTGCTGCTGATTCCCGTCCAGTGACTAAGTCAACGTCTTGGGCTGAGTGAGCAGCGTAGTCAACATTCGAAAGCTGGCGCATCCCTCGCAGGGAAGGGTATCATCGTCTGTGCTTGACTGAGGTCGTGCCACGCAACGCACTGTGGCTCTACCGGTACTGTATAGCGAAGAATGGCCGGAGTCTCCTAGTACTGCCTGCGTGGTGACCTCGATCGATCCGTCCACACCGTGAATCTGTTCCTGTATCTCACTGTATGTCGCACTTGTTATCCGTCCATTAAGACTGCTGACGCTCACTGGTGGCGTGTGGGGCCTGCGCGGCCAGCGCCACCATGTGCGGGTATGGCACGTTAGCTCCCGTCTCGCGTATCAAACGCTCATTCTGTAACATACAGGACGCGGTGCATGTGTGAAGACATTGCCATTAATACTTGATGCACATTCCGTTCCGAAGTATAAGCCGATTGGGCGTATTTTTCTACTGGACTTTTACAGTCGGGTTGGTCTCGTATCCAACCGATGATGGCTGCGGAATCTGGTTTTGTGCTCGATTGTCTACAATAAAGCCAATCTCGGCGGCCATCGGGTTTCTCTTCGCATTCGTTGCACCATGCTTCTGTGGATGGATTCATGTGTGTGGCTTTAATTGCACGTGGAAAGGCTCCGCAAACTGGGGCGATCATGGGCGGCGCCTCCGACTTTTCCAGGGGGACCAACAGGTAGAGTTGCATTCTGGGCGGAACGTGAGGCCTGCTGTCCAGATGTTTCCCGAAGTTACGCCTCCGACTTTTCCAGGGGGACCAGCAGATCGAGTTGCATTCTGGGCGGAACGTGAGGCCTGCTATCCAGATGTTTCCCGAAGTTACGCCTCCGACTTTTCCAGGGGGACCAGCAGATCGAGTTGCATTCTGGGCGGAACACGAGGCCTGCTATCCAGATGTTTCCCGAAGTTACGCCTCCGACTTTTCCAGGGGGGCCAACAGCTGGGCGGAGCGTAAGGCCCGCTGTCCAGATGTTTCCCGAAGTTACGCCTCCGACTTTTCCAGGGGGGGGGGGGGGGGCAACAGATCGAGTTGCATTCTGGGCGGAGCGTGAGGCCTGCTGTCCAGATGTTTCCCGAAGTTTTAGGTGTTTTAATTGGACGCCGCAACGTGGGAAGTCGCCAGCCGCGGCCGTCTCGCTAGCATTCAGTGAGGCATGCACCTAGGGTGATCGACCGGGTAAGGCCAAGTCCGTAATCGCAAGTGTGTTGTACTTGAAGCTGATAGTCCCGAGTCTCTAGCGCTGTCGAAGGTACACAAATGCACCCTTCGCGCGCGATTATGACTTCCGGCATCAGTGGTATTCTGGCTTTATGACTGTTTTTTTCCGGCATCAGTGGTATTCTGGACGTGACTACTGGCAGGCAGGCCGCGCTTAGGAGTTGGAGGTCAATGGGGATTCGAACAAGAAACGTCATGTCGGCCGGTGAGCGATTGACATGCCCGGCCGGTAGCGCTCCCACAATGACGTGAACGCAGGGCTGCACTTTTGGGGCGTAATTATAAGTATTTTTTCCTCACCACTGTAGTCGGCAAACACTACACGGGTAGGCCGACAGCAGGTAGGAATGTGCCTTCAGGATGTGGTTTTAGCAAAAAGGTCATGTCGGCTTACAGGCGATTTCCATCTGCAGCCAAAAGTTTGAAAATATCCGGTGTGACCTGCCAATCAGCATTGACTTAGCTTTGTCGGGCGTTTTCTTGTGTTCGGCTCGACTCTTTTTTAGCTGGCGTGGGACCGGCTCACAATTTTTGCAATCCGACTCAGCTCATGGCTGATAGCCTTTTCACTCGTATAGGTGAAGCTCAGTTTAGACCCATCGCTTGTGTTGAATCATCTGGCGCAGGGCTCACGGCTTGCAAAATCAAAGAGCCAATTCAGTTCTGGCTCGTTACCTTATGACTCGTGAGCCATATGACCCACTGACACGCGTGCACACCCACACACACCACACACACACAGGTATATATATATATATATATATATATATATATATATTAACTATACCTACTTTGCGGTAATTATGAACGTCCCCCGAGAGTTGCGGTGACAGTGGTGATGACTGCATCGCTGTATGCTGAGTTAGCAGTAACAGCATGTCGGGCTGCCATTTGATGTTTTCTTATTTCATGGTTAGATTCATTACTGGCGGATTAGACGTACCTGCTACTCACCACTTTTTCCTCGAACTGCTAAATGTGCATACACCTGACGTCGTGACGTCCAATGTGGCCGTTTTAAATCTGAATTTGATACATTATTGACGAGTGATGAAGGGACGCTTGTGTCACCCCAATCGCCTGGTGCAAATACGAAGACCTTTACAGGTCACTTCAACCGTTTCCAGAGATGTGTTCGACGCACTAATGATTGAGTAATGTGTGCTGTGGTTTTTATCTCTACCTGGCATAAGGTCTTACATTGGCCCTTTACAGGTCATATTTTTCCGTGTGCTGCGGTTTTATCTCTACCTGGCATAAGGTCTTACATTGGCCCTTTACAGGTAATGTGGACATTGGTACGTGTTCCTGACGTAACTGCGAACACGTGACCGTCTTTAAATTTCGATCAGATGTGTTAATGACGAACTGCTTGCTGGCCACGTTTTCGTCGTATGCATATATAAGTCCGGACATGAATGCATTACTTACTACACGAATTCTCTGTCCATTAGATCCACTCTTAATTATTTGTCCGTCCCCTTGGCTCAGTTGGTTCGAGTGTCTGCCTTCCGATACACCCACCCGTGGCATGGTGGGTTCGAGTCGCTTTATGGCGCTTTTTATTTGCCCCTGGGAGGCATGGCCTGTTACGGCACGTTAAGCTTTCGCCACTAAATTCTGCCGTGGCCTGGAATTGCGCGATCGCACGGTGGGGGTCAGGGCTCACACAACAAGCTCTGCTTGGCGTGAGCGCTGATCCCAGAAATCCATCCATTCAAAGGGCTCAGATCAAATTTAAAAAATAAGAAAAAAATATTGACGGTGGTTGTAGAACGCTACCCACCAGTGTTTCGCTCTTACTATTCGGTCCTAACGCCTCATTCTGTGGGCTATCCGCCCGCACTGTTTGCCCTGGAAAGACCGCGTATGAAGTGAAGTAACGCTCCCGAGCCGTCCATGCCTTTTACTCGTCCGTCGCGCTTCTCAGCGCCTACCAATGCCAGAGCGTACGCTGTCAACTCCGCACTAAGTCGGCCCTCTTCCGTGTGTGCGGAGAGAGACGAGCTTGGCCCGGTCTGTGTCGGGAGAAAGCGTCGGGGGCAGCGCCGCGGCGGCCGCCAGCGAAAGGGAAGAGTTGCAGGGCGGGGCGGGAGGCCCTGCGCGGGCGGTCACCCCGGTCAAGAGCGCGGCCAGAGCGGAGCCGCGTCCGGCAGACACGCTGCTGTGGCCGCGCGCGTGTGAACCCGACATCTTCGAAAGGCTGGAGATGGAAGGCCTGGCGGAAGTGGTCGACTGCAGGCACACGCTTGGACCGCACGTACAGATCCCGGACACCCACGTTCTATCGTGGAGGAAAGGAAGATGGGGGAGGGGAGTGGTCCGGAACAAGGGTCCTAGGATCCATCTGAGTGTCTGGGTGTACGTCTTGGCCGGGACGAGAAGATCCAGTTCTGCACGAGACACACGCAGCAAGTTGTTACGGTAAAATGCATATATTTATATGTACCTTCATGAAGCCTCACTGCATTATATATTATTGCACAATGCACCGGTGGCTATTCTGCCGTCCTAAGGTAAAACCCTAGATAATAATTTTCAGCCATTTTGCACCTTTTATGTCACGTGATTCATGTACTCATGCTGATTTCAGTAATTTAAACAATCGGCTGAAATTTTCACAAACCTTGAGCCAATTCTTTTAGCTAAAAGTATGTGAAAATTTCAACTATTGGTTTGAATATCCGCCTGCAGCATGAGAAAACAAATCAGATAGTATAAAAAACGCTAAGTGACTAGAAATTAGCATATGGGGTTTCACCTCTGGATGGTAGTATTGTCCGGTGTTAATGTGTTAACATTCTGGGTAGTGCCTGCCATTTATGCCGCAGTGAAACGAAGTCGATAGCTCGGCATGATATTGTTACAAAACTTGACAGGTGTTTCGCACCTATCTGCACCAATCAGATGTGTCTTCCCTAGATGCGTGCTACCCGGGTGCTGTGGCGTCAACCGACACTTTAAGAAGCCTACAAAAAATGGCCTTCGCGCGCACTAGTACAATCCGGTTTCACCTCCGCTATCACCTCGCCCTGCTCGCCCCCCCCCCCCCCCCCTCCCCCTCCAGCCCCGTCCAAACTCCTACGTTCGAGTCATCCCTTCTCGCGAGCCGTCCTTCTTGCCGTCTGGGTGACCCTCCCCGGTATTGCCCAACACGGTACGGAACGGCTCCCATGAACGGCGCGCAGTTCCCTGAACGTGTGCCGGCGCCGAGAGACCGAGCGCCGCTCTAGCCCGCGGCGCTGGCGACCCTCCACCACCTCCGCCACCGCCGCCGCCGCCGCCGCACTGCGAGCGGAGAGCTCGAGACGACTGGTCGGCGCCGGTTCCCTGATCGTGAACATCATGAAGCTCCTCCTTGTCGTGGGCTGCCTGCTGACGACCGCCGCGGCCCAGAGGCGGCCAGGTAAATGGCCCGGCCGCTGTGCGGCGCCTGCCGCTGTTGGACCGATGCTCTTCACTGATGCTGTAGCTGTGTGTTCACTTGAAAAGCAGGCAGTTCTTTCGACGACCCTCAACTGTACGGATACGAAGCTCTGCTGAGGCAGGCGGACGGGCGTGGAGCCCGGCGGTGTGTTTCCCGTGTTGGATTGTGAATGTCTGATGCAAAGCCTTTCAGAATCGCAGCTCTATTGGAAAAGTCCCAAAGGACTTTAGGGATGGCGGGTCCGTTTTGTCCATTTCTGCAAGGTCCTCTGACGTTCAAGATTCTTTACTTTAAAAGTGTGTTTGTCAACGGATCTTCTAGGGTAAAGACTTCAATTTCAGATTTTGCCGTGGGATATTTCGGGATCCATTTTGGTGGAGAGCATTGCAAATTGACTAACCTGAGGTAAAAATGTTAAAAGTTGTTAGGGAGCGTTAACGACCTTCCATATACCTGGAGGTCCTTGTTAAACGACGTTAGTGCTAAATCACGATCACATTGACGGTACTTAGCATTTCGAGCTGCGGTCATTCGGAGAAGTGTGCTCCTCCTGAGTGTAAGCATCTCTTGAGATGCTCATCTCGAGTTGTGCTGATCTCTTGAGGATGAGCACACTTCTCTCTATTTATTCTTTTACACCTCTTTTGAGCATACCTCTCACTATAGAACGGTCAATTCAATTTTATTTAGCACTACAACGTTGTTTGACTCGCAGCTCCCGGTATATTCAGGGTCGCCAACTCCACGCAGGAGCCTTGAATTCATCATGCCGAAAAAAACTAGGAGCTGCCTTTCTCCTCTATATCAAGCTCACCTGAAGCAAAGCAGGGTTAAGAAGCCTCGTTTTCAAAATATAAGCCTCAAGGTCTTGCTGGCCTGGCTAAGTTCTGGGATCTCACGTCCATGTCGACAAGCATGAGGCATATTTTATATAGATGCAGAGACTGCTTATCCATCCCGCTCCACCTGCGTTTTTGTTTTCTCAAGCTCAAGTTGCAAGGTTAGGTTTTTAGAACTGTCAGCTGTCCAAATGGACACATCGCTTTTTCACACGTCTCAAGTGAACGAAATTCGGTACAAGTTTGGAACGAACCGAACAATTTATTGAAACGTTCGCGATCTAATGAGGCTACATGCAGGGTCTCGGGCACGTTATTTTCGCAGCCTCTGGGTTTGAGGATGCCTTGTCCATGTGCTTTGACGAGGCGTGGGGGACATGACAGAGTAAGAGTTGTCCCGATGTCCATGTGCTTTGACGAGGCGTGGGGGGCATGACAGAGCAGGAGTTGTCCCGATGTTCTTGATCATACCTTGCCATTAAATTGACGAGGCGTGAGAGGCATGACAGAGCAGGAGTTGTCCCGATGTTCTTGATCATACCATGCCATTGGATGTGTTTATGCCGTCGATGCACGACACATCTGCCCATCTGCTCCTGCCTGATGCGGGCTTCGAAGGTTGTAAACCGGCCACCAGCGCGTCGGTCAGCTAGCTGTTTGCTGAGCTGCTGGCTTTATTCAATGATGGTTACATCGCACTCCGTTTGAAGGTATTCAAACTCGTAGTTCATTATATTTGTTGCCAACCGTGCGAAGGCTGTTCGAAAACAAGGAGCGCGAGTAGACATGCAGCATCAAAGGCAAGTTAAAAAATGACAAGTTCTCCATCACAAGAAAATGTGGCTCATTTAGTTCCTCGACAGATCTTAATCTCAAGTCCAAATGGCTGTGGCGAGGAAAGGCCCCAAAACATATCGTTATCACGTGGAATAAGGGCCATAACGTAGACGGCGTTCCTCCGGCGGTCCTGATCGTGCGGTGCCCTGTTTTTTTGTGGTGTAATTCTGTTCGAATTCTTCAAATGTCGTATGAAATCCGAAAATGTGACACTGTAAATATGCACAAGTGGTGTGGAAACATGGCTACGAAAAATGCCACCGGCGTTGCACGTTCGCTTTCACTTTGACAAAGGTATGAAGTGGACTGCAACACAATGCACCTTATCGCAATACAAACAAAAGGTATTAGACACACACACACGCGCGCGCGCGCGAACGCACGCACATGCACGCGCGCACGCGCACGCAGACGCACACACGCAGACACACACACACACACACACACACACACACACACACACACACACACACACACATATATATATATATATACATATATATATACACATATATATATACATATATATATATATATATATATATATATATACATATATATGCATACATACATACATATATATATATATATATATATATATATATATATATATATATATATATATATATATATATATGTGCGTGTATATGTATATATCATTTTCATCTATCCTATTCCATGGCACTGCAAAAAGGCACTGTCGTTGCGCACTCGTTTTTCGTTTAAATAAATAGATAAAGCGAGGGCATTGAACAAGAAAGTGAATACGGTAGGCTGTCAACACGAGGAACAACATTCAACACATGATGCTGAAGTTAGAAGGCTTGGATGACTTTAGAAATGAGCTGTGCTCTAACAGTATACCTATTTTTAAACAGAGGCACTTTTGAGAATACCAGAATCAAAAACACATCTTAAAAAACGCTCAGAAGTCGTTTTATTTACATACACGCAGCGCCTTATTCAACAGCAGCACCACCCTGTAATATACCCCTTACGCTAAAGTGAATGTGCGTGCTTAAAACACAGTCCTGAATTACGCCCCCAAGAACAGGGCGACATATTGCACGAGCAGCGCAACAAGGACTTTAAACTACTTCCATCCGTTCATATCAAGCGGCCGGCACGCGTTCAGACTGTCGGTGATGTGTGCCTGCCTTGTCACCGTCGCCGACGTATGTCGGGTGTCGGGTGTGCCGGTGCCGAGGCTGCCGGACCGAGCCAGAGGGCCGCCCTGGGCCGCCCTGGACCGTCCTGGGCCGCCCCCGCCACCCTGGGCCGTCCTCGCCGCCCGCCCCGTCCCGTCCTGTCCATCCTGTCCCGTCCGTCCGGTCCCGTCCCGCTCCGCCCCGCCCCGCCCCGCCCCGTGCCGTCCCGTCGGCACCATCTCGCGCCTTTTGACTGCGGCCGGCCCGCCGACCCGCTTCGCAGGAGGCGGCATCGGCGGACTCATCCAGAACCTGGCCGGAGGCTTCATCAGTCAGCTCGGAGGCCAGGGCCAAACTGGTCAGACGGGTCAGACTGGAGCAAACATCTTTCCCGGCATCACGGGTAAATCTCTACGAAAACTAGTCACAGATAGATAGCGAGCCGCACAAAAACAGTTGTTGACGGTGTCTGCAACTTCTGCACGGTCCAGGTGGTTGGAAGCCGTCGAATGTCTCTGCTCGGCGTACCGCTCACAGGACGCCGACTGTCTGGTGGCGTCGAAGCTATCTCACACGATAACACAACACGCGACGTTGCACCGCGCGGGTGCGGTCAACAGCCGGCATGGAGCAAACCTGTCACGACACAGTCTCCAACATGGCCCTTCTGGGATGACCGAATTCCTATGTCAATATCTTCTGTCTGCTGGCATGACCTGATACTGGCAATCGTTGCTAAGAAGCATGTTATTTAAACTTGAACGGGGAAAAGACAAATATGATTCATTATACTTAATAAATGCGATGAATGGCGATAGAAATAAACGATGCATGCAAAAGCAAATGTTGAGAAGCATGAGTTGGTGATGGAAATACATCGCATAATTATATTAGCGTTTAGTGAAATGTGTGGTGCTATCCCAGCCAAAGGAGTGGGAAGCTGCTGTGGATATGTATGTGCGGTTATGTATGCACGAGCATTACGCACATGTAGCATTGCTAAACGGCATGCACACACACGGTCCTGCGCGATAACATTTCTAACAAAACACCGCCTAACGTTATCCCGCAGGCGACCGCCTAACCATGCAGTGCTCAGCAGTACTTACTCATTGTCTTGCGCGTACTGCCGCGTTCGGTCCTGTCGCCGCCCGCCGGTGTTGATTTGACATTACTTCCGAGAAATGTATAACCCGTACTTAGTTCGCATGGCGTGCTTTCTGGCAGTGACGTGTTCAGGGAGTAAGCGTTCGCCGGCACCAGTAAGCGGGTCCTGTCCTCCCTGGAGACGCCACTGCCGCCCGGCGGACGGCCGTGTGAGACGCTCCGGCTGGTTTGCAGGCACCACCACGCCTCAGCCAGCAGAGTGCTTCCCTGGTCAACAGTTCCAGCGCGACTGTAACACCTGCAACTGCATCAACGGCCGCATTGCTTGCACGTTGATCGAATGCTCAGCGGCCCCGTCCACCAACCAGTGCCGCGAGGGCCAGCGCGTGCAGCAACAGTGCAACACGTGCACGTGCAAGGGCGGACGGTTCCAGTGCACGAACCGCTTCTGCCTGGGCGGCAGCAGCGGCGGCGGCGGCCAGCAGGAGGGAGGCTTCTGCCGGCCCGGCGAGTCGTTCCAGCAGGATTGCAACACCTGCTTCTGCGACAACAGTCGCTTCGCCTGCTCTCGGCGCCAGTGCGGCGGCGGCAACGGCGGCGGCGGCGGACAGCAGGAGGGAGGTTTCTGCCGGCCCGGCGAGTCGTTCCAGCAGGACTGCAACACCTGCTTCTGCGACAACGGTCGCTTCGCCTGCTCTCGGCGCCAGTGCGGTGGGTTTCAGCAGTTCCTGGGCCGTTGAGCCTGGCGGAGCGGCTCGGAGCGAAGGGCACGACTCGACACCGCCGCGCCTGGGCAGCTGCATCGATGTGCATGCTATAAATGGTCGCTAGTGGGACCTGCATGACTTCTTCGTAGACCTTTCTCATTCCATCTACTGATTATGCATGACTGCTACATCAATATCCATCTTTTATTTTTCGATTTCTACGCGAGCCAATGGATGTCGACTCCTGTGATCGGTCCACTTCCCTTCGTGGTGAGATGTGGTGTCCAGGCGTGCTATTCTGACCATGAAAATGCGACCACGGTATGTGCTGCCATCTCTTTTACATTGCGTCAAAGTGAAAAGTCTGAGATTTCTCGCAGCATTTACATTACCGCAATGGATTTTGTCAGGCCTAGTTTAATAGTTTGGATGCGTGCTCGCTATTTATGAATTATCATATTTATTTTGTTCGCTAGCGGTTCCGAGGAATTTCTTATGGCTAATGTGCGTATCGACTTATCGTTGATTCAAATACACGTTAAATATCGGAAGGATATGGTAACTTCACCTGCTATAAGTGATTTAATGGCATATGCGCACAAACTGTACGAAAGCTACAACATGATTTACGGAATGGCGCAGTTGGTGTGAATGCATGACGTGACAAGAAGCGATTGCGAAGTTCTGCACGGAGAATGAAGTAAAGCTGACAGCAGCCATTTCCAAGTTATTTGAATTGACAGTGCTTGCCACTCGCAGCTTCCCGAGCCCGTCGATCTCACTTCAGCCTCGACTTGACAGCCCTGGGCCTGAGCACAAAAAAGCGGATTCCGAGTCCTGTCCCCGGCGTCTCTTATCCAAGTCCGAGTCTTGAACCCTAGGATCCCGAGTCAAAGGTAAGGTTCCTTCCGTCCCGCTGTACATGAGTGTAGTCTGAGTCCTAGGTACTCGGGTCCGAGTCATATGACCCTGAGTCCGAAGCCAAATCCATCAGAATCTCACAGGATCATGTGGCAAATATCGTGATGACTATGGACATCCGGGGGCAAAATCGTTTAGGACAAAAATGGTCATGGGTCTTAGCGCCATGAGACCTAACCAGACCAAACGGAACCGACTTTGACACCTCCAAACTATTTAACCCAAACTCTCTAAGCCAAGAAGGTATTTAAGGGCATGCTTTTGCTATCGAAAACGTGTTTTTAACAGGTGTCTTTCGTTGAATGTACATCAAAATTATTCTGGTGTTGTTCATGCATATCTTATAACTAAGGTCAAATGGTTAGACTACAACCATACCAAACGGTACAAAGTAAGGTTACAAGTCTTTTGGTGGAGTTTATTCTGAGTTCAGTGTCAGTTCACTTAAGTCCGAATAAAAGGTTTGCGACGGCCAGAATTATATGTATATGATTTCTCAAAATCGCTCTTGTGATTCGCAATCACTGAGATCTGGGTCCGAGTTACAGTCCTCTGTCTTTTAAAGCCGCAGTTTGAGTCCGAGTCCAGATCGCCTCCGGGAGGTGGGCCACCAGAAACTCTGCCGATTCGGGCCGTCGTCTGGCCATTATCAGCGGCGGCGCCAGCCGTCGCAGCAGCTGGCGGCGCCTCGCTCCAACGACACGGCCACCTCGCTCCCACTGACACGCTCAGCAGCGGTGACATCCGGCCCCGAAAGTGGCGCCAGCGAGCGGCGCCGCTCGTTCGGCCGGTGACAGCCGCGGCGCGCTCGGAGCTGACCCTCGGCTGACCGGCCGGCAGTCAGGGGTCGCCGCGCCGGCGGCAGCCCGAGGCGAGGGTCTAGACGAGGCGGTCAGCACGCGCACTGGCGCACCGCGCCGCGGGCGGGACGCAGTGAAAGTGTGAGCAGGGTCAGGGCGGCAAATGGCTGTTATTAACTCCCACGGGCCATGTTCGTCCGCACTGGTGCAATGTTCAATGAAGTGTTCCCGAGAAGGCCCGAAAATTGATTCTTGTCATCAGAGCCCATTTGACGTTGGGTGAGTGGGCTGCATATTAGGGAGGGAGCAAAAGGCGAAGCAAACATGGGGAGCGAGGCACCCCACATGAATGTAAGCCCACATGTATGACCTCGATGACAGCAGCGGTGGATCTAGGTGCTTGCAGGAGCCAGCCGCTGATGGACGAGCGTCATGAGGCCGCAACGCCTCACGAACGCAGCCTAGGCTTTGATGGCGTCCTAGGCCAGAGGTGTCGCGACGACATCTCTGGCCGGCCGTCGGTTATGGTCCCAGAGGTGTCGCGATGACGTTTCTGGCCGGCCGGCGTCAGTCGGTACCCTGACGCAACTGGGGTCATAACCGACAGCCTTACAGGTGTCGCCGCGACACCTGTGTCGTGTCGTCGCGACGGCTCTGACCGGCCGTCGTCAGGCGGGACCCCTGACGCAACTGGGGCCACAGCCGACGGCCGACCCGGACAGTACAACACGGACCTCAGGCGCACCAAGGCCGCGGCTTCCGACCGAGGGGAGCCAGCGGAGAAATGGGTCAGCCGGCCGCCTCCCTGTGCGTGGCCAGCACCGACAGACGGCATCCTTGGACGGCAGGAACAGCTGCCGGCGTGTCACCGTGCTGCGCTGTCGCTGGCGTCAGGGTCAGGGCCGACGAGGTCCGGCGCTGCGCGTGAGATGACGAGGCGCGCCTCGGGCGCCGCCCTCGACTCGTGAGTCATTACATTTGGGCGTCTGTCGCACGGCGTGATCAAATCTGGGGCGTTATTAGCAGCCCACGGAATTCACGGCCAGTCATGGCAGCTTGTGTATTAAGGTGACCATGGGAATGCCAGCGAACGCGTTGCCTTCAAGCTGGTGGGGTTTCCAACGTGCCAAGGCCGCCACGTGATTTTCTGCCACATGTGTGACTCGCTCTTCGAGCGGAGCGGTAGATGTTCGAGGCTTGTTAAGGGTTTCGTGTGAGATCTGAAGGCTGTGGCCATGAGCGTAGAAAGGTAGTGGGCTCCTGTGGTACCAAATCACGTCAGGTCCCATGAAATCCATATGCTGCACCCTAATCAGGTGTGACCGCCCACAGTGCCAGAGAGTTGCCTGCCCGCGCTCGATCGGAATGTCTAGTTTATTGCGAGGACGGGACTTAGAGCGAACCTGACGGCAGACTTTGCCTGCGGTAGTCATACCAGTGTGCATTGCTAGCCGTATGTCATCGAATCATTAAAACAATTATACAGTATGTTTTCGATAAAGTTGGAGGTCCAGCAACGAAGAGCGGTCAATAGCGCAGGACTTTTCTCCGAAGTTTTATGCACACCGGCGGGCGATTCGTCTTGTCACATACAGCTTATGATAGTTTTTGCTACACGTTTCCGTGAACGCTTATCTGCTGACAAAAAATGGAGAAATTTCAATTTCATGTCGAGTAATTGGCTGCCAATTGTTTTTAAATGTACTGAGTTGTTCGCACCCAACCAGTTCACGGCTTCGCAACTGGAAGTTTGTTGAAAGTGTGCGTGGTCTCCAATCGAAGAGTTGACAGCGCAAGGTTTGGTTTTTTCCTTTGCATACTGTTCCAAAACCACAGGACAGCGGTGGAACACGGCAGCCATCATTGATTAACCCAGACTTATGGCGTATCCGTAAGAGGCAAGGCAGGTCGCACAAGGCAGGTGTGATCGCACAAGGCAGGTGTGCTCGGACTGTAAGAAGTCGCGCGGGGCTGACAGCCGAGGCAGCCGTCATACCCAACCGTCGCTTCGCCTTCGTCTCGCTTGAGGTGGCTTTGAGTTGACGTGTCTCGCATCTACAAGGACAAATCCTGCGCTGTCAACATTGTAAATGCAGCCCACGCGCGCACGCAACCCTCCAAATTACGCTGCAGAAATGGTAATCACAAGATGTGACGAGGTCACCTGGTCCTTGAAAGGCTATTGTTGAGGCATGCAATCAGATTACGCGGCGGTCCGCACAACAACCGTCGAATGTCGGCGCACCCCACGCTGGGGGTCGGGCAGCGGTTGACAGTGACGGCGATGGCGCTAACAGCCCCGTCCAGCCGGGCCCGCCGGCGCTGGTCACCAACGGCGAGCGGCATCGACGGACTGCGACGACACTGACGCTGCTCCAGACCCCGCCCGGCCGGGCCCGTCGGCGCTGGTCACCAACGGCGAGCGGCATCGACGGACTGCGACGACACTGACGCTGCTCCAGACCCCGTCCAGCCGGGCCCGCCGGCGCTGGTCACCAACGGCGAGCGGCATCGACGGACTGCGACGACACTGACGCTGCTCCAGACCCCGCCCAGCCGGGCCCGCCGGCGCTGGTCACCAACGGCGAGCGGCATCGACGGACTGCGACGACACTGACGCTGCTCCAGACCCCGCCCGGCCGGGCCCGTCGGCGCTGGTCACCAACGGCGAGCGGCATCGACGGACTGCGACGACACTGACGCTGCTCCAGACCCCGCCCAGCCGGGCCCGCCGGCGCTGGTCACCAACGGCGAGCGGCATCGACGGACTGCGACGACACTGACGCTGCTCCAGACCCCGCCCGGCCGGGCCCGCCGGCGCTGGTCACCAACGGCAAGCGGCATCGACGGACTGCGACGCCCCTTCTGCCACGACACTGATGATGCTCCAGACCCCGACACCAGGGACGCCTCCGCTGCTGCTGCGCTACAGACCATCGCGGCCGCTCTGGGCCGGCGCCGGCCGCTGGCCCGCGGACCCGAGCAGCGCTGCCGGTGGCGGCCCCCACCCTGACGCCGCCCTCTCGGTGTCGCTGTTCGCAGGTCTGGTGGGCGGTCAGTGCGCTCCTGCAGACAGCACCTGCCCGGCGGGCTGTGGAAAGGTGACGGACGAGCGCGGCTGCGTCCGGTGTACGTGCGGCGCGCGGCCCGTGCCGCCGGCCACGGCCTGTGCGCCGCAGAACTACATCTGTCCGGCCGACTGCGGCAGGGACGTCAGCGCCGGCGGCTGCCTCCACTGCAGCTGCGGAGCTAAACCCATCCCACCGCCGCCCTCCAACGAATGTGCTCCCCAAGGCAGCACATGTCCCGCAGACTGTGGAAAGATAACCAACTCCCAGGGCTGTGTGGTGTGCACGTGCGGGGCCAAGCCTCTGCCCCCTCGGCCCTCCGACGAGTGTGCTCCCCAAGGCAGCACATGTCCCGCAGACTGTGGACAGATAACCAACTCCCAGGGCTGTGTGGTGTGCACGTGTGGGGCCAAGCCTCTGCCCCCTAGGCCCTCCGACGAGTGTGCTCCCCAGGGCAGCACATGTCCCGCAGACTGTGGACAGATAACCAACTCCCAGGGCTGTGTGGTGTGCACGTGTGGGGCCAAGCCTCTGCCCCCTAGGCCCTCCGACGAGTGTGCTCCCCAGGGCAGCACATGTCCCGCAGACTGTGGACAGATAACCAACTCCCAGGGCTGTGTGGTGTGCACGTGTGGGGCCAAGCCTCTGCCCCCTAGGCCCTCCGACGAGTGTGCTCCCCAGGGCAGCACATGTCCCGCAGACTGTGGACAGATAACCAACTCCCAGGGCTGTGTGGTGTGCACGTGTGGGGCCAAGCCTCTGCCCCCTAGGCCCTCCGACGAGTGTGCTCCCCAGGGCAGCACATGTCCCGCAGACTGTGGACAGATAACCAACTCCCAGGGCTGTGTGGTGTGCACGTGTGGGGCCAAGCCTCTGCCCCCTAGGCCCTCCGACGAGTGTGCTCCCCAAGGCAGCACATGTCCCGCAGACTGTGGACAGATAACCAACTCCCAGGGCTGTGTGGTGTGCACGTGCGGGGCCAAGCCTCTTCCTCCCGCCGGCGGCGACTGCCCTCCGCCGGGCAGCTATTGCCCCGCGTTCTGTGGCGAAAGCACCGACTCGCGCGGCTGCCTGATCTGCCCGTGCGGAGCGACGCCGATCACGCCCGACACTGCCCGCTGCCCCGTGCCGCGCTGCCCGGCCGACTGCGGGCAGAAGCCCGGCGCCGACGGCTGCCCGTCCTGCGACTGCGGCGGCCCGCCCACGCCCACACCGCGTCCCGTGCCGGCCTCCTGTCGGCAGCGCCAGTGCCCGGCCGACTGTGGCGTCACCTACAACCGACGAGGCTGTCCCATTTGCCAGTGCGGCAACCCGTATGCTGGCTGATGGAACTGATGCGACTTCCCCTCGGTGGACATTGGAGCATGGATGAAATGAGGCATTCCCCATATGACTAGTATTTGTTCTATAGTGCTCGTTCTCGTACTAACTACTAGATGACAGCGCATTTTATTACATGTCGCTCGCGGCGAGCGAAACATGCATATGCGTTTCATTTTACCAAAATGCCGGGGAAAGTGCAGCGCTAAGGAGAGTACTGAGGCGCGCAGCAACAAATGGAACCGCCAGTTGGCGTGACGTTCTAGCTGGTATACAACACAGTTCATATTCGTCGTCACCTCATATAATTTCGGGGAGCACTGAGCCCCCTATGCTGACTTGAGCCCTGCCCCAATGCTTCTCTCGCCCCCCCCCCCCCCCCCAGTCGTCCTCTCAGCTCCCCCCTCCTCCAGTGGTCTCTGAGTCCCCTATGCTGACTTGAGCCCTGCCCCAATGCTTCTCTCGCCCCCCACCCCCAGTCGTCCTCTCAGTTCCCCCCTCCTCCAGTGGTCTCTGAGTCCCCTCAGTGCATATGAGGCCCCCCCAGTCGTCCTCTCAGCTCCCCCCTCCTCCAGTGGTCTCTGAGTCCCCTCAGTGCATATGAGCAACTAGGAAATACTGCGCAAAATATTTACAAAACAATTAGCTTAACGTTTGGTATAAAAGGCAGGAGGTACCTGAACACGTCACTATAAACATCATGCTAAGTTTGCACCAAACTGCATCATGTACGCATGTAGTGTTTTTGTCATACGAGATTCTTCTTATGATAAGCCAGTTAAGCCAGTCTTGGACACGTTTTTCCTTTGATAACGCCCACATTTAAACAAACAATATACTGCATTACGCGGTAGCTAAGTAGTAGCGGTAGGTAAGTACAGGGTATCCCAGGTAAAGCCTAATTCGTGCATTCTTCAACAGTGACAGGCACATTTATTACACAATTGCGGCCACGATGGTTGCGCAACACAATCAGCGGCAGCGCTTGCCGTCAGCGATTGCTCGCTAAGATTTACTACGTCTCTCCGTAACGCCCCATTCCCAGCCTTGCACGACGGCCCACCGTAACTTGAAGTGGGAAGCCATTCCCCAACAGGAAAACGGTTTTGAGTCCACGAAATATCCAGTTTAATTTAAATTTCAACGCGGAGACGAAGTCCAAGTGACCAAAACCCCGAGGAAACTAGGTTTTCGGGTGGGTTAAGTCAACCGTCTCGGCTGGGCCCCCCCCCCCCCACATTGATTTTTGAAGGTGAGAACCCTTGTTACGAGTAAGGTCAAGGGCAGAGCCAATCCGTCTTCCTGTCACTGCATGGGAAACCCTACAGGTACGGTAGGTAATATTGACGCTAATTTCGTCATGCAAATTTCCGCCATTCCGACACTTGTCCTATTCACGCCGCGTGCCTTCAAAACCAGAGGTGAGGGGTTCGATCCCCGGCGCTGCCACCTTTCCTGCCAGGGTGGGAGGCAGCCGCCGCCATAAGCCTCCCGACTATTGCCATCTGACTGATGGCAAGCCGGCCTCCCGACGATTGCCATCTGACTGATGGCAAGCCGTCAGCTTTGCCGTTTACCAGACGCTGCTTTGTGCACCGTTCAGCAAACTGAGCACCACTTCAGTGAGCAGCAGCGAAGCCTACTCCAATACCACGTACACCAGCGAAGTAAGACTGACCTTCATTACATTTTCAGGCAAGAAGAGCACCCGAGCGACGCCCTGAAGCACACTTGATACATCGCCCATGTAGACGGCGAAAAATTCCGGTGATTGGCGTCTTTCCAACACATGTACGGAACGACCCAGCTAGCAAAGGATGTCTGAAGAGGAAACATTTAAGCCATTCTCGTAATCATGCGGCTCCAGTTGTACAGGCACATCGTTCGCATACTGGTCTCCGCTCTCCGCTCGAAGCGTGGAGTGTTCTGAAGTGCTTTCTTCGGGTCCACTGAGACCAGCCTTATCTGACGGCACGGGCCCGGGCCCGCTGAGACCAGCCTTATCTGACGGCACGGGCTCGGGCCCGCTGAGACCAGCCTTATCTGACGGCACGGGCCCGGGCCCGCTGAGACCAGCCTTATCTGACGGCACGGGCTCGGGTCCGCTGAGACCAGCCTTATCTGACGGCACGGGGTCGGGTCCGCTAAGACCAGCCTTATCTGACGGCACGGGCTCGAAGACAAGGTAGATTGGGATCCAGCGCGTGCGCGGGATGCCGACAGCCGGTGCCGTGGGGAGACCGGCAGACAGAGATCCCAGTACACTTTCCATTTGCAGTGTAAACACGCAGTCACTGTGAGACGGCACGATTATTCAGTGACACACGAGGTAATTTGTAACGACAGGTTTGAGGACAACGAAAACAACCGGATGTCGTATCACACAGCGCACGAACATGTACTGCCGCGGTCCACACGTCCCATGAGTAGTGAGCGGAACAACACCCATTAGATAGTCGAAAGGAGTCCTTCATACATTGCAATGGCTGGCACGGAAAGAAGAAGCGCCAACACGTATTTGGCGAAAAATGCATTTTGACGTGAGTCGTGCTTGGACTAACAGATGTTTATTCCCCGCTCAGTGTCCGCGAAACGGAGCGCACATGCCCATTACATGTTTCAACAGTCGTGCAGTGCAGAATCACTGTTCCCGTTCCGAACAAAACAACTACGATGCCATCCATGGCACGCAAGCCAACAAAACTCACTCCCGAGACATGGACTGACTGCAAGACACGCTTCATGACAAGACCGGAAGCGGACGTCACGTTGTTTCATGCCGCGACCCGAGCGCGCCCAAACGCCGCTGACCTGTCTCCCTGCCAGCCCCTGACCGGGCACCGGTGGGTTGGTGGCGGCCCAGGCCGCGCGAGTCTGGCCATTGGACTTCACCACTGCCGCCGCCGACTGGTCCACAGGCAGAGCCCAGCCCTGCACCGCTCCCGATACCGTCCATGAGCCGCCTCTCCAGCCGGGGCATCCTGCCGCCACCTCCACATCCCTGCCGCACGCCAAATAAATACGCTCGCGCGCCTCCGTACACGGCTATCACAGCAGATCTCGCTAGAGCTCGTCGTGGCCGTCGTTGTGGTGATGGTCGGACGCCGGCTTGATGTAAACGCCCTCTTGCACCTTCCACTTGGCGGTGGTGTCCGGAGAGGTGATGCCCACCACCTCCATCTGGCCGGAGATGGGCCGGCCGAAGCTGTGGCCCGACATGGCCAGGTACCTGCCAGCGGCGGCGGCGCCCACCCGTCAGCATGTGAACCCGTCTCGGACCGGCTGGCCGGCGGCAGCGGACCGGAACAGCTCGGCCAGAGTCACCAGTGTCACAGCGGCCGCCCAGTGGCACACTGATGAAGATCAACAGCACGCCATGCCACGCCTAGACCTCACTCAGTCATTGCCATCCTGCACACGCTAGTACGACACGCTCCAACATCGGGCGTTCAGTCCTGCAGTAACTGCTGTTCCGTCCGTGCCGCTATAGGCGCCCCTGACCGGCTGGCGTGGCCGGCGGCAGCGGCGAGTTAACCAACTCACGCAGTGTTCCAATACTCGGCCACTTGGGTGGCAGGAACGTCGATATTTTTTCAAGCTACAACGCCGGCTTTGAGCTCACTGTCAGTGGCCCCTCCCGTTGCTCAAAATCGGCCAATCCGCATCGAACCGGGCGGCTGTCTAACCAGTACTGATGCGCCTTAGGTTTGACAAATGGACTGAGTAGGTCAGATGTCCGGGTCGGGGTCGAAGGGCAAGGGATTAGCGCAGATGAACTGTGTGCGGGGACCGCCGAAGAGGCAGGATTCTGGTAGCACGAATTTATATCTACATCCTGCACACCCTAGTGGATGAATCTTGGAACGTTGTACTCACGCGCCCGTGTCCACGTGTCGGAGCATGACCGTGTCGCCCCGGCGCCAGTCGTCGCCCGAGCAGACCAGCTCCCAGTTGTCGCCCGAGTCACCCTCGCCTGCCGGGCACGCACCAGTCACCCGTCACCGGCCGCGGCACGGCACGGCACGGCACGGTCCAGCGGCCAACAGCGCCAGACCGGAGGCTGCGGACTGCCGGCCGCAGTCAACACGGGGACAGACAGGGGCGCAGCAGCGGCGTGGCGCTGCGCACTGCCGGCCGTCTGCCGTAAACACAGGGACAGACAGGGGCACAGCCGGCGGCGTGGCGCAGCGGACCGCCGGCCGTCTGCCGTAAACACAGGGACAGAAAGGGGCACAGCCGGCGGCGTGGCGCAGCGGACCGCCGGCCGTCTGCCGTAAACACAGGGACAGAAAGGGGCACAGCCGGCGGCGCGGCGCAGCGGACCGCCGGCCGTCTGCAGTAAACACAGGGACAGAAAGGGGCACAGCCGGCGGCGCAGCGCAGCGGACCGCCGGCCATCTGCCGTGAACACAGGGACAGACAGGGGCACAGCCGGCGGCGTGGCGCAGCGGACCGCCGGCCGTCTGCCGTAAACACAGGGACAGACGGGGGCACAGCCGGCGGCGCAGCGCAGCGGACCGCCGGCCGTCTGCCGTGAACACAGGGACAGACAGGGGCACAGCCGGCGGCGTGGCGCAGCGGACCGCCGGCCGTCTGCCGTAAACACAGGGACAGACAGGGGCACAGCCGGCGGCGCGGCGCAGCGGACCGCCGGCCGCAGTCAACACGGGGACAGTCAGGGGCACAAGGGCGCTACACGCCAGCACAACGCATCCGACACATTTCTAGCAGGGAGTAACTACCGGTTGGTTCACCCACAATAGCGCGTACAACAATGCCTTAAATCAGACCTACCTTTAGTTCCGAACGCCGAAACTTCTTGATTCCTCGACAGAGGTGACGAGAAGTGATGGGAGTGAAGGAACTTCTTGGTGGTCAGGTGCTGCAGTCGCAGCTTCGTTCCACACGGTAACGGCTCACTGGGACAAGAGCGTTCAGGACATGTCAAACCAAGTTTGCTCAGCGAAATGATGCAGCTAAACAGAGCGTTCACTACTCTACATAGATCAAGTATATCGTTGTAAATCACTTCTCCAACTGATCCGCTTTACGTGCGTGGTCTACTGAACAGGTACTGGGCCCGTCACCAGTAATTATACAGCGGCGTTGTGTACTAAACCCGGAGCGGGCGCGCTGCTTGGACCGACGGACACTGAAAGGTCAGGTGGCAACTGGCCAACGAGGGTGATCTCAGCAGCCGAATATTGTGCAGCACGTGCAGTTCTCCAGTCTTGTGCGGCCAAAGGCGGATGCAAAATTCTCCATCGAACTGGGCAGTACAACTAGGGTAGTGGGTGCACGACGCACGCAATAAGCTTTGCGTCGCCAGTACTCGTGCCCCAAAGTCACCGTGCGATCAGAAGTGTAGTTTCCTTTTCGGTTTGTGGGCGGGGATGGGGAAAGGCTTCAGCCCCAAACCTTGGAAAGAAGGCGGACAAAATGGGGGGGGGGGGGGGAGAAATCTGTTCGCTGGCATATTTTGGAGGCACCTTGGGTTATTTTTCACTGTTCAGTCCCCCCTCCCTACGTATTTTGCGAAACTACGCCCCCGCACACAATACAACTCATAAAACACACTACTTCATTTGTCCATAGTGGAGAACATACCAGAGGATGGGACTGCAAAGACACCAACTGACGTCTATGTGCACAGATCATCACGCAAATGCCACAGCAATGCCACAAGTTCTAACTTTCCCAGCAATGCACTGGCTGCTCTTAATCGCGATGACTCAAATTATTGTTCAAAAATGGCAGATTATGCCCTCTGATGAGCAGCATCCATCCAGACACTGATCTGACAATCATCAGCGATTATCATCAATGGCTAACCGCTTTGCCTGCGTGGCAGCAGTGCCGCGCGACCCTCCGAATAACCCTCCGACCATGCGGATAAGTACCCCTGTCCGTCAGTCAGCCAGCCGTCGCCCTGGAACTGTGATCCCCTGGATTGGTCTCACCTCAAGAATTATCCCCACACGTTTAACGTGCCATCAGACACCCCGCCGACCGCCTCTCCCTTCGGCTGCACCATGTACCGCGCGTCCGCCCTCACCCGCGGTCGCAGTGCTTGCCGGAGGCGCCCATCAGCGACCAGTGGCTGTTGACGTCGTCCTGATCCTCGACGCCAGTGACGCTCTGCTGGCCGCTGCCAGAGCCGTACTTGACGTCGTGCGAGTGCAGCCGCGACTTGTACGCCGTGTTCATCAGCTTCACCACCGAGCCGCACGTCACGTCGTCCACACGTAACGAGCCTGCCCGAACGGGACGGGACGCGTCAGAGGTCGGTGATGGCCACTCCGGCGTGCGCCACGCGCAAAACAGCAGCAGCGCACATCCATCTCCACAAACATCATTTTTTCAGTTTGCTTAATGATGACACCACTCATACCACCCAGAAATGGCATAGCCCTGACATGGTAAGACACTTAAAATATTTACCTTGCACTGAAGAGAGACAAGAGAGCAACAAAATAATGTATCCTGGTTGATTATCTGACTTCATGATGGAAGTGTTTTTTATATGCACTGTTCAGCACCCAAGATGCTGTGTTTTCTCCTCAGTGACTGAAACAGAATAAAACATGTTAAGCAACATTGGGTATGAATGATATACAGCAGCCCAAGAAGGCTGAGCCTCAGCTGTATCAGTGACATATCAATGAAAACCAAGCTAACAGTAAAGTAGTACTGCTTATGTTCTAGGAGCTATATCAAACAAATCATCAGATGACACCAGTTTTATTTACTTTCAACAATTTTTTTCACCATGTGACTAAAACAGCCTTGAGATAAAAAACAACATGCTTAACAATTAACTAATTTCCCCCAACAACTGGTCACATAGACATAATTCAGAATGAAGATTTTCCCTAACCACTACTTTTATCTAACAACCAACAAAAAATAATGTACAAAGCCACAACTGATAACACTAAAAGAACATGGATGTGGTGAAGACATGGTCTGTCCATCAGCATCTCCTTCTTAGCCTGATGCCCCACAACTGATGCCTTCCTCTCAGCCTTATGTCTGGCAATGCACACCTCCCTGCTAGCCTAGAGTAACTGAGAAGGAGACATGTGCCTGGCTCTCAAGGACTGATCAAGAATGCTCGCTAAAGGGCTCCATTTTTATATGACTTTGATGCCTTTTTTTGGGCTGCATGCACATAACTATTGAAAAGTATTGCCCTTGGATGGTGACAACCCTCAGGTGAGGCTTGACACTAGGTACTGAGCTAGCATATAGCAGCTCTGGGTGACACATTGCTGTAGACACAGACTCCAGGCTGACATTCCAGAGGCATGCTCTGGACACAGTTGTCAGGGCTATCCAAAGGTTAGCAGTGATACAGATTAGATAGCTATTCGGTGGCCAGCGCTCCTTCTGAGTTTGGCAAGAACACTGATACATGGCTGTAGAAGAACGCAGTTACCACAACATATTGTGTACACTGCTCTCAGTACAGAGGCACGCTCTGGACACAGTGGTCAGGGCTATCCAAAGGTTAGCAGTGATACAGATCAGATAGCTATTGGGTGGCCAGTGCTCCTTCTGAGATTGGCAAGAACACTGATAAATGGCTGTAGAAGAACCCAGTTACCACAACATATTGTGTACATTGCTCTCAGTACTTTTGTACTCAGTTTTAGCACTTGTACATAATAATCCCACAGTAATCCTAGATAGTGAATCTGAGCATGCCTAAAGTAGTAAGGCAGCCATTACCACTTTCAGCACATAGCGGGTTGAGGCTTCATGTCAAAATGATGTTGCAAAGGTATTTTCAGGCAAAAATATTTCAACTGCACCCTTCATACATTGATTTAGCAATTTGATCTGGCCTGACTTAAGCACATGGAGGCAAAGGTTCAGTGGATTGATGTTGCATACACAAGAGCAATGGACATATTTTTTGCAAACTAGTGTTGTTGCCCAGCTAGAATGGAGTTAATTTCAGCTTATCAGTAGCTTACTAGGTGCAGTACAGCAGTTTACTGCCAGGCTCATTCACGCATTATGAACTAGTCTTATACAGGAAGTTCCAGGCTTTTATCTAAATTGTTGTACTAAAGACCCCATCAGGTCAAAAAACAGTTAAAAAGACAGCTGTAGTAAAGGCCCCACAAGAGTCATTCCTGATAATCAATTCAACTGGATGCCAACCTGAACCATGGCATCTCCTCCCTGCATATGCCAGAATAGTGCACACAGACACAAGACCATGCATTCGGCAAGGCTCAGGCTTCCTAAAAAGCCCGAAGACATCTGCGGTGTTTTAGATCATCATGGCTCAAAGCATTTACACAGAGAAAGCCTCAATTTTTGTTGGTGATGGCCATATAAGGCAAGGTCTAGCTACCATTCAAAACATGCTTCATGCAACAATCTTTTTACTGACAAGCCTCCAGACCATGGAGGTTAAAAAGTAGCCTGGGCTTAGCAGATGGCAATATGGCAAAAGACAAGTTGCAATGCCTTTTCTCCAGACTGCAAAGGAATACATATCATGCTGAATGTGACCAGCATAACCCTGAAATCTTAGCCATAACTGCAGCACAAATACATCCCAAATTAGAACAATCATAGTTTGGCAGCCAAATGGGTCAGGGTATACATTCCTACCTCATGTTGATAAAGAGCATTGTACATCAATCATCATTTTTAAGGCAGAACATATCATAATTAATAATAAAACAGGTCATCTAAGCTCTTACCTTGGAACTTAAATGACTATGATAGCGACCATCCGAGCGCAAACACATAGCAATCACGACCCCGGCACCATTTCTAGGCGTGATTGCAGCATTACTGCATGATCACAACATTACTGTGCATCAAGAACCATACAAATGTATGAGGCCAAGGTAACAATAATTCAATAAGATGTGCTTCTTGTGCATCCAAGCAGTCTTCTGCATTGTTTGTAGATTGGTCAACATGGTGGGGAAATATTACGTCTTTGCATGGGAACGAAAAGCAAAATGAGAATATGGTGGCTAAACAAAACTTCTTTATACCATACACATATATGGCATGGAACATGGATGCCAATGGGACACTGGGTTGAAGGGGATAGGGTGGCGGGTTGGGTTAGGTTAGGTTAGGTTAGGTTAGGCTGGGCTAGGTTAGGTTAGGTTAGGTTGTTAGGCTAGGCTAGACTAGGTTAGGTTAGGTTAGGTGAGGTTAGGTTAGGTTAACAGTTGCCTGGTGCTGTGGATAACTTCTTTACAGACTGGACTCAGCTGAAGAGGGTTGAAAACTTGAAAAACCCCTCATCAAACATATTATTTAACCATGCACCTAAGAAGAATGCCAAAACAACTTGATGACAAGCAAACTTCACTGACATCCAACAAGAGGACAACACTTTTCAGGCCTAATATAAGCCAGTTTTTCAAACCCAAAACGCAAGCAACACTTACTTTAAGAAAACAAATTGCTGCTCATAAGCTAGGTTATTACACATCATCTGCAAACTACTTACCACTATTCCAACGACGCTGTGTACTGAATGAAACAATTAATACGTACTTAATAACACATACAGATAGCTACGCTACAACATTTCAATTTTGAAAGAGAGGAGCAAATGATGTGGAACCAGCCTCCATCAGCTTTGGTACCGGCGCGTCTGCCAAGCCACCGACGTGGCTAATGTGGCGAACAGAAGACGAGTAGGAAGGATATCAACACGTCCTTAGCGTTGATTGGTGTATATTTCATCAAGGGTTATTTTGAAACCAGCGTAATAAATTTACTACCGCCAAAAATTTGTGGAAAGATTTTACCTTTTGTTATTTTCTGCGCTGTTCCGATAAAACATTGCCACCTAGGCGCTCGATTGAAGTGATTGGGACACTTGTTTAATTTACGGCAGCATGAATATGCCGACGTCATCCTCACGCCAAGCATTGCAAAAATAATAGTCATCGATACAAAAATGCATAAGATATTCGTCTATTAAAAATGATGAATTAACTTTCAGTAATAAAAGGGGAGGATATCTTTGGATTTTAGTCGCTATCTCAAATAAATGTAGGTTTCAAGGTCACTCACGATTTCACAATGTTTGTAAACATCGCCATGTTGGTTTGGTGCTCGCGTTCAGGTTTCAGTTCACACATGGTGAGGGAAGACGGGGGCGTCTGGTAAATAGGTGTTGTATCAGTGAATTATGGTGTAAACTGCTGTTTGTCTTGGAGGAAGGTATTTCACAGTGTCTGTTAGCATCTCGAGAATGGCCCAGGGATACGACGGCATGCAGCTTGACGATCCGGAGGTAAGCTCATGGCCAACTCAGGTCAATGAGGTTGGTTTTCGTGGGCATGATCCCATCGTATATTGGGGGTGGCTGGCTCTTTATTCTTTTCTACATGACTTATCTTTTGGAGAATTGTGTAGGTGAAGGTAATGTAAGGTGTAGAAACTTAGTGTAAGTGTGTGACAAATGCATCCTGGTGAGTCAGTCAAAGAGCTGTGGATACCTACATTTACTGTGTGAGGCTTCCTCGGATGTTATGTATATACTGCTCGTGGTACATAAACAACACATTATTTAATACTTACTGTATGGTGATGGTCAGTATTCATGGGCTAATGCAGTGTTCACTACACAGAAATGGTTCTGCCAGAGGGTCGGTACAGAAAGTATATACTACACTGGGAATATCTGGCACAGCAGGGACCTCATAGTAATGGACATGTACACCTTACATTCAGGTGCTTAGAGTTTGGTGCATGCCAAGGTAGTTTAGGGCAAAATACTCCCAAACTATCTGTTCACAAAATAATTGAAAACTAAGCATGATTTAAGCAGGATGAAACATTTGGTCTGCACTGAGGTCAGTGCATGCAGGCTCAAGGCGGTGCACTGCTGTTCCATAGTCATCCGGCATAATCTATGGATTTTTTGCAGCTGGGCCTGAAAGCTGATACATACAGGGCCAGAGTGTAAACAAAAGCTTTTACGCTGAGCATGTTAGACTGTAGCAGAGATATAGATGCAATAATTTCTGTTAATTTCCATAGTAGATCAAGAAAACCAAAGTTTGGCCCACATTGCAACCAATTTCTGCACACAGACAGTATTTATACCAATAATAATGCTGCTATAGTAATTTGAGGGAGAAATAATTCAAAATCATTTTTGTGCTTGATGATTATTTGAACATTCAGCACTGTGTACCTGGTCTGGGTTTGGCACACACAAGCATGAATTTTGGTGGACAGGTTTGTAAAGGTGCCTGGTAGGGTAGATCCATTTTTAGTGCTGTTCAGAGTTGATGAGAACCTATAATTTTTCTCTGTTGACATAGCTTCTCTTAGAATTGATCAGATTTGCAAAATTTATGCTGTACCTCTGGGAAACATCCTGAAGCCTCCTATCTGAAACTGGGTTAGGTTTGTCATCCTGTGGACAGGTTCCTAGTTACCTGGTTGCATGGTTAGCACAATTAATAATTACCTGATAAATGCATCTTGAGATACACACTGTATATGAGAAACCCACCTGAAGATGAGAGAACTATAGCTGACTAAGCCACCTGCCTTGCAGGTCTGAAACTGGTAACATAAAACTAACTTAGCTATGATATCAATTGCTCTTGGCTGTTTGACATTTTGCCATAGTAATCAAATCCAAGCCTGTGTAAAGTTAAAGTTAATTTATACAAGGGTAGGTGGAGGTAGTTTAAATTGCAGATTAACTATCAGATCAGATGAACTGATCAGAGCCAGTCAGCATCATTGCCTTACATTGATTATCACAGCAGCATTGCTGTGAGATTGGTATTATATGCCCTTTTAAGGACATAACTTAAATGCATGGTGCCATTTCAAATTTGTGTTCCCAAACACATGATTCAGAGGGAAGTGGTAAATAGGAAAATAGGAACAAGCAAGGAAGTGATGATCTAATATGGCAATCATCAGCTCTGTTGGCATTGCTGTCATGCCATTAAAGAATAGGTGGGCATGTGCATGGTGTGCTCAAGATACTTTTCAGAGTGTTTGTTTATGATAGCTTGTTATGTGGTCACTGACCTCTACCACCCAGATGGACAAAACTGTGACATGTTTTCCCTTGTGGTTTAGCCAAGTAGTACAGTGGGTTCGTTAGTGGTGAGGCCAGGACATGGCAATTGGCCAATCACAGTAAAGGGATCAGCCAGTTAGTGCACACAAAGATGGGTACCCTAACCTGTTTACCTCTGGGATTTATGACCACCAATATTGATGTGAGATTGTGTGAGCAGGCATATAACCAGCCTTGTCACTTGATTCTGGAATGGTGTATCTGGGTGAATGCAAATTATGATGAAATGTTTTGTTCAGGATTTGCGACCAACTGTAAGGCGATTTTTGATTGCCTTGGCCGTGGCTCATCTCATTGCTATGCCAGGCTGTGTGGCCCGACCACAGTACGAAGCTGGCGCCGGGCTGTTGTTGCGGGCGGGCGGTGATTGGTACGCTAGGCTGCGTGGTCCGGCAACAGTGCGAGGCTGGCACCAGACTGTTGTCGCCGGCGGTCGGTGATTGGTACGCTAGGCTGCGTGGTCCGGCAAAAGTGCGAGGCTGGCACCAGACTGTTGTCGCCGGCGGTCGGTGATTGGTACGCTAGGCTGCGTGATCCAGCAACAGTGCGAGGCTGGCGTCGGACTGTTGTCGCTGGCGGTCGGTGATTGGTACGCTAGGCTGCGTGATCCGGCAACAGTGCGAAGCTGGCGTCGGACTGTTGTCGCCGGCGGTCGGTGATTTGTACGCTAGGCTGCGTGATCCGGCAACAGTGCGAGGCTGGCACCAGGCTGTTGTCGCCGGCGGTGGGTGATTGGTACGCTAGGCCGCGTGGTCCGGCAACAGTGCGAGGCTGGCACCAGACTGTTGTCGCCGGCGGTCGGTGATTGGTACGCTAGGCTGCGTGATCCGGCAGCAGTGCGAGGCTGGCGTCGGACTGTTGTCGCCGGCGGTCGGTGATTGGTACGCTAGGCTGCGTGATCCGGCAACAGTGCGAGGCTGGCACCAGGCTGTTGTCGCCGGCGGTGGGTGATTGGTACGATAGGCCGCGTGGTCCGGCAACAGTGCGAGGCTGGCACCAGACTGTTGTCGCCGGCGGTCGGTGATTGGTACGCTAGGCTGCGTGATCCGGCAGCAGTGCGAGGCTGGCGTCGGACTGTTGTCGCCGGCGGTCGGTGATTGGTACGCTAGGCCGTGTGGTCCGGCAACAGTGCGAGGCTGGCGTCGGACTGTTGTCGCTGGCGGTCGGTGATTGGTACGCCAGGCTGCGTGGCCTCCTAGAAAAACGGCGTGGCAGACGGGTGCCTGCCACCAAACTGCGACCATTCGACCGGCCGCACAGGTCTAGGGCAGTGGATGGGCGGCTGTTATCGAACCGTGACTGCCCATCAGCTGGCCATACAGGTCTAGGGCAGTGGGTGGGCGGCTGCTATCGAACCGTGACTGCCCATCAGCTGGCCATACAGGTCTAGGGCACCGCAGACCGAGGCGTTAGCGAGCCGCGACCGTGCCGATGTGGACTGCCGGTGCGTGCTGGTGGTAGTCCCGGTGTAATAGTGGATGCCGTCATCATTGTGCATAATCGCGTACTACGGAAAACGGATTCAGGCACCCGTTCGTATCGCAAGAGTGTGCCATCGCAGCGCGGCAGCGAAGCCAGAGCCTGATCTACCTTTGCAACGTGGCGTGCGATGCTGATTCAACACAGGGTGTATGACTGTTGCCAGGACTTCCACCACGAGGACGGCACTGAAGATGTTGGCTCCACTCGTGAAGAGATGCGATCTAGTGTTCAGTCCCAAGCTGATCCCGCGCGTGGGGTGGCAAGGACGTGTTGAGTTAGGGCGGGTTTGACGCGTTTTAGATCGGTGCACTGCTCGTGAAAAAGCCGTTAGAATCTTTCAGCGTATTGTGCGTCATCCGTGCAAGATGATGGAATCACCAATTTTCCTCTCCTTTGGAACTTCCCGGGTTGCTGTGAAGCTGTCTATGGCACGTATTGCGGGAGAGCTCCACGCCCTCGTCCGTCGTGTCGCAAGTGTGAGCTCTGGTGGCGCTGGTGGCGCCGATGGGGCGAGAGGTGGCGCCGATGGGGCGAGAGGTGGCGCCACCGTCGCCGGTTGACGAGCTTCGGCTCCCGTCCACCAGCCGTGCGGCGGCGCAGCTAGGAGCCGAGAGACGCGTGCCGCGACATATTGCGCGAGCAGCACTTGGTGGCTTCGGGAGGCTTGTGTCCATGTTTTCCGATCAGCTGAACTCGCCACGTGCCAGTCGACGTTGGGTTCGTCAGGCTGCTGCCTCACGCAGTCGCACCACCTACCAGCGGCAGATTTCCAATTATGATAGTTCGGTATGCGCCGTGCGTTATGGTTTGGACGGCGTGAGCTTGCCGCCGGGTATGGACCCGGCTTAGGTGGCTGGACCTGGCGAGTGTGGACCTGGTGTAGGTGGCCGTGCCCAGCGGGTTTGGACCTGGTGTAGGTGGCCGGGCCTGCTGAGTGTGGACCCGGTGTAGGTGGCCGGGCCTGCTGAGTGTGGACCCGGCGTAGGTGGCCCCGCCCGGCTGGGCTTCAGTGGTCAGCGGTGACGCGGCGGCTGGCGAGAGACGCAAAGCCGGACCGGGGCGGGCGTGTATAAGCTGCGGGAATGACGCCGGCTCTAAATGGGCCTGTCTGCAGACTCAACTCCCATGCCAGACGCGTGCCAACTCCCATGCCAGACGCAGACGCACACTCCCATGCCACCAAGTCACATTAGCTGACAAACCCAGCGCCTGTCGCCGCCGCCGCCGACCATGGCGTTGGGCGGTGCTGCGAGCCGGTACTGCGCCGGTGCTGCCCTGGTTCTGGTGAGAACCTAGCAGCCGAGCTGGGCGCTGGGTCGGAGCTGGCGCTGGGTCGAAGCTGGCGCTGGGTCGGAGCTGGCGCTGGGTCGAAGCTGGTGCTGGGTCGGAGCTGGCGCTGGGTCGGAGCTGGTGCTGGGTCGGAGCTGGCTCTTGGTCGAAGCTGGTGCTAGGTCGGAGCCAGTGCTGGGTCGGGGCTGGCGCTGGGTCGGAGCTGGTGCGGGGTCGGAGCTGGCGCTGGGTCGGAGCTGGCGCTGGGTCGGAGCTGGCGCTGGGCCGGAGCTGGTGCTGGGTCGGGTCGCATTTTGCCTTGAGTGTGGCAATAATCTAACACACGCACGGATGGCCGGCTGAATGCCCTTCTCCCGGGAGGGGTGGGGGTCAATTTGACCACCCTGAAACCCCAGAAACTAAGAGAGCTAGAGACACCGAATTCACAGGGTGTGTTAGTCTGTACGTTGACTAGCTGGTGTCAGAAATTTGAGGTTATTAGGTTATTACCTTCGTGTCAAATACGGCAGACATGATCAACCTCCTGGTTGGTGTTTAAAGTGCCCCCAAAACCTAGATGCCTGTTCTAAGCAAGAGGTGACTGATATTCATTTAAGGTCGTTGACGTTTTTTAGGCTTTCGAAGGTCATGGCGACGGAAATCGGATAGGCAGTATGTTCTTAAAAACAAAATGTTGACCGGGTCATTTTAGGTTAGTGACCTTTTCTGACCTTTGAGAAGGCGACGGAAGATGTATAATGCGGCTCCTGTCTTCAGTAAGTTCGAAATGAGCACCAGAAACTACTCTATAGAGTAAGCTTTAGAATAAAAAAGCAAGTTGGTTTCACTTCGGTCTAACCTTTATCTTGGCCCTAGGTCAATGGAATTTGCTCGTCTAATTGTGGTGTTGCTTATAAAGCTGTCTCAGAGATGTATGGCGTCGTCTAACTCTCCGTTGTTGCATCAGATTGAACGATTTCCTAGACATTGTCTTCACTGAATCCGTTACCTGACTTTAACCTACCGTAGACCAGCGACTTTTCAAGGTACAGCTATATTTTTGATACCAAACGACCTGCTATTCAATTTTCGACGGCTATACAACATTTTGCGCGGCTACGTCGCGCCGTTCGGAAACCATTCCGAAAAAACCTTCAGGGTTGGGGGTCAAATTAATCCCCCACCCGAGTGCGTGTAAATGATGCCAAAAGATGGGCCGGCCAGAGCGGAGGTCATTCATCATTGTCCTGCGCACACTGCACAAACTCTGTGCTCTTGCACTTCTGGGCGATGTGGCGCACGTTTGGAATGAGTTAGTTCACATGTTTTTGTCGTCCGGTTGCTATCTGAGGCCATGTACCACGAGGGGGGGGGGGGTACAAGACGTGCGGGCCTATGAAATATTTAGTCTTATTGTTCTTGTGAAATGAGGTCCAGATAACGAAAGCATACAATTCAAGAGCCAAGTAGCTTGCGCCCATGTTCAGACCCAGCTTGATGGGTGCAGCCGGAAGGGCCTGTGATTTTTTTGAATATTGAAGATTTTAGTCATTCCAGCTGCTTCAGTCGTGAAATTGGTAAGGGAACGACGACTATGAATAGTTCATCTGGTTCTCCATCTTTGCAGGCTTCGAAGTTTAGAAGTCATTCACCTGCAAATAAGAATGGCGTTTGCAATTAGGGCGCACGTAATACGGTACAGCGCTGAGAGGTGCGCAACTCCCTACGCATGCCACATATATCTGCGTGATGAATGTATGGGAATGCGCGGGGACGCTGCGGGATTTACATTCAGTCGGCCGGCCGGTCAGTCCCGCTGCCGTGCTGTCAGAGGAGGGCACGGTCATTCTCGATTCAGCAGCGTGGAGCGTTCGTGCTGCGCTGCTCGTGATCGGCAGCTTGGTCGGACCGGTGCTGTCCGGCGGGTGAGCAGCGCGATGCTGCCCCTCATCTGGGCGGCTTCCGGCGCGCCGGGCACGTCACCCTGCGCGGAGCGCAGCCGGCCGACGCTCCGCCAGAGCCCCTGGACAGCCTTGAAACGAGAGGCCCCGAGCGCGGCGTGGCGACGGCGTGCCGGCTGTGCATGATGCGGTCGGTTGGCCCGGCCCCCGTTGCGGCGGTACGGACACTGGCATCGGCTCCTGTCCCGGCCGGAGCCCTGCTGCGGTGACACGGACACCGGCAGCGGCTCCTGTCCCGGCTGGGCCCCTGCTGCGGTGGCACGGACACCGGCAGCGGCTCCTGTCCCGGCCGGGCCCCTGCTGCGGCGGTACGGACACCGGCAGCGGCTCCTGTCCCGGCCGGGCCCCTGCTGCGGCGGCATGGGCACCGGCAGCGGCTTCTGTCCCCGGTGAAAGGCCCCGGTGTCGTCAGCAGGGAGAGGCCAGGTCTCCGGTCCAGTGGCGACAATAGTCGGCGACGCCGGCGTTGTGTGCTGGTGGGGAACGGAACACCGTCCCCAGCGGGGCATGGAAGCGGGATGGCCAAACGCACTTATCCAAGTGAGATTAAGTCTGTTGGCAGTTGGATGCACAGCGAGGGTGCTATTGTCCAGAGGCCTCCCTTGCCAGCCCCGGTTGTGGGTGTGGCGTCGGGCGGGTCCTGGCCCTGTTCCCTGTCACGCTGGTTGGGTGGAGAATGGCCACTGGCAGCTCGGGCTCACCACACGAGAGAATCTAACATTGGTGTTCAAGGTACGGGAATGGGCGCTACATACTTAGCACGATGCACTTCATTCCTGCATGGTTTCAACTGGAGGATGCACGCGATGTAGATACGGCTACGAGGGTTGGCAAGTTTCCGTGTCCAACGCGTGAGCCCGCTTGTTGAGTTTGGTATAAGCATCAGTATTACAAGCAGATCTTGAAAAATCGAAGAATGAGTGAAATGAAATTTTGCAGGGAAGACGAACGTCGCTTATGCTTATTTTTCTCCTGTATTGTTGGATGCTGGGGCTGACTAAAAATCACCTTAGCTTGGATGGTGTCAACATTAGAACTACGTTCTCTGGCCAGTGTTTTATGATTAACGAACACCAGACCTTAAAGCCAAACCTGGCCTGGCAACGAAAATGTAGAAAGAAACGTCAGCGAGGCTGCATTTTGGTGAGGAATGTATCCCCGATAATGGTGTCTTACCAGCCACTCTTTAGCTACTAGTTAAAAGACATTGTGCCTGCTGAAGAAGTCGCTCATACTTTATTTGGAATTTGGCAAAAGCTGTAATACAAGAAACTGCTCCGCCCCAATAAAGGCCAAGCTACAGTGTTGTCGATTAGGCCAGCACCGCCATCTTTGAGAGCGCCGGCGAATGCCCCCTCCCTCATCGGGCCCATCTCAAGGCCACTTTATCGAATTACTGCATGATGAAAAGAAAACGTTTGAAAAGGGTACCATATCAACCATGTGATGCGTGACTTTATCCGTGATTAATTCTAAAGGGGTCTAACGGAATGAAGTTAGCGGACCCGGCTATATGTGTCTCGAGCTTACCAATGAAGTGTGCCTGATATTGCTAGGGAGGAAAATCGAATGCCAAGCAGGTGCGAACAGGGGTTTCTCCTCATATCTGCAATTTTCAACATTTCTCTTAGTCAGCACGAAAGCTGCATTCAATTTGTTCTTTTTTGTGAGAAAGCCATGGCCCGTTTAATCAGACTGTACCGTTGTGCCCAGATGGGGCAAGTGTGTTCAGTTGTGCGCTTAGGTCGGTGGTGTGCTGATGAGGCAAGTGTGTTCAGTTGTGCGCTTATGTTGGTGGTGTGCTGATGAGGCAAGTGTGTTCAGTTGTGCGCTTAGGTCGGTGGTGTGCTGATGAGGCAAGTGTGTTCAGTTGTGCGCTTATGTTGGTGGTGTGCTGATGAGGCAAGTGTGTTCAGTTGTGCGCTTATGTTGGTGGTGCGCTGATGGGGCAAGTGTGTACCGTTGTGCGCTTGTGTTGGTGGTGCGCTGATGGGGCAAGTGTGTACCGTTGTGCGCTTATGTTGGTGGTGCACTGATGAGGCAAGTGTGTAACGTTGTGCGCTTATGTTGGCGGTGCACTGATGAGGTAAGGGTATACCGTTGTGCGCTTATATTGCTGGTGCAGCGATGAGGCGAGTGTGTACCGTTGTGCGCTTATGCTGGCGGTGCACTGATGAGGCAATTGTGTTTTTGCGGCTGCTTGGAATAATCCACCTAACTGCGCATATTGCAGGCCATTTTATGGCATCGCTAGGTGTTGGGTTCAGCTTTAGAGTCTCGCTAAGTTATCGCTGAGGGGAACAATAACGACCATCATTGATTGCCTTTTTCATGCCGTAAACAAACAACCGCATTTTAAGTTGGATGATGTGAGAGCGAACCGTGTAATCGCGCGGTTTTAAGGCACCCCGGCCTATCGCGCGACACCAAGATTATCGGTCAGTCAAGTGGCATCGACGCGTCGACTGTGGCCCGGTGCGCCCTCTCGCCGCTCGAGACTGGGCCTCCTTGTTGTTGGGCGCCGCTGTTTGAGTGTTGATCAGGCGGTGATGACGCGCCGGGCACCAGACACGAGACGTGCGGTGAGGTAGCGCTGGCGGGCTGGCACGAGCCGGTGTCGCCCGCTACGGCCGCCGCCCTGCCCTGCGGCACGGATCACAGTCGCTTGCACTGACTCGTACGGCGGCCGCCGCCCGGCCCGGACCGCCTGGGAATGCGTGCGGCACGTCAACGGAGAGCGCCAGCCGGCTGCCCTCCCCCGCCGGCGACCTTGGCGGCCAGGTGCGTCGCGGCCGGGCGGCGACTGGCGCGTGCTGAGCTCGGCCGCCGCCCGGGTAACGACGCAGTGGGCCTACTGCGCCGCGCCCAGCCGCGGCGCTCTCTCCGGCCGGACAATTCGACGCAGTAGTGGATTATCGCGCGAGACGGTGGTCCGTTTTATTCGCACAGAAACAAGCCATTGATCAGACAGGCGTCGCCAGGCGACTGTCAGCCTTGTGGCAGCGGCGTCGTCAGTGGCGCTAGCCCGGTGCCCGGCGGACCGGGCACGTCTGCACGGCGCCCGCCGCGCCCTGCGGCCGCGCCCTGGCCCGAGAACTGCGGTGCAGCGGCCGGCGCGGCTGCCGCGGCCCGGCCAGCGCCGAGCTGCGACCGTATCCGGGCCGCCGCCCGGCGTCGCTACGGTCGAGATTGGCGTGCGCCGGCCGGCCGCCGCTGTAGTGCGTAGTAGGCGGCCGCTGCGACGGTGGCGGGCGTGCTGATGGCGGCGGCGGCCGGCCGGCGAGCGGCGCAGTCGAGCCGGGCCGGGCGTGAAGGGTAGGTGGGTGTTGACTGCAGCTGGGCCGGCGCTCCTGGCGGCTGACGACACGTTTGCCGGGGTGAACGGAACACGGCTCTGACCAGGTACGCCCGCCGCCGGCCGCGGCCGCAGTGGCCTTCCGGCGCAGGCCAGCGGCCGACCTGTCGCCCACACGGTACCCAGGCGGCACGGCCCACCTCGGGTCTAGGGCTGACCACCTAGCTGTTGCCCTGCTCCAGTGGTGGGATCACAGGACCTTCAAATAGGCAACTTGCCCAACCATCTTTAATGCAAGTGGCCCTGACGGTGGTTGCCGCCACGTAAGGGGGGCCAACCAGAAATTATGCAACGGTGCGAATGGAAGGGAAGGGGAATGGGGGTAGATGGAGCGAAACTTAAACGTAACAAGGGAGAGGGAGATGGGACGGCGTAATGCCTCATGTTGCGCTTGGTTGTGTGTGATGCTACGCCTAGTCTCGAATCGAAACGTAGCAGGGTGAGTGGGGGTCGGAGTAGTTAAACAGCGTAATGTTGCAGCTGGTTATAGCTGCATATCATACCAAAATTTGACAAGAATATATGTTTTAAGATCATAAAACTGCAAACCGTTAGCTTCCAGTCATTATAAGTGACAGACCAGTTGTTTTTCCCCTCTCACTTCTTAAGAGCTAAACAGGCGTTACCTTTTGGGACGTTATGCTTGAGGCAGAGTAATTAATGGAGGTGAATTTCGCTCTGCGTTCCCAGTGTGTAACCAGCGAAGGGGCATGAAGGGTGACCAAAAAATGTGTCATATATTATGTGGACAGCTCTGTTATTGCTGCCCGGTAGCTGCATGGTTGACGGATACATCGTGATGTTACCCACCTGTGTGGGCGGGACAGTACTTCGTAGCAGCGGTCGTGGTCCTAAGGGACATGCCGTCTGTTAATGTAGCTTAAAAGGCAAACAAAATTTATGGATTTGTTGCTGGAGCGTCGTTTAAACACTTAGCCCCCTGGGCTGGAGCGGATTATTCTGGTCCCGCGATGCGCCAGCCGACGTGGCAGCGGGTGTTTAATTGCGCAGCGCGCCATCAGAACATGGCGCCCCCGCGGCTGACGTTTGCTTTAGTTGTTCGAGAAGCGCGTGGCTGGGGGCGCGGCTCGGCTCGGCAGTGTCGGCTGCTGCCCGTGGACACCACGGAAGTGGGCTCGGCTCGGCAATGTCGGCCGCTGCCCGTGGACACCACGGAAGTGGGCTCGGCTCGGCAGTGTCGGCCGCTGCCCGTGGACACCACTGAAGTGGGCTCGGCTCGGCAGTGTCGGCCGCTGCCCGTGGACACCACGGAAGTGGGCTCGGCTGGGCAGTGTCGGCCGCTGCCCGTGGACACCACGGAAGTGGGCTCGGCTCGGCAGTGTCGGCCGCTACCCGTGGACACCACGGAAGTGGGCTCGGCTCGGCAGTGTCAGCCGCTGCCCGTGGACACCACGGAAGTGGGCTCGGCTCGGCAGTGTCGGCCGCTGCCTGTGGACACCACGTAAGTGGGTCAACTCGCAAGCCCATCATACAGCTTTTCGACGTTATGTTTCAAAGCAGAGCAAAAACGATGTGTCCAAAGGCAGCATTACCACCCTCGAGCACGAAACGAGAAATGTGGTCCAGAAAGCAGTTTGTCATCCAGAGAGGTGCGACAACATGAACATTGTAGCACAGCAGTTGCACGCTAGTTTCCTGGACTTCGGTCCTGTGTAATGGTCTCAAGCGCTGGCGTAATGCGTGCAACACTATGGTGTGCCGTTCCCCCACGGGCTGGGTGGTGTAGCCAAAGGGTTGTAGAAATGCTGCAGCGTAAAAGATAAAAAGGATGCGTAAAAGATAAACCTAAGACCAGATGATACCCCAGGATGATACCCCACATCAGGCAGAGGATGCCGCAGTAGTTCGGCACCGCTCGGCGGGCGGAGAACTGCCTGGACCACTCAGCCCGTCTGGAGCAACGGTCGACTAACTGTTTTTGCCTGTGTCAGTAATGTGCGAATTCCACGAACGCCACAAACTTCCACGCCTGTAAACATGCTATTATGCGTGCGTCGTTCCGGAATGGAGCACGTCGAGAGAAGTTGGTGTGCCAAACCCGCCGAACCGAGCGATTTTGAGTGACAAGGCGATCAATCGGGCGGATTTCGAGGAAAGTTAGTATGGTGGGTGCCACGGCTGCCAGGCCGTGCCATCCATCCATGTAGACTGACTGCGGTCAAAGATGGTTTCCTTAAATGTGTTGCGACGTTATGTAAGTATACGTTTTTCTGCACTAGGTCATTCTGCTATGAGCACAAGGTTATTCTTATTTTGGCCTGCATGCATTGTAATGTATGAGTTGATGTGTGCATTCCGTGATGCGTTGATTCTCTATTATTTTAAAAGAGCAAGCTATCTTCATTTTTCTTTCCCTTTGCCAGCCGTACACACGTTGAGTAACATGCCCCCAACAAAACTTAGCGTGGTGGAATATTATGATAAACAAAGGCACCGACTAAGGAGCAGTTGTAGACTTACAGCAGTGATGCTTGTTGCCGTGCGTGTGCGCTGCTCTGTAGGAGGTATCAGTTCTTGCGACGTCTGGCTGTGCTCAGAATTATGCTAGTTGAGTCACCGTGCGCCTGCCTTCGAACCTCATCTTCTGGTTGTCGGCCAGTTTTCCTAATGTCTTTGTGCTGCAGGATATCAAGGACATGACTGCTGGAATTGAGCCATTTGAAGTAAATACTATGCGGCCCTGCGGACACAGACACAGTCCAAGGGACGGCAAGGGACTGGGGTCTCCAACGGCCGAGGTCACTTGAAATGTTGCGGACCGGGCTTCGGCCTAGCGCCTTCAGGTCTCAAACACACCAGCCTTAGCCATCGCCCTGCGAGAATTGTTTGCACCCTCGCTCCTTGGGAGAGGCCTCAAAGGCTCTTCGAAAATCTAAAAAACTGAGCAAGCTGGAGCTATACGGAAAACGGCATTGGAAAGCTTTCATCAAGCTAGATAAGATAGGTGTGTTCTTAATTTGGCTTATGTGGCGAACAGACCGTACCAGGACAAAGGGGACAACATAACGCTGGGACATGCGGCATGTCTTGTTAGTCAAAGAGGTGAAAGCGATTGTTGAATTGGGCCGTTCGGCTATGTTAAGAACTAGGCGAGTTACACCAATGTGTAAAACCAGGCCAGAAAGGCATTCTCAAGCCGTAAGCCATGCGCCTTTGAGGTATAAGTTGTATGACCGCCAAACTGCGAAATCTCGTCGCAAAGGTCAAAGTGTGACCTAGATTGAATATGGCTGACCCAGTAAAAGCAACCAGAACGGTACTAATGCACTTAAGAACGCTACAAATTAGAAAAGGAGTTGAGAAGTCCCTTTGCGGTGCATTCGTTGTGAGAATTTAGCGTTATTTGTTTGAGAAAAACATGGGCTAAATAATATGGTGTAAGGCTAACATAATATATATATATATATATACATATATAAAATAATAGTATGCTGCCTGGGTCAACGAGGCAGGGGGAGGAGGACGCGAACACAACGCCCCCTAGCCTCAGATAGACGATACAGACCCACGTCTTTGTTTCTGCGCACCAAAGTGTTATGTGACGCGATGGCCGATGTGCAGGGAGCTAGAATCGCTTTTGAACTAGGGTGGGAGTGAAAAATTACATCGCAAAAAGACCTGCGGGAGTGAAAAAAATCAATTCACAAAAGATAGAACTTATGAGCTCGTGACTGACACTTCGGCAAACAAAGACATCTATTTCAAGTTGGCATGTACGTAACATCACGAACCTGACAAAACTATGTAATTTTTTAACATTTTAGGCCATTAAAGTGAAACAGAATACATTGACACACGCTCGGGTGGGGGGCAAATTGCCCCCCCCCCCCCGAGGGCTTTTCCCGAATGGTTTCTGAACGACGCGGCGTAGCCGCGCCAAATTTTGCATAGCTCTAGAAAATTGCATAGCGGATCGTTTGACCTCCAAATTTGAGATGTACCTTGTAAGGTCGCTGACCTATGGCAGGTCAAAGTCAGCCCATGGTTTCAGCGAAGGCAATTTCTAAGGAATCGTTCAATCTGGTACAACAACGGAATGTTTGACGAAGACCTACATCTCTGAGATGCTTTCTTAGGCACCACAAATATTGAATGAGCAAATTACGTTGACCGAAGGTCAGGCATGGTGCTCAGATCAAGGACAAAGCCAACCTGATTTGTTACTCTAGGGCTTGCTGTATGGGATAGTTTTTTTGTCATTTCGAATTTATTGACAGCAGGAACTGCATTATACGTCTTCAACTGACTTCTCGTCAGAACAGACCATTCACCTGAGATGACCCTTGTTGAACGTTTTGTTTTAGGAACATACTGCCTAGCGTAATCTTTGTCGCTTATTCAAATGCAAACCTCAGAGCAGTCTTGCATAATTGTGGTCACCATGACCTTCAAAGGGTCAAACAAGGTCAGTGACCTCAAATGGGCTTGTGAACTTTTGCCTAGAGACAGTTGCCTGGGTTCTGGGGGCGCTTTGGGGACCGACCTGAATTTGATTTTGTTTGACCTTATTCGACCTGAAGGTCATGACCAAGGAAGCTGAAACCGTGATTTAAGTGAGTTCACGTATAGGTCAAGACGCCCTGTAGATTTGGTGTCTCTAGCTTTCTTAGTTCCTGAGATCTCAGAGGGGTTCAAATTGACCCCTCCCCCCGCCCGAGCGAAGGGCATCTAGCCGGCCAACCGGACGCGTGTTAAAGCATGGTAATTTCATGACAGTATTTTGAGCCTGGCAAATTATTAACACCAATAAATTGATGCTGCACTTTTCAGTTCCCTTCCACAGCACTTTAAAAAACAAAATAAAGCAAAGGAATTCAGTAACAAAATAGCAACAGAAAATTCAACGAGCAGAAAACACTAAAACAAAACCTGGGACTCCTACACATCAGCCCATCACCAAGTCGAGCACAGTGGACATACTTCTGGCTTCTGGTAAGATGGGGTCAGGGAAAACAAATATTTTGTCACTGTTTCTTGCAAACTACCAATGCTTATTTCCATAAAAGTAGCCTATGCCTAACCTAAAGAGGCCTTACATCATCTCATTTTGTATAACGTGTTTGTATCACAGCAGCAGTAAAGAGTTACTGATTCTTGCACAATTCTCATTGCCACTTGCCATGCACTTGACCAGCTTAACCTAACTAAGAGTAGCCCATATGATGAACATCATCTTAACTCACCTATCTGTCGACAGCAGCACTTGTGATAAAAACATGATATTTAAAGCTAGTTTTTGGCTGGTTTCAACTTGCATTTGTATTCAGTTTATTTGTGTATGCTTTTTGACATCAGACAAAATTGACAACACACAAATAAAAACGCGTAAAATCACGTTGAACAACTTATTTTGATTGTCATGGTTAGCCTATGTCAAGGGCAATAATGGGTTTGCTCCATAAAACAATCTCTCTTCTCCAAAAATAACATAACTTTTAGATGGCCATGCCAGTATTGCTGCTTGCCTTTTCAGCTGCAGGAAATGCATCCATCTGGGCTTGTTTATTCATATTTAATGACAAAGTTTGAGACTTTGGCTTCACATTTTAAATAGGGTGGTCTGACTATTTGTTACATACCAGCATTAACCTCACATTGTAATTGCTATGCAGCTTAGAGTATCCCTGTGTTAAAAATATAGTGCATACATATCTATATCTATCTATCTATCTATCTATATATATATATATATATATATATATATATATATATATTTATATATTATAGTCATTTGGCTGTCAGCAAACCATGGCAACTATAGAAAACATCTGGTTAAAGCAGCCATGAGGGGCCACTTTAAGAAATTTGGGGCATATAACCAAGAATATGGAGCAAATAAGCCCATTGCATGCCTTGTGGCATCGTAATTTGTCTTATGGCAAAAATCGATGCATTAAAACAGAAAATGGCGAACTCTGGTTACCAATCATGTGTTGGAAGCAGGTAAGGTAAGCAATTACTTGGTCCACAGGAGACTTATTGGCTTCTTCCTGCTCCCTAAAAGCAAAAATTCCGTACCTTTTGCATGGTGTGCTGGCAGACAGAGTCATCCGACTCACTCCCCAAATATAAATATCAATCATGCCCACCAACGTTGAGATTAAAATGCGGAACAAGTAAGGGGTGTGCATGATTAACATCTCAAGAGGGTAGAACTTCGCCATAAAACACTTCTGTATTAGCTGCGTCAGGTCTGTCCCAAGGCTCTTCATGGCAGCATTAGAATAGCCTTGCCAGGTAGCCTGGTGTCAGACACTTGAAAGGCTTGGATTTGTCATTATTGATCGCCGCCATAAGCCAAGAAAACGGTTAACCGAAGGTTTAAGAGGGCAAAAATGGCGGTAAAAATAAGTTCCGTGCTTCAAACTGTCTCCTTCATTCCCTGCGAATTGCGCACGCCTGGGTGCATATCAAGCACGTTTGGGCAGCTGGCGAATTAATCCAATTTATGTATGAAACACCTACAAGTTTGCAGTTGGAGCATCTTGCAGAGAAATTGGTCAAAATTTTAAGCAGCAGATGGTACCTCTCAAGACAATCAAAAAGTGTGGAAGAATAAAGTGGTATCACAGTGGTATGATACCAAGCAAAACAAAAGTAGCTAAATAAATATAACGACTGGTACTTTTCTCGCAAAATTTTGCAATCAGCTGATTTGACTTAAATTATTAATATAAGTGCTCAAATGGGGGTATTCATGTTGTAAGTTTTATTTAGAAGACATTTCTTGAACTTTTCACTCATGCATTTCGGGAGTGATGGAATTTAGTGGCCAAGTTTCCTCGGGGAAAAATAAATACGTGGAGTAAGTAAATTCTCTACCAGGCCTTGCTGGTGTTTGCATCACGTTCTGCTTTCGTGGTGTGGTGGTGAGACCAAAAAAATAGGGGATGCGTGAAATCCTTGCATTTGGCGTACAGCTGCAAATTGTGATGCATTTTGTAAACAAACTAAACTTAGTGCGTGCAAGCGGCTGGGGTCGCTGGGGTTCTTGGGCTTGGAGGTACCTGGCGCCCTTGCTCTGTGCATATATAGACATGATCCAGATGTAGGTGAGGCAGGACATAGCCATAGGTGTCCAGGTTCTGTGGAACCTCGTTAATGCTGGGTGGTTTCAAGTGAACTCGGTTTTGGATGACATCTGAAAACCTCCGAAAGGAAATAGGGGTTTGGCATGTGCGATTAGACAATGTCAGGCAGGAGTGAAAAATTCACATAAAATATGTGGAAAAGGAGTGAAAAATTCCTGCTTAGGGTGTTGCTTTACACCCAAAGTCGGCAATCCTAGGACACTGCCCATGTATAATTGTTCAAGTTTTAAACAGCAAGTGTCATTTCAAAGAAGCACAGGCCGTCGCTTCCTTCTTATCGCAATAGCTAGCCGAGTGTGAGGCGATGCTTAGGGTCAAACCGCTGCGTTTGCCGCCAGGCCATCTGAGGCTCACCGACGGCTCGTGATCAGGAGGGTTGGGTGGGGCTGCTAATCACTGAGGCGATGCGTAGGGTCAAACCGCTGCGTCTGCCGCCAGGTCATCTGAGGTTCACCGGCGGCTCGTGATCAGGGAGAGTGGGTGGGGCTGCTAATCACTGAGGCGATGCGTAGGGCCAAACCGCTGCGTCTGCCGCCAGGTCATCTGAGGCTCACCGACGGCTCGTGATCAGGAAGGCTGGGTGGGGTTGCTTATCAGTTTCTTCGTTCCACGAATAACACCTCTCTTGGGCAGCACGCCAAGACTAGAATAAAACGCTTGCCTAGCGTGTTTTGGTTTGTAAGATAATGGGTTTGGACGGTGTTGCGATCATATGGCATAGGTAATGGGTTCGGACGGTGTTGCGATCATATGGCAAAGGTAATGGGTTCGGACGGTGTTGCGATCGTATGGCAAAGGTAATGGGTTTGGACGGTGTTGCGATCATATGGCAAAGGTAATGGGTTCGGACGGTGTTGCGATCATATGGCAAAGGTAATGGGTTCGGACGGTGTTGCGATGGTATGGCAATGCCCGTCGTTTGCACATTCAGCATGATGCAGACAGAATATAATTGCCGAGCGGTAGTGAACGGCGAACGTCTGGTCTCTACCCGTGTTATTATACACAGTACAGGTCCGGGGACGCTACCCTCTGTGCTGGATTCCGATACCAACCGGACTCGGATACATGAATATGTCATCTGTGGAGCGGACTCCAGCCCGCGCCACCAGTACGAAAAACTCTTGACTCGATTTCAGGCTCGGACTTGACTCTAGGCCGGGGACTCAGATTTGGGCTTTGATAAAATCCGGAAACCTGGAACTCGGAATAAACCTCGGTTCTCATTCAATCTTGAACTGTGGATGAAGGGGTCGTGATAATGGTAAAACACGCGCTGTGAAAAGGATACCTTGGGCTTGTGTCGGGTTGGGTTGGGTTGGGTTGGGTTGGGTTGGGTTGGGTTGGGTTGGGTTGGGTTGGGTTGGGTTGGGTTGGGTTGGGTTGGGTTGGGTTGGGTTGGGTTGGGCTGGGCTGGGTTGGGTCGGGTTGGGCCGGATCAGGTTGGGTCGGGTTTGGTTGGGCGGGTCATGCTGGGTTGGGTGGGTCATGTTAGGTTTGGTGGATCAGGTTGATTTCTGTTCAGGTCAGGTGGGTTTTGTAAAGAAGTAATTGAGCTCGGTTGTGCCAGATTGGCTTATACTTTGGCTTCGTAGAAGCCGTCATTGCGTGACTGAAATTGGATGCCAATGCGGTTTCTGGCTGACCAAGACCTGAAACAGGGTGAGCGATGGTTAGAATGGGCTTCGGTTTGGACGAGTTAGGCATAAGGTGCCCTGCTGCAAGTTTTGTGTTAGTAACGATATTTTCTCTTGGCGAACTGATATCCTACTCGTTCGTTTTGTGTGTTTCCATAACGAACCAAGGACTCGGACCTGAGGCTGTGTGTATCAGATGCCGACTGTTACTCGGATTCGCCCCAGCACTGTCTCAAACTGAACATCCTATTGTCAAGCTCAAAGCGACTTGGAATAACCCTATATATATATATATATATATATATATATATATATATATACAGGTTGATTATATATATATATATACATATATATATATATATATGTATATGTGTATATATATGTGTATATATATATATATATATATACATATGCATATGCATATTGTATACGAGTATTGTCACGGTGCTGGTGTGCAGTGGCAATAGTCCAACGTGACTTGAGGCGGGTTATTCCAAGTCGCTTTGAGCTTGACAATAGGATGTTCAGTTTGAGACAGTGCTGCGGCGAATCCAAGTAAGAGTCGGCATCTGATACACACAGCCCAGGTCCGAGTCCTTGGTTCGTTATGGAAACGCACAAAACGAACGAGTGGGATGTCAGTTCGCCAAGAGTAGATATCGTTACTAACACAAAACTATATATATATATATATATATATATATATATATATAATCCTTTTTTGATAACAAAGGTTGAGGTAAAGCGAAAATGAGTGGGGAATCAGCGAATTTGGGTATCCATTTTATGTGAGAAAGCTGCGCGATATTGTGGTTGGAAAAACGATTCCGTATGGCAAATTCCGTAACGATTCCTTGGCAAACTGGATCGTGTACCTGTAGTAGTCGATCATTGGGTGGGCCCGGGACTTAAAATTATGTTATTAGTTTCAGGACAAGTGTACGTAGGCTGCACCCATTATCTTAGCAACCCATGATGTTGCGGCAATAAAGCAAAGAACGTTGGATAGTGCATGTCGGACTACAGCACAATGGCTCCTATGTAAACCAAAAAAGCCCACATGCTTCATAGGCCAGCTTTTGTTCCTTGATAGGTGTTAGTTTTTCACATTTGACCTTAAATGACCATGGATTATTTGATCTCGTAGCTCTGATTCATAGATTGGTCTCATTTGCGCGATAATTCGTCGACAAACGTGGGTTATATGTCGCGTCACTGCGAAATATGACCGTTACAACCTTGAGAGGGCCATCGCAAGCCACTGGTGTCCTTCGAGTACTCACATGGGTTAGCCCGATAGCTTCACATAAGCAAGGAAAACCTTGAGCCCCTGGTTTTCTCAGCATGGTGGGTGTTTGTATGCATACAACAGTCTGCCTTCAGTGTAGCAGGAGTTACTGGTTAACATACTCTCGGATTAAGGTCAGTTTGACCCCCCCCCCCGAAGGTTTTTCTGAATAATTTCTGAAAGGTGTAGTGTAGCCGCGGCAATTTCTGCCCAGGTGTAGACAATTTAATTATGGATCTTTTTTAATAAAAATTGTATGTACCCTGTAAGATTGCTGACCCATGACAGGTCAAAGTTAGGCATTGGCTGTCAGCGAATGTCATTACTAGGGAGTCGTTCAATCGGATGCGACAACGGAGCGTTAACCGAAGTTATACACCTCTGAGATATTTTCTTTAGACAGACTAGAATTTAGGATTATGACAAATTCCAGTGCCCTTAGGTCAGGTATAAAGGTCAGACCGGGATAAAAACCAACCTGTTTTTCACTGGATAAATTGCGTAATGGAGAAGTTTCTAATGCCCATTTCGATTTTGTTAAAAGCAGGGATTGCAACATATGTTCCATGCATGTATCTAAGGTCAAGTAGGTCACTGACCTAAAATGACCCGGATTAACCTCATTTTTAAGAACCATAGGGCCTAGCGCAGTCCCTGACGCTCATTCAAGTTAAAGAATCAAAGAATCTCGTAGGTTTCTAGTCACTATGACGTTTTAAAGGTCAAACAAGGTCACTAACCTTACGCGAACACCAGTTGTATTTTGCTTAGGACGGGTGTCTAGGTTCAAGGCTGTTGTGTGAGAAGGTGTGGGGGCACTTGGGGCACCAATGTAGAGTTTGACCATGTTTGACCTTATTCGACATTAAGTCCATAAACTAGGAATCTTAAATTTTGACGCAAGCGAGCTCACATACAGGTTGATCCACGCTGTAAATTTGGTATCTCCGGCTCCCGTAAGGGTTTGTGATGTTAGTGGCGGGGTCAAATTGATCCCCACCCGAACGTGTGGTATCCCACCGGCCACCCGGGCGCGCGTGAAACGATGCTTTGAGGAAAGCAGTGCTTATGCCGCAAAAATCGACGTTTCGAACTGTACTGGTAAACGCGAGGGAACGAGATTAAACATAAATGTCGTTTAAGACAAATACACGGAAAAATGGAGTCAATCAAAAGTCAGTCAAAAATAGAGTAGAATAGAGTAAAATAGCCCCAATCTGGGCGGGCATTGCCAATAGAAATATTTCAAAATAAGCAGTCATTCTAGGTCCCACACCTTAACACCCGATACACGGTACTGCGCCACGGGCAGTACCCAATACAGGTGGCTAAGCAGGAGGGTGGCGATGACCCATACTGGATGTAAGTATATGGTCAGACAATCACTTGCCACAGACGTCAGGGAAATGAGGGAAGATGTGAGGAATAGCCTAGCTGCAAACGTAGTACACCTGACTAAAAGTTTTAACTTGCTACCTTATTGGGTCACTGACCTATATGCTCCTCAGAGCTGATGGAAACGTGGAAAACCAACGCTTCGCTGTGTGGCTATAGGTCTGTGTACGGGATCTTCGTGTCCATTGAACCTGGAGATGTTGAGTGACTATGCGAAGTGCGATAAAAGGCTCAGAGGTTACGCCTTTAAGAAGTAACAACCGTGCCTGATCTAAATTTGACTGTCGTCTCACGCAAGGAAGTGACCCAGTGCGATAATGGTCAGCTTCCTGTGTTTCTGCCATGCTTGGAGCGCTCTCTGGAAGTCCCTGGAAGTCCCACGTTTTCCCCAAAACATGCGATCACCATCTACAGTCGCGCTGAGTCTCCTCTTCGGCGACAAAACGGCCACCGTGCGGCTGGAAGTATATCTTCCGGAGTGGGGGGTCAAGGGGGGAGGGCTGGGCAGGGGAGCGACGATGGCGTTGGCGCGGCCATTCGGGCCTTTTCAACGCCCCGTGGGCGGTCGCGGTGTCACGCCGCCCCTTCAGAGCTCGCGCCACCCGAGGTTCTCCCGGACAGAGCCAGGTCAGGGACGTAACCAAGGGTATGCCTGTCGTTTTGTGATTTTTCCGGGGTTGTGCTGTGCGAATTTGTCCCACATGGTCGGACTGTCAATGTTTGGCTTTACTAAACCCTTTTGAGGTGTCTGGGGGAGAACATTCGTCTTGAATTACCTGACATGTGGCGTGATGACAATGATGGGGCCCAGCCTGACAGCGCGCCTGCTCACAGCGCGTTGAAATATTATGCAGTAAGGTACTGCCAATCGTTTAAACCTCAAGGGATTATATCCTGAATATGGTAGATCCATTGCATACGGTACAGTACCGTATTTTACCGGACACAATAAAATGGGTTATAACTGACCATAACGGTTAAACCATTACAATGGTTCAGTTGAGTGGTCTGCGTAGCTCTGTCCTAGTACGCATTGCAATAAGCTAACAAGCTGAGTCCCAGTAGCTCAGCTGATAGAGTTAAGTCCCGGCAGTTCATCTGGTAGGGTCAGCTCCCAGTAGCTCGACTGATTAAGCTGAGTCCTAGTAGCTCAGCTGGTAGTACTGAGTTCCAGGAGCTCAGCTGGTAGAGCAAGTTCTCATTAGCTCAGCTGGTAGTCCCAGTCCCAGCGGCTCAGCTGAAAGAGCTGATTCTCATTAGCTCAGCTGGTGGTACTGGATCCCACTAGCTCAGCTGGTAGTACTGAGTCCCAGGAGCTCAGCTGGTAGAGCTGATTCTCATTAGCTCAGCTGATGGTACTGAGTCCCATTAGCTCAGCTGGTAGTACTGAGTCCCAGGAGCTCAGTTGGTAGAGCTGATTCTCATTAGCTCAGCTGGTGGTACTGAGTCCCATTAGCTCAGCTGGTAGTACTGTGTCCCAGTTGCTCAGCTGGTAGAGCTGATTTTCATGAGCTCAGCTGGTGGTACTCTCCCCCAGTAGCTCAGCTGGTAGTACTGAGTCCCGGTAGCTCAGCTGGTGGCTCTGAGTCCCAGTAGCTCACCTGCGAGAGGCGCCGGACCTCAGATGGCATGATCATATCATTTGTATCGAATGCAAAAAGGTCAGACTCTCAAAAAGGTGGAGGTCAGTGGCCCAACTGGGACTGTTAGACTGATGGCGTAGCGTCAGGTTCGTCGCGATGAATCGACGTTTTTTTTTTCAAAAACCATTGAGCAGCTGACGGTGGGCCGTGCCTGGTCTGTCCGTCGTCGTGGGTGTGTGGCTCTCTGGAGCGTGCGGTGTCGGAGCCGCCGTCTGTCTGTCGTCGTGGTTGTGTGGCCCTCTGGAGCGTGCGGTGTCGGAGCCGCCGTGTGCCCGCCGTCGCGGGTGTGCGACCCCCTGGAGCGTGTGGTGTCTGAGCTGCCGTCGACCACCGTCGGCGCCTGCGTGTCTTGCGCGGGGCGGCCCGTCCCGTCTGCCGCCGCTGACACGTAGCGCCCTCTGACCAGCCGCTTTTGTTGCAGGCTGGAAGCGAGGCGGCGGCGAAAAAGTCCTCCACCCGGCGACCCAAGGAGATGAGGGTCAAGCTAGGTCAGTTTTTGCGGAATCAGTGCGTGGTGGATAGTGAGAGGTGACGCGTTATCCTGTGGCATGGCGGAATTGTCCTGAATTGATGGGGAAGTAAATCACAGTAAATGGGGCGCTAGTTCGCGCGCTCGGGTGTGCGAGAACTTGCTGCTGAGTCTCTTTCCAAATTATTTTTCAAGTAAAAATGTACGTATGATGCGAGCCTGAGTTGTGCAATATATGCACACTTCAGTGTCGCGTTGAAATGCTCTTGAATCTTTCCACGGCTCAATCACTTGAAGTCGTTTGCAGTCTTGGGAACTGGTTTGGAATTTTGTTACGATTTTACATCGCAGTCTTTGCACGGCACCGTGCTGCATCATTCCAGTTCCTTTGGCATTTCTTTATTGTCCGCACATTGATCGTGTTTGTCTTGTTTGTTAGCACCAAGTTGGGAAGGGCTGAGTCCCGTGTGTTGTCAGGGGTTAGAGCGTCACAGAAGCAGGGCTGAATCCCGTGCGTTATCAGGGGTTAGAGCGTCGTCCCTTTCCCCGTCAGGGCCTGTGTCCTGTCCCTCGTCAGGGGAGGGGGGGGGGCAGAGACTGTGTCTCGTCCCTCGTCAAGGGGCGGGGGCTGTGTCCCGTCCCTCGGCAGGAGCCGTGTCCCGTATCTCTCCAGGGGGCGGAGGCTGTGTCCCGTCCCTCGTCGGGGGCAGGAGCTTGTCCCATCCCTCGTCAGGGTGCAGCGGCTGTGTCCCGTCCCTCGTCGGGGTGGGCTGAGCATCGTATCTTATCACAGCAATGGGTGGCATTTCGTCCCTTTTCAGTGGATGAAATTGTATTTAACGCCTCATCAGGGCGCAGGACCTTGTCCCGTCGGGGGCGGGGCTGTGTCCGGTACCGCTAGCGAGGTACGGGACCACACTGTACCGTACCGTACTGAGGGGCGGGAGGCAGCTATAAGCGTGACAGAACCACAGCTGTGCCCCCTGCTGCATCAGGGGCGGAGATGTTGGTGGAGCCGTGTCCGGCGCCTCGTTCAGGGCAGCAGAGCTGTCTGGTTTCCTCCGATACGGGTCAGTGGCCGGCACCGGGCGGCACGTGCGCGCAACCGCGCTCTAGACCAACGTCGATGTGATGGCCGTTACAGAGCGGAGCCGCCAGAGCGCGCGCGAGTGCCGCGCCAGGAAGAAGCTGCGCTACCAATACCTGGAGGAGGTGGTGCGCACCCGCGAGCAGGCCAACCTGCTGCTGCGCAAGGAGCTCTGAGCAGGTGAGCGGTGGTGGATAGCGTGGTGACGGGTGTGGGGTTGCCGAACGCGCAGCAGGCAAGGCAGTGGCGGTCCTAAGAGCGTGTGGTCTCTGGGGGGGGGGGGGGGGGGGGGCGGGGGGATGGGACGTAAGGTATTAGCAGGCCACGGGGAACTGTGGTAGCCTGGCCAGTGGCCCGTCACGCCTTTGTTGGGCTTGTCTTTTGGTTTCCACTGGTCGTACCGCCATGAAGTTGTCAAGAAAAGGCGGTACAATTCCTTACAGGCTGTGCCGTAGTATTATTCCAGGCAAACATAGAACGTCGTATTTCCACGGCGTTGCGGCAACGCTACTTTTTCATCTTCCCTTCGATCAGCATGGAAGGCGGGACGTTTTCAAATCGCAAAAGAGCTGAGGAGCCCGGATTGGAACCAGATACAGATACCATCGTCGGGATGGCGCCGCGACTAATACTAATGCTGACGGGGAGAACACGGACCATGGTACCAGCAAACACGCGGCTGATATGCGCTGTCACCTGCGAACACGTGACTGGCACGCATGGCGTGCGCAAACCATGTATCCGCCCCTTTTCGGACAAGTTTTAGGTATCGGTGCGATATCTCGATAACGGGGGCGGACACCAGCTGTACGGTATTCTTTGCGGACGAATCTACAAGTTTTTTAAAGGGAATGTTCCACATCTGAAGGTAGTGGAATGGTCTGCTCTGGACAACACAATTTCTCTGTTTTGCTTTGTAAATATGCTCCTCAATGCGTCATTGTCTGATTACATCTTCATACTTTGCAACACATTGAGTGCTATTGGCTCACGGGTTGCTGCATTTGGAAATGGTGCTCGCGAACACCAGATACGAACGACTCGACAATATATTTTTGCCCTGGGTCGCGACAAATCGTCGCAAAAACGAAATGACAGGATTTGAATGACGTTGTTATGGCGCCGTGGATGCTCGGGTGACCTTGAAATAGTCCCCCCCCCCCCCCCCCCGACATCGCTGGCACATCATCGCGGGCCTACAGCTCAGAAATCATGAGAGTTTAGGTCTCAAGAGGGATAGGGCTGTGAACTGCACCGAATGGTCTTCGAGGTGGCTTTCAATTAAAAGTCCCATACAAATTTGGAACACTCCCTTTTAGCAAATACGTCCGACCCGTACCTGTATACACCAGCAGCGAGCCAGGTATTATTCACCGGCACCTTTTCTGAAACTGGTCACAGATTTACAACGCTTTGGCCGATGCTCACTGAACCATCGGTACTGCATCGGCATATTTTCCAGATATTGTGACCAATATCCACCCAAATCATCACCGTTTTTCTCTAATGCCTCAGTCTGTCGCCAACAATTTATGTCCCAAATGTATGTGTGTCATCGATTACAGTTGCCAGAACTTTGCTGGCCCAAAGCCAGCCAACATTCTAGCGATATCATTTGTTAACATGTGGCATACAATGTAGCTCTGCCTGCTAAAATTGGACACCTGTGAAACTCGGACTGCTGCAAGGTGGATATTCCAATACATCGACAAATGCCATCCATTTAGGTCCGCAGAAGCGACTGGCTGCATTTGCCTGCATTCAGGTAGCACGTCCAGTGCAGTGCAGTACAGTACAGAACAGATCAGCACAGACTGGCACTGCACCGATCATATGTTCGGGGACGGGGCAAACGCGATGATCGAGCCGTACGAGTAGCGACTTTAAGGGCAGGTCAGAGGTTCGGCGAAGGTGCACCACTAGGCGATCTGAAGTAGAACAGGTCAGAGTTTTGGCAAACGAACACCACTAGGCGGGCTGAAGAAGAACAGGTCGGAGTTTGGGCAAACGAACACCACTAGGCGAGCTGAAGAAGAACAGGTCGGAGTTTCGGCAAACGAACACCACTAGGCGGGCTGAAGAAGAGCAGGTCGGAGTTTCGGCAAACGAACACCACTAGGCGGGCTGAAGAAGAACAGGTCGGAGTTTTGGCAAACGAACACCACTAGGCGGGCTGAAGAAGAACAGTCGGAGTTTCGGCAAACGAACACCACTAGGCGGGCTGAAGAAGAACAGGTCGGAGTTTCGGCAAACGGACACCACTAGGCGGGCTGAAGAAGAACAGGTCGGAGTTTCGGCAAACGAACACCACTAGGCGGGCTGAAGGAGAACAGGTCGGAGTTTCGGCAAACGAACACCACTAGGCGAGCTGAAGGGTTGTAAGTGGATTTGAATGGTACTGCGGGCACCTGTTTGAAGATAATTTGACTGGCTTCGGGTCGGTCCAAGTTCCTTGCACTCGTTTCGAGGCCGTAGCAAAGCTCTTGTCGGGGCACCCGAAAGGTAGAGGTTTCATTCATGGCGCATGGCTAAGGTCGTCATTTAGCTAGTGTCAAACGTGACGCGAGCTACCTGTGGAGCAGACGCCGAGAGGAGGCTCTCATTTCTGTTGCGTGGTCATGTGGTCACACACGTCCGGTTTTACTTTGCGTTCCCCTGGGATTTGTCCCGATGAGTGTAAGTAACATCTGTACATATGTATTTTGCAGTACTTGAAGTGGAATCAAGAACTTGATGAGGGCCGACTACCAGAAGGTCTAAAGAAGTTGGTAGAGGAGGATCAGTTGCAGCAACAGCATCAGCAGCATCAACAACAGCAGCAGCAATCGTCCTTTACACAACAGCAGCAGCAGCAACAACAGCAGCAACAGCAGCAGCAGGGGCAGCAGCCTCAGCAGTAGTGGTTCAGTGATGCTGCTCAGGGAGTTTGGAGCTGGAGACAATGGACTGGCACTGCACCCTGCTGCGCTGCAGCCCGGCGCACAAGAGCCGCCGTCGCTCTGGCCGGGACAGAGGGCTGGCAGCACCAGACAACACACGTGATCGCCACGTACGAGTTGTGGTAGGGGGTGTGGGTCGGAGGCGGAGGCGTCGTTCCGTTAGTGATGTATTGCTTAGTCTCCGCTGCGTGGCGCCACTGTGCTGGCTGTCCGTCATTTTAAATGGGGATTTGCTGGCGGATATGACTGGGTAACGTAGCGCTTGTCTCGGAACTAGTGTTAGCTGTCGAAGGAGTTTTGTTAACGTCGTGGAATGTCAAGGACAAAGGGCCCATGCTGCCGTGGCAGTTGTCTTTGATGGCGAGTGGTCGGTGGAATGTAATATCTCATGTCGCACACGAAATGAGACAGTTGCTTTTATCGCAGTCATTTGGTTGATTTGCCTGAATGCTTGGGTATATTGTGTGCCGCATTGTCACTCTCCGTTATGTGTCCTGTAGACTACGGCTTGAGTTTGGCGACATTTGCACGGCAGAAGTTTGTAAGAATACAACCATACGTAATGCCGCGATCAGGGTGTGCTCGAGTGCCAACGGCCAGGACGGCGACAGATCTGATTTTCTGACATATTTTCTAGGGGGCCGCGGGCACATAAAGGGCCGTCCAATGAGGCCAACCGGCTAGGCGACCAGCGGCCCTCAGCGCACCGCGGTGCGGGCTAATAGGCTCGCCCGCGGACGCTCCGGCTGGGCTGTGCTGTGGAGCGGCTGACCATGGGTGTACAGATTCGTAGCTTGCCCGACGGCGTACATCATCATGGAATGGTGTATTGTCATCGCAAGAATTGGCACAGCATTATCCGCAATAAATCTATACACGTTACACACAAAACAGCCGACACTGTCCTGGGGCCGACCCGAGGAGGTGCGGACCAACGAGCGACTGCCGCGCTCCCGGCGACAGGACCCGACGGGGCGGCCGCCGCCGGGCTGTACTGAGCGCCGGCCGGAGGACACTGAGCTGCGGCGGCTGCCGGCAGGCCGCGCTGGCCGACACAGTCGGCTGGAAGAACCTTTGGCTTATGCTGCTGCATACACGTAATATCAGTGGATGCGGCACCTCATGTCGCGTAACTGGGGAAGCTTTGCAGGTGATGTGTCTCGATCCGGGGCGGCTAGGTGAAGGGAGGCGTCATCTGAAGCCGTAGGCGCGCGCGGGGCGAGATGGGGCACGTTCACTGAACGCCGCCCAGCTGTTGACGTAACTTTTCTCACTATGCCACATGCTGATTGAGAGCAGTTGCAGCACGTCCAAATCCCGCCAAGGTATTTGCGGAACAGTGTCCCTAGCAGGGATCGCGCTCCTGTTATTTGTAGCAACAGTGTTCCTGGAGCATGGATCGCAATCTTATGTTGGACCGAAACTGCTCTATTGACACGGCGACCTGCCGCAACTGCGTCGCTTTGTACACGTAAATAGCAGCACCCCATCCCCCCCCCCCCATCGACCGGCGAAGCAGGGGCTGGGCTCCGACGAGGCAACTCAACTCGGCAGGCTGCGGCCGCTGGCCTGGCGTACCCCTCGTTAGGAATGGGCTTACTGTGCTGATGATTCAGAGCGGCCTCGTCGGCCGGCCGGGGTCGCTCGGCGGTCCCTTCGGCGGTCGGGCCGACCCGCCGGCCAAAGTCACTGACTAGCCACCTGACGTCCAGCGCCGCGGACTGGCCCGGAGCCCCCAGCCGGCCTCGTCCGGGCGCGGCCACGCTCGTGGCGCCGCCTGTCCCGCTCGCGCGCGAACGCTCACAGCCGGCGCGCGACGGCCACTAACACCAGGACGTCTTGCCTGGGTCGACGTCGATGGCGACGCCGCTGATCTGCGACAGCAAGCTGGCCACGCTGTGGCGCGGGTCGTGCTCGGCACTGTCGAACGAGAACTGGATATCGTCCACCGAGCCGGCCGGCAGCCGCTCGGCGGCGCAGTTCTGGTAGCCGGGCGGCGGCGGCGGCGCGGCGGCCGCTGCCCCGGCGCACTCGAGCCTGCCGTCACAGCCGATCGGCACCTCGTAGCCGGACTCGCTGTCGTAGCGCAGCTGCAGGTACTTGTGCTTCTGCGGCAGCCGGAGTCGCGCGCGGCTCGGCAGCGTCGCCTGCGCCGCCGACGAGTCGCTGAACACGGAGTCGGCGTCGCCGTCGGCCGGCAGGAGGTGCGAACTGTCGCGGCCGCTAGTGGCACTCGAGCTGCGCCGCCACCGGCCGCCTGCAGCATCGGGATGACGGTCAGTACAGGCCATTCGAGTCTTTAACGGTCAGATGCTGACTTGGTCCGAGGACGTGTTCGTCGTTCCGCGGATTCGTTATTTCCATGCACCGTTTTAGGTTAATGCGTGCGGTCTTGTGACACGTGGGCGCTGACTCGTTCTACTGATTGACGGTTATGCGGCTTGATGGATGATCCTTGCCTTTGAGATTGGACGCCAACTCAGGGTCTCGGAAGGTCGGCAGCCTCGCCCATTGCCTACCGAATACGGGTATTTAGCCCTGGAGTTGGCAATGTGCATTACTTCACATGCTCCCACCCACGGCCGAGCTTGTGATTCATGTACATGTATATGCAGCAGACATAGGACAAGCATGCTGAATTTCTCACCTTCTTCGGTGGTTTCCTCTTCGTCGATGGTGTAGGCGTTATTATCAAAAGCGCCTAAGACAGAGACAAGACATCAACCAAGCTGGCAAAGATAGTGAAGCAATGAACAGACTACTCGAATGCGAGTTTTTACAAAGCAAGCGGACGGCCGGGGCTCAATGAAGAAACATGTCGAGGGTGAGCTAGAGGTTAATGCGAGAATAGAATAGGTCGACATAGAATCCAAATAGGTTGACATAAACATATTTGGTTAATCGGGTGCCGCCTCCCTTGCTTATTCACAGCGTACAATTCTGATCGTAGATATGGCAATATGAAATGTTTAACTGGACGAGGGTATTCCGAGCGAGCACTGCACAGTATGCACAATCATGCAATATGAGCCGAAGCGTCAGGCACAAATCGCCACACACGACTGTTCAAAATGCCAACCAGCAGCAGGCGGCGCGCAGTGCAAGTCGGCCGGGGCCCAGTCGAACCGGACGGGCGCCGGCGGCGCGGGCCGGGTCGGTCTCGGACGTACCGGGTGTGCGGGCGTACTGGGCGTTGTGTACGGTCATGCCGCTCTGAACCAAACCGGGCGCCCGGCTCAGTGCGGCCACCTGGATCTGCTGCAGACACTGCAGGCAGTGCTGGAAGGTCGGCCGGTCGTCGGCGACGTACTCCCAGCACTGCTGCATCAGCTCGAACCTGGAGCGTGAGGCCGAGGGCGCGAGTGTGAGGCCGGCGCGACAGAGGCCCTCGGTCGGCATCGAGCGGCCGGACCTGGGAGACCCGCTGGCGTTCAGAGGTCGGAGACGGTCCGCCCTAGACGCAACCCGCACATCGAGACGATAATGTCCCATCGCCTCGCAGAGGTAAGCGGGGGCACGGCCAAACGTTTGGCAAGGGGAACACAGTTGGGAAAGCGCCCATGATGGTGAAAGCCTTCCCAAAAAAGCCGGGTATGGCCCACTTGTTAATGAGGGGCACGGTTTTCTTTGTTTTAGCACTATAATTACCTTCTATTACTGGACCAGAAGCCAAAAGCTACCGCGGGATAAATTCTGTTTACAAGTTAAGGTCAATAAGCTGATGAACTTCGGCGTTCAGCGACTGCATGGAATAAATCGTTGACGTTCCTTGTTCTAAAGCGGTTAATCAAACTCTAAACCGAAGGAACTCAGGACTTGTGCCATAATTTTGATATAGGTTATTCAGAGAAATTGAGAACGCCGTGAACGTAAAAGATCGATGGATGCACTGTCTGTATTAACATGGCTAACCCAAATTTGCCCAGAAGTGTTTAGCACGCTGTCAGAATTGATTCATGATAAAAAGTATTGTACCGTAGTTTTGGACACGCGCTAACAAATTTAAAAAAAACAAAACCTGGACGCCAGGCGTTGCAGTTTCCATAAGCCACGTAGCGTCAGCCCCGTGGATAACACTTTGTATGTTGCGACCGACGGGCAGACAAAATCTGGAGGTGGAACTGGAACAGCGCGGGCGTAGTTTCGCAAAATGAGTTGGGGAAGGAATGAACGGTGAGAAATCACCCAACCTGCCCCAAAATATGCCAACAGACAGGGGTTTCTCCGGATTTGCCCACTTCCTAAAGCTAGGGTCGGGGAGCTGAAACCCAACCGAACAGAAAACTACACCCCTGTGAAAACGTTAAAGCAGAGTCTCTATTCTTCGTGTCGTTTAAGTGTTAACCCGTCCGGAGGACATTCTCAAAGTTTGAGAACAGATGCGCCTCAGTCTAATCTTTGAATTGTATGGAATATGAATTCATTTGGAAAGACTTACGGAATAATTATTTCGCAACAGTCGTTCTCGCTCATGCGCTTAACAGGGGCCATGGGGCAAGGCCATGGGGCAAGGGGCCATAACAGGCCATAACATGGGCAAGGGGCCCTGAGTCGGCCATGGGGGGCATTTGTTGAACAGAGACGGGGACAGAATCCCGCATGCCAGAGGGCCTCGCACATTGGTTGGGGCCCGTTGACAGTGGAAGGAAACCCGAGAACTTTGGAAAAAGCGATGAGAAAAAAGCGATGAGAGCGCATCCATCCAACCAAATTCCAGCCATGGGTCTGTTAAACCGAACTATGTTTATGTGCCAATTATTGGATCACTTGTGGCAATCAGGGATCTTGTTGCGTTAATGACTGTTCCTGCGTCGATTAGGGGCCAACTGCGTGGGTCAGAAGGCCTCCCGCGTCAGGGAGGCGACCAATGTGGTATGATACATTCTTTTAAGGGCCACCAGATCAACCAGGGGACCCCGCGCCCTTGTCGCCAGAATGACAGCCGGAAGGCCCTCCGCTGCGACGGGATGGCACTCCAGCCCTTGACCGGGATCGATGATGTGCTCCCTAGTGCTGTACTTACGGGGCACCTTGCCCAGAAAAAAAGTAGAAATTTTCATAAGTGCTGGAAACAGTGGGTTGAAATGAGATCAAAAATCAAAAAGGCCAGCCCATGTTTGCCAGAGGACAGCCATTCTTTTTTAGAATCGACTGATGTAACAGATCACATCAATCTTATCCTGCGTGCTCTTGGCCGGGGTTGCAGTTTCTGTAAAACGGCACGGCATTGACCGCTGCAAGTAGCACCAGGCGGTAGGCGCGACACACGCTGGGGCCCCAACCAATGTAAATCGCTGACTACGGCTTTGTCCCTGAATGGGAAATGGGTCCTAAGACCCATACCGACACGGAGCCAGAAGTGTGGGACTGATGGTGTCTGACCGACATATAGGCCCTTATCGATTACGAGCCCCCGATCGGTGCAAAAGAGCATCCGGCTAGCATGGGAGTGCCCGAAGCGGCGGGTCAGGGCTCCTGGATATGACCTTCTTCCGGCCTTTCGGGCCATTTAGGCCCTCAAATCTGGCCCTTAATCGTCGGTTTTGGGGGACTCGAAGGGCTCCTAGAAACTTAAAAGGGCATGTGTCCCCTGCTCCTTGCCCACACCACTGGGGGCAACCATGTAATTTTTCTTAACATCAGTTTTAAACGCCATGGACTCAAACGCGATCTAGCGGTGTGCTGGGAGCACTGGGCCAGAGATGGCAGTTGAGGCAATGATGTGCGACACTCGTCTGTTTCAAACGGTGCTGTTCGGGCCAGCGATCCATCACGTGTCTCCCACCCGCAGCGGACCACGTCGGTCAGGCCTGGTGGGGCCCGTCACGTGACTCACATCTGCTGCGGGCACGGGTCGGGCCTGCTGAGCGTGCCGCCCTCACGGACGTACTGCAGCACCTCCAGGTTGGTGCGCGCCGGGTACGGCTGCTGGCCCTTGGTCATCACCTCCCATAGCAGAACACCGAACGCCCAGACGTCCGACTGACTGGCGAACACGCCGTCAATCAGCGACTCCGGTGACATCCACCTGCCGGCCGGGAGACCCGCGTCAGCACCAGGCCGGTCGACAGACGGCTCGGCTCAGCGCCCCGGCTCCAGCGCCACGGCCGCCAGCGCCCGCGTCCGGTGAAGCCAGCGGAGGAGCGACTGCAAACGCGGCTCAGCGATGCACAAGGCGATGCGACGTCGCAACGTCGCCCGGGTGGCTGCAGCGCTGCGCGGCTGGTGTGGAGCGGCCGGCGCGGCGGACTCACCTGACTGGCAGCAGTCCCTCGCCCTCCTTGCGGTAGTAGTCGCTCTTGTAGATGTCCCGCGCCAGCCCGAAGTCGCCGATCTTGACCAGCCGGCGCTGCGGGTCGCCCGAAGTGACGAGGCAGTTGCGCGCCGCCAGGTCGCGGTGCACGAAGTGCAGCTGCTCGAGGTACTGACAGCCGCGCGCCACGTCCACACACATCTGCAGCAAGTCGTTCAGCGACAGGAACGGCGCCTGCAACACGGCGCTAACGTCAGTGGCGCCGAGGCCGGCGTCGCCAGGAGCTCGGGGCGGAAGTCGGCACGGCCGTGAGTCCGTGGAGACATCTGCACCGCCAGGTATCCGGGTTGTCTGTCGAGTTCGAATGTGATGGAGACTTGTGAGTCATAATGCAGCGCGCTGTCAAGGGGACCCCATGTGCAACGACGCCCAGCGTCCCAAATCTGCGTCAGGTACCTGCCGAAGCTCCGTCGAGGTCGATCATTAAATATCTGGATGGAAATGTGCTCACGAGCGCAAAAGAAGCTGAGATCAAACAGGAGTATATGACAAGTGAATTGTGATAATCGCATGACTAATAACCAAATTACACTTTCATTTTAAGCACGCCAAGCCTTAAATTTCTGATGAAGAACAGATAGCGCGTTGTGGTGCGCATGAAAACATCGTCGTGTTCCTCCCACCTCCCATGACTCACCACGTTCCAGTCGCTCCCTCCCAAGTCGGCACAAGACCCCTCCCCAGTCGGCACAAGACCCCCCTCCCAGTCGGCCACAAGACCCCCTCCCATCGGCACAAGACCCCTCCCCAGTCGGCACAAGACCCCCTCCCAGTCGGCACAAGACCCCCTCCCAGTCGGCACAAGACCCCCTCCCAGTCGGCACAAGCCCCCCGTCCCAGGTCGGCACTGTACCCCGTCGAGTCGGTGCCACGGTTGGCTCGGAGGTAGCTCAGCAGGTCTCCGCCCTCCATCAGCTCCAGCAGCAGGAAGTACGGGGTCGTTGTCCAGGCACACCCCCCGCCAGCGAGATGATGTTGCTGGTGTCGGAAATTGCACTAAGCTGGGCCTCCTTCAGGAACTCGATCTTCTCTTCGTCCTTGGCTCCCTTTGCCAACGTCTGAAAACGCGCATTGGAGTCTATCAAAGCAAGCATGCTTGGGAAGCAGTTATATCCATTCCACACACGTCACGACTTCTCTTCGTCATTATGAAATTAATCGCAAGCCACAGCGTCACGCGACAGATAGGTCCCCAGAGGTGGCCGCAGGTATCCGCTGTCGGCTGCGCACCTTGATGGCGACTCGACAGCCGTGGTCGTCGTCCTCGCGGCCCGGCAGCTGCTGCGCCAGGCCCTCGTACACCTCGCCGAACGCCCCCTTGCCCAGGAACTTGGTGAGCGTGATGTGCTCGCGGCGCACGCGCGGCAGACCGCCCGCGTCCTCAGCGTCCGCGAACGGCGGCGCGTACAGGGCGTTGTTCTGCCGCACGAAGTGGGCTGGAATCTCGCGCAGCTGCGCTAGCTCCACGTCGTGAGGCAGCTGGTCCGGCGAGCGCGGCGCCTTCTTGTCCTCAGGCCGCTGCCGGAAGCCTGAGGAGTGTCGACGACAGTCAGGGTTGGGACGAAGGAGCCGGGGAGTGCAGAGACGCCTCTCCACAAATCTGGTGACGAAACGGCGTTGAGGGAACAGCAACTGGCTCAAGTTGTTTGTGATGCCCGGGAAACGACATTCTGCTTTATCCATAAACCACTGAAATGGTGACAGTACTGGTGTCAATAACATGGACCGAGGAACAAATTTAAGTGCCAAATTATTCGCCAAACCGATCAAAGCACCGGTATCTCTTGCCTCGTCCAGCAGCACGACTCCAGAACTTCAGTGAATCTTTCAGCGTCAGCATCTCCTCCCCGCAACTCACGCAGCGCGAGGGCGACGACGATGAGCACGATGACCAGAAAGACGGCGCTGACGACGCCGCCCACGATGACGCCCGTGTCCGAGGGTTGCGCCCTGAACGGCATGCTCTCCAGCTGGTACGACTGCGAGGCGGCGCTGTAGTCGCTCCAGCCGTATGCGTTGTGGGCGCGCGTGCGGAACCGGTAGTCGGGGGACGGGTCCAGGTCGCTGATAATCCACGACGGGTCTGAGGAACGGCGACAGATGGGCCTCTGTGAGAGTTGTCAAGGCGACGAAGCAGGCCACGGACGTGGAGCCGAAGTGAGGCCTTGCTTCAAACGCGCGGCCGGAATGCAACGCTGAGCGGCGATCGGTTTTGATCGGTTATATTTTGATCGGTTGACTGGTGAGGACGTCCGAGCCGGATCGGGCCAGCTCAGCGTCCTCGAGTCCGCGGGGTTCGCCCCGGGCCCGGCCGCTCACCGGAGCCGTTGTAGACGAGCCGCCAGCGGGGCTCGGCGCCGCGGCGAGCTCGCCGCGCCGCCAGGCTGGCCTCCAGCGCATACAGGTCGATGGCGGCTCCGTTAGCGCGCGGCGGCTGCCACGTCACCTGGTACACGGCGCCCTGGAGCTCGCGTACTTCGGGCGGCGCCGGCTCGTCCGGTCGGCCCCCTGCCGCGAGCACGATTGTCAGAGGGGTGAGGCGTGCGGGGTGAGTAAACGTCAATCCAGCCCCACTAGGATACGCTGCGGCTCGCTGAGTTTGCTCGCTCGCTCAAATCGTGACATGGGATTTGCGGGTTCTGTCGCAGTGGCATCTGGCAGCTTAGCTATAGCAACATATCTGGCTGCCACGTTTTGATTCAAAGGACACTTCGCATCTTTTACAAAGGCAACACATTGGGCGTAAGCTGTAACGACAGTTCTTCAGAGTGAAAGCACGGCTGAGAACGCGCGCCTGATCGGCTCAGGCCGCTGGCAGCGGCTGAGACTGGCGCGACCTGACAGTTCCCAGCGCCGCGCGCTCGCGCCGGCTCAGGCTGATGGGCCGCGACTGACGTCTCACACAGCCGCTGGGATCAGCGCCGCTGCAGAGGTGGAGGGGCTGGGCCGCGGCCTGACGGTCTCCCAGCCGGCCGTGATCGCTCAGACCGCTCAGCTGAGGGGCTCACTGACAGATCCCCAGCCGGCGCGCGGCACTCACGGTCGTATGAAAGCGGAATGGCGCGTCGCGCGGCCAGACCAACAGCTGGCCGGGCGGTAACGCCAGCCGGCAGGCGGAACAGGTGTTCGGTGCGCGCCTGCAGCGGCTCGGCGCGATACCGGCCCACGCGCCGGCCGGACACCGTCTCGGCAGAGCTGAGCGTGCCGTTGAGCCAGCCGCCTGGCTGCTGGGCTGGGCGGTACTCGAGCCAGCTGCTGCTCGGCCCAGGCCCGGCCGGGCGTTAGGTGCGGGACGGGACCGGGAGAAAGACGAGCGGCATAGGCGGCGTGGAATCGGCGGAGCTCCGCGCCTGGGGTGTCCCTAAACCGGCTCACATGGACAAACTTTAACAGAACATCCGCATTTGACAGCAACTAAATTCTACAGAATACATGCACAGACCCAAGATACAAGGTGACATTCGGTTCCATGGCAAGGTGATACTCTACCAGGAAAGTGTCATGATCACATCGGATTTGCGAAAACACCGTAGACCGAGCATTGTATGCTGCACCAGCACCATCCAGTTCTCTGATGCTCTGATATCGTATGCTCCACACCTCCACCTGAGGACCACCCACGAAGGCGTCTCCCGTACCTGTTGATGGTGCCGTCCAGCGCGTGCTGCCACATGACGACAATGCTGCTGACATTGGCGTACTCCAGTGTGACGTTCTCAGGGTACGGGTAGGTGGCAGCACTGACGATGCTGCTATTAGATGCGGCGCTGTCATCCGAGGAGTGGGCGCTCACCTGGTGGTGTAAGAAACGTAGGTAACGCCTGACTCGCTGATGGTAAGAAACGCATGGAAAAGTTGAGATGGTGGTCAACTGCACTGAAACGATGTGACCCAGATGTGGTAGTGTGTGAGGTCAGTGAGTCCCTCCTGACCCCGCCGTCCGCGACTGACCCGGATGTGGTAGTGTGTGGGGGTAGTGAGTCCCTCCCGACCTCGCCCTCCGCGACTGACCCAGATGTGGTAATGTGTGAGGGTGGCGAGTCCCTCCCGACCTCGCCGTCCGCGACTGACCCAGATGTGGTAGTGTATGGGAGTAGTGAACCCCTCCTAACCCCGCCGTCCGCGACTGACCCAGACGTGGTAGTGTGTGGGGGTAGTGAGCCCCTCCCGACCTCGCCGTCCGAGACTAACCCAGACGTGGTAGTGCATGGGAGTAGTGAGCCCCTCCTGACCCCACCGTGCGCCACTGACCCAGATGTGGTAGTTGGTATCGGCGGTGAGGTCGGGCACCAGTAGCAGGTAGCGTCGGCGGGCGGCGGGCGCGGCGCCAGCGCCGGCTCCGGTGGCCGACACCGGGCCGTAGGCGCGCAGACTGCCGCTGACACCCTCGGTCCTCCAGTGGACGCGGTAGCTGAGCCGGTCCCCGGAGGACAGCGGCGGCAGCCAGCTGACCTCGATGCCCTCCGGCGAGAGCGGCTCGGCGCGGACCTCGCGCGGCTCGGTCGGCGCTGCGAACAGCGGCAGCGGCAGCGGCAGCGGTCAGGGTCAGGCCACTCAGGTAAGACGAGTGGTCAGGGTCAGGCCACAGTCAGGGAAGACGAGTCCCGCTGTCGCTACGGACTGCACTTCAGTATTTGAGTCACTGCAGCAGTACATTTCATTGATAATCGTTCTGGATTATTGAAGCGGAGGCGGCAGCAAGTACCGAATATCGTACAAAATGGCGGGTGAAAGTTGCACGGAAAGAAGGTGACCAGTTGCTCCAACAGAATTACGCGCGTGATGACAGAAATTGCAATAATCTTCTCATCAATTTGGAACGGCTCACCACAAACGGCAGAGAGGGCAAAAACTACGATCGTTTGCCATCTTTTCCAAGCACCAAATAATTTGTCAAATTGAGCCGTGGTGCCTTGTCGTGCAGTGCCACCTACGCCACTGACCGGGCGCTGTGGTGAGCACGGTGACGTTGGCGGTGGGCGGCGGCGGGGCGTGCAGCAGCTCCGAGTAGTAGTTGCTGACGGCGAGCCGGACCGCGTAGGCCGTCAGCGGCCTGAGTCCGGTCAGACGCGCCTCGTCGCCGCTCACCGTCTGCGGTCGGAGGCACGTCACGCTCACGCACGACCGCCGGAGGCGCGGCGCCTGCCTCACCGCGCAGCGGGCGGACAGCCGCAAGCGACGACCGCTGCATGCAGCTGGCGATTCTGTCGCATTTGTCAACGGTTTGTCTGCAAGAAAACCCACGCTTCGAGACGCAACACGACATGGACAATAAGCTCGTCCAGATGTGAGCTGTCGTGTATGATGCATCGTATACGAGCAGCTGTAAATGTGAGCTACGGATCAAAACAACCTAGAGCTTTGTTTGCGTCAATTCTTACCATCTGCTGCTGTCTAGACAACAGCCAGTAGTGCAGCACATACGCCTGTTGTCCAAGACTGGCGCTGCCAGCACACTGGCGGGTACTGGCACTGGCACTGGCACTGGGCCCACACTCACCATGTTTTGGCAGTAGCGGAGATGCTTTCTGCATTGCTTCTCGCCAGTGTTGGGCCCGTAGTAAAGGGTGTAGCGTGGCGCGGCCGTCGACACCGCGCCGCAGCCGGGCGGCGGCGATCGGCGAGACATCTGCACGGTGGCGGACGAAGCTCTGGTGTCGATGGCCCTCGGCCGGTTGGCCGGCGGACCAGGCAGCAGGCAGCGGCTCTCGGGGAACTGCTGCGCGGCGGGGGCCGCCAGCGGCCACAGGCCACGGACCTCGCCGCCCGAGTAGACTCGCTCGCCATCCGAGGACGACTCCAGCCGCTTGGAGAATATAGAGGCGGCGCCGGCAGCCGCGGACCCCGAGCCGTTAGTGGCCCAGAACACACTGTCGTCTGACACAGCCACGTGGTGAGCTGAAAACAGAGCGGTGCTGACGTCGAAAGAAACAAACAGATTAACAACGTCTTCGAAAAGCAGCTGGTGTGCACAGTGTGCGACGTTCGTTTTAATCAGTTTCACGCCGAAAAACAACATTTTGGCCGCATGTCCCGCGAAGAAATCCGCAAAATCTACAGCCATAAATAAGCGCGGGAACTCCGTCAGCTGTCCTGTGCCAGGTGGGGCTCGTGCAGGCTGCACGCGGCGCACCCGAGGAGGGATCTGGGGCTCGACTGACCTTGGTCGGGGACGGAGGCCAGCGGCTGGCAGAGACAGCCGTCTGCGTCAGACGTCACCAGCCGCCCGGAGTCGGCCAGCCGCCAGAGGAGCCGGTCGGCCTCGGCCTGCCGGCCGGACAGCGCCACCAGGCGGCCGGCTGCCGGGCAGCTGCACCTGCCGAGCGGCCGGGGGGAGGGGGGGGGGGGCATCGTTAGCCAGCGGCGGTGCGAGTGGCTCTGTCGTGCTGCCCGTCGTGCCGTGAGACGTCAGAAGAAGAGGCGGTCACCGAACTTTGATACGTTTGTCTTGCGATGGCCCAACAGTGGCCACTGACGGAGGTGATGAGCAAAAGCTCCGCATGAGATTTGTGTGTGTTTTGGCCTACCGGTGCATTTACATATTCCGGCGGCTTTTATACTTCCGTCACCATAACACGAAAGTGTAGGGAAACGAAAATAAGATAAACATGAAAATGTAATGCGAAAATGGTTAGGGTGCAAACATACGATAGGCTGCACGGGACATGGAAAAACTTATGTTAGGGTTAGATAGACGTGGCTAGCTGCTGGGGATCCTGAGGTGCCCGGCTTGGCTGGTCACAATAAATGGCCGTGCCTGACTCATGGAAAAATTGTCACAAAAATGTGCGTTTCCTCGAAAATTTCAGGTACGTCATTTATCATTCGAATGTTTGTTGCACCAAAGAACGTCGCGTGCTTGGGATCGCACGCCGTCCCCAATTCATAGCCATTGTACAGCCAGACTGAATCCCGGCATCGTTAACTGACACGACGTTCACGCGTGTCAAAGACAATTAAAAGGGCGTGCACCCATCTGAAGTTTAAAAACACTCACCTGTCTGAAGGCTGGTCACCGTTGAAGAATGGCACAATGGTGTTGTTATCTCTGGACCGGCTCATCAGCATGGCAGCGCCGTCCGTTCCCACCATGTTCCACACCAAACGGCTGGAGCACACCAATGTCACATATCAATACGTCAGGTATCATATCACGACGACCTAATGGGTCCCGCTCGTCCCAGGCCCGGCTGTCAGCATTGGACGATAAGTCCGTGACTGATGCCGTTACACGGATATGTGTACAAGCAGGCTGAGCTCACGCGGCGCCAATACCGTCACAAGCGACATGGAATCTTCACGGTACACATGCAGGTACTGGCTTGTAGCCAACAGTGAGCCCCTGACCTGCTCCAGGGATCAACTCGCAGCCGTTGGATGAGGCCAGTGTGCCCCACCACCCGCTCGGCGGCCCGGCCAGGAACTCTTGTGTCCAGGTTCAACCGGTAGATGGCACTGAACTGCCGCATGGAATGCGACTCGGCCCAGTAGAGATTGCGGCCGATCCAGTCGTAGGTCAGACTGCTGCCTGTGCCTCGCAGACTCTCCACCTGCCAGCAGCAACAACAACTATAGCAAGGGGCAAAACTACGCTTATCCGCGAGATACGACACAAGAGCGTTTCGCTTACTGAATTTCAGTAAAACTTCAGTAAGCATGCATGCCATCTAGCAAATAGCTTCACACAAGCTCAATTGTGGAATCCATCCGTTTAACAGTTTTCGGGTCTTGAAATAAAAACAGACCTGACGTGTTTCATGCGATCGGCCTGTAATGTACGGGTGTTTCCGATCACCGCTCGCGCGATCGACACGGCGTGCATAGTACCTTGTGTTTTTCCAGCGTCTGCAGGTCCACACTCAGGATGTCGTTGTCGGCCGTCAGAACAAAGAGTCTGCGGTGCCGCGCATCCGTCGCCACGTCGACGACCCGCTCCTGGGTCACCAGGTCAGTGACCTGACCCGAGTCGAGGTCGAGCAGGCGGAGCCGGTCGGCATCGGCCACCAGCAGCCGGGGCAGGGCCCGGTCACGTGGCTCGAAGGTGAGCGGGTCAGAGAGGTCCCCGACCCCGGCGGACGTGAGAGCGACGACCTGAGCGGCGGGGGTGTGACTCGTGAGGGGCGAGACACATGGACGCGACACCAGAAAACGCGGCACGACGCCAGGAAAAGGGCCCAAACCTGGACGGTGTGACATCATGACATCAAACTGTGGAATAAAAGTGCCGTTTTGAGGACCGCGTATCAAAAACACCGCTTGCGTAGCGCGATCGACCATCTCGGACAGTGTTTACATCGAAGGGAGAAATTCCGAGAGAGGTGACCAGCTGTCTGGTCACCGTTTCATGCAATTTCTTCGTTGCATAATGTCGAGTGGCATGGTACCCAGCACATACCATTGCATATATCTGTTAAACAGGACCAAACAATGCTTCAGAGTGCTTCATTTTCAGCGTGTTTTATTTAAGCCTAACCAAATACCAACGGTTAGGAAAGAGCCAAGAGACGAGAGGACGCCTATGTGGCCTGACACGTGCGGATGCCAACACTGGCGGAGTACACATTCGCTTGTTTTTTCACAGCGGTCCACCGACGCGCACCAGTGCAGCCCCTCAGTCTGCAGAGCGGAGCGGCGCGAGCGCTGACCTGCGCCTGGTACGTGGAGTCGGAGCTGAGGCCGGCCAGCACCGCCTCCGTGCGGGTGCCGTTGACGGTGACGTTGCTGAAGCTGACTGAGACGCCGTCCGGCCGCCGCTGCCGGACCGCCAGCCGGTACTGTCGGAGCACGCCGCGGGGGGAGGCGGGCGCGTCCCAGCGCACCACGGCCGTCCAGTTCTGAGGGGCAGCGCCGACACCCGACCGTCAGTGGGGGTCGTGCAGGCCGTCAGGAGCAGGCGCAGTGCCTGGATCCGACGAGACATCCTCCCACCGCGGGTGTTAGCGCACGGGGCGCATGTAACAATCGCTAGCTTGACAAAGCTGCCTGAATCGCCACCTCTCGACGACAGGTTTCCAGAACGATCTTCATCCTCGAAATGTATAGTATGTATTTCAAGGAAAACTAGTTTGGCATTTACCACACCTGCTGAACCACATGATCAACTCACTCTAGCAGATCAACAGTGCGCAACAGATGAGGACCCCAATAGCAGACGGTACTTATTAGACCATTTTAACACTACAGAACTATAACAGACCGTTGAACCCAAGCAGCCGAATCGGAGCAGACCTAGATGCCAGACTACAGTGAGATTGTTCTGCAGTGAGATCCATATGAGCACATGACACGACGGAGGCCGGATCCGCTGCCGAGCTCCTTCACCGGCCGTCAGCCGTCCCGAGAGGCGCCGCCTGCACCGTACCTGGGCGTCCACGATGGGCTGGTCGCGTCGCGTGAAGGCACGCAGCCGAAGCGGCGCGCTCGGTGGACCCTCAGGCGTGCGCAGCGTGACCCGGGTCAGCGGCGACTCTCCCCAGCGCGTCAGCGCGCGCACGGCCACCTGCACGGGCGCGAAGGCTGGCAGCGGGCCAGCCAGCTGCGCTCGCGCCGCCGGCGCCGCCAGCACGCGGCCGTTCAGCTCCACGCGGTAGGTGACCGTGGCGTAGTTGGTGTTGTTGACGGGCGCCCAGCTGACGGTGGCGCCGGCCGCGCCGGCCGCCGTCAGCGTCACGGACTGGGCGCGCACGGCGGCGGGCAGCACCGACAGCTGGCTGGCGGAGAAGCCGGCCGGCAGCGGGTGCAGCGCGCTGTCCAGCACGGCCACCATGCGCAGCCCGCTGACGCCGGCCGCGTTGATGACGGCCAGGTGGGCGGCGTCTGGGTCGGCGATGACGGCCGACTCGTCGTCCATCACCCACAGGAGACGGCCGCTGAAGAAGTGTAGCGGACCTGCGACCGGCGGGGAAGTCAGGCCCGGCCGGCTGAGCAGGAGCTGTGACGCCGGGGGTTGGGGCGGCCCGCCGGTGCGGTACGGTGCAGCGCTACTAGTTCGGAACACTAAGCGCGAGGCGACATCGGACATCACACGCGGGTGCTGGCAGAGTGGTCAGCAGTGATGCCTATAACAATGGACGCAGCAGACATTTGTCCATGCGATAGGTGATTTAAAGAATCAGGAACACGTCATATGGCGGGAGCATTGATCACCTACATGACATGTGTTCTGAACAGCCCTTTTTCTCAGAGAAGTACGCACCCCGCATCAACGGAAATGAGAGTACATGCCAGTGTTGAGGTGTACCCACCCTTTATGTGCTTGTGCTTCAGCGGGATCACGGTGGCGACGTCCGCGGCCGACTCGTCGTCCTCCAACGAGTCCAGCAGAGCTATCATGTTCAGGGACGAGCCGGAGAAGTCGCGGACGATCCAGAACAGTCGGCGACCGGTCAGGTCGAGGGTGAGACCCACCACCTGGCGAACGTCGAGAGCACAGCACGTCAGCGGACGTGGCCGGCAAGGCAGCCGATCGGAGGCGCCGGCCTCCGGCACACCTCTCATCCTACATCTGAAAACTTACTGTTAAGAAGGAATTTCACGCTTAGTGAAAGTAAACTTAAACAGTGGTCGTCTGCATCCCTGTGGCGAATTGGCCTCACGCACGGTCAGAGGCGTGTCCGTTGACTAAGTGGTGCAGAACTCGGCGATTCCTCTGGGCCCCGGGGCCTGCGGGGTCTGGAGCGGGCAGTCCGCCAGGCTGCGCCGCGGCCAGCCGGCCGGCCGGCAGCCTCACCTGTTTGCCGGAGAAGATGCCGGTCCGGAAGAGATGGCGCTGCCGCTCGCCGCTCAGGTAGCTGGCCTCCACGGAGTGGCCGGTGGACCAGTAGAGCACACCGCTGAGGGCGTCCACGCGCAGATGGCGCGCCGCCGTGACGAACGGCAGTGGGGACGCCGCTGCCGCGCCCACTCCGCCACCCTCCAGGGGAGCGCCGTAGATCTGTCGACGGGAGAGGAGTCCTGACTGTCAGACGGAGTGGCGGCCGCAGCGGCTGCCGATGGTGGCCACTGCCGGCCGTCAGCGCTGACAGGCTGCCGCCTCACCGGTTACCGACCACCACTGTCGGCTGCGCGACCAGTCAAGTTTGATGGCGACACCATGCTGCGTTGACTTTAAACATCACGTAATGACAGAAGTACCAAAGGCTCTGAACCAACGACAGACGACGTGTCAGCGCCTCACTATGATGCTTCTGCATGTGCAGGGATGCAGCGGTAGGTGATATGAGTAGCTCACCAGCTGCTGCACGGGGTTCGACCAGTAAAGCTTTCTGCCGATCCAGTCAACAGCCAAGGCGGTGGCCTGGATGGATTCGTCCAGCGGCTGCAGCTGACCCGACTTCAGGTCATGCGTATAGACGCGTGAGTCATTGGTCGCCAGGTACATGACGTCATCGCACCACGTCAGATCAGATACGTGAATGCTCGTCTTCCCAGTAGCCTGCAACGGGAAAACACAGGCGTAGTGATGACGTAACAGGAGGTCGCTGGTTAAATTGAAACATTATGCCCTACAAAGCATTATGTGTCTACACAAAAGTACGCTGTAAAAATGCTCCCGGAGGGTATACATTGTTTAATGCGTGGAATATACCCATGCTGACCTCAAGTTAACTGACAAGTAAAGTGTGCTTCTAGCCCCCCCCCCCCCTGGTCCTTTCCCTCCCAGATCTGCACTACCCGGTTTCACGGCGAAACTGACTGGCACGTGGGGTCCTCCCTCTGGGCCGCTCCCTCCCACCCGTCCGGCCTCATGTTGGAGCTGACGAGTACAATGTGTCCCGCCTCCTGAGCCGCCCCAGAGTCGCTCCGTGCCGGCCTCATGTTGAAGCTGACGAGTGCAATGTGTCCCGCCTCCTGAGCCCTCCCCAGGTCGTTCGGGCCGGCCTCATGTTGAAGCTGACGAGTACACCCCCCATGTGTCCCGCCGCATGAGCGCCCCAGAGTCGCTCCGTGCCGGCCTCATGTGAAGCTTGACGAGTACCATGTGTCCCGCCCATGAGCATACCCCCAGATAAGTCGATCCGTGCCGGGACTCACGTTTGAAGCTGGCCCGACTGGACGAGCACGGTGGCCGGTCTCCGATGGCGTCCGATCAGCAGGCCAACTCGTCGACCAGAGCAGACAGCGGCCCGCGCCGTCCAGACGGCGCTCCAGCGTGCGGCCTCGGAACGGCGCCCCCTGCCGACCACGGCCCGACACCTCTCACCCGGAGAGCGCCCGGACCTGAGGCGGGAAGGAGGGAGGTCAGACCGTGGGAGAGAGGGTCACAGACACCACTTCACCGAGGAACGCCCGGACCTGGCGGCGAGGGGAGCGGAGGTCAGACCGGGGAGAGAGGGCACAGGCACCGCTCACCGAGAGCGCCCGGACCTGAGGCGCAAGAGGGAGGTGAGACCGGGGAGAGAGGGCGCAGGCACCGCTCACCGAGAGCGCCCGGACCTGAGGCGGCAAGAGGGAGGTGAGACCGGGGAGAGAGGGCAGCAGGCACCGCTCACCGAGAGCGCCCGGACCAGAGACGCGAGGTGGGAGGTCAGACGGAGACGCAGGGGTAGCACCCGAGAAGTTGTCACGAAGCCACAGATAGACATTGTATTGATGCATTATGTTTGGGGTGTCAATTACACCCGAACATGGTCCTGTAGCCTCCCGAAGAAGCAGTAGTAGCAGGTGTAGTAGCCCAGAGGCTGACCTGGAGTGTGTACCGATGTCCGGGGTCAGACCCGGGGACTGACCTGAACGTGTACTCGGCGTCCGGGGTCAGACCCGGGGACTGACCTGAACGTGTACTCGGTGTCTGGGGTCAGACCCGAGGACTGACCTGAACGTGTACTCGGTGTCTGGGGTCAGATCCGAGGACTGACCTGGAGCGTGTACCGGTGTCCGGGGTCAGACCCGAGGACTGACCTGAACGTGTACTCGGTGTCCGGGGTCAGACCGGGGGACTGACCTGGAGCGTGTACTCGGTGTCCGGGGTCAGCTCGTCGACGGCGGCTTCGGTGTCGGTGGTGTTGTCCACGGTCAGCTGCTGGTCGCCGAGGGCGGCGGTGACCCTCAGCTGGTAGGTCCACTGTTTCCAGGCGTCCGGCCCGGCTAGGCCCGGCAGGTCGGGCGGTGCCCAGCGGGCGAGCGCTCGGTCAGAGTGGAACACCACCTGGCGAGGGGAGACGGCGTCACACGGCGACAGTGGGCCGGCCCGGCAGGTCGGGCGGTGCCCAGCGGGCGAGCGCCCGGTCAGAGTGGAACACCACCTGGCGAGGGGAGACGGCGTCACACGGCGACAGTGGGCCGGCCCGGCAGGTCGGGCGGTGCCCAGCGGGCGAGCGCCCGGTCAGAGTGGAACACCACCTGGCGAGGGGAGACGGCGTCACACGGCGACAGTGGGCCGGCGCAGCAGGTCGGGCGGTGCCCAGCGGGTGAGCGCTCGGTCAGAGTGGAACACCACCTGGCGAGGGGAGACGGCGTCACACGGCGACAGTGGGCCGGCCCGGCAGGTCCGGTCACGACCGCAGTCAGAGACTCAGCTGGGAGGCGGCTTCCGTTTGAGGCAGACGGGTAGGCGCCACATGCATCCCGCTAAAACCATGGGAAAGTGAGCTTCGTATCGAAAACGTTTGCCTACGCTGCAGCATGGTATTTAATCGGCCTCAGGCAGTTCCATACTGTGGGAAATTTCAGGTGCACGCGCTGCCCCAAATGACGGACCGCGTAACAAACAATGTATCTCATCGTCCCGCCAAATGCCAGCACTGAGCGGCAAAAAGCGTCGTTCTGCCTCGTTCCGTGTCATCAAAGGCTCATTTCCCGACTCGTGACGCCAAACCCGCTGCGTCACGTGACGAGCGGGGCGGCTCTGACCTGCAGGTGGCGGGGCGGCGCGGCCGGCGCCGGGCGCGGCTGCGCCGCCGGGTGCTGCACGTGCAGGCTGACCACGGGCCGCCGCGTCTGCGAGAACAGCAGCTGGTTGTTGTAGTACGTGCCGCGCTCGGCGCGGTACGACTCGAGGAACACGTGCTGCCCGGTGGACCAGCAGAGCGTCTCGGCGTGCTCGGCCAGCGCCAGCATGCCCGCGTACTGCGGCCGCACGGTGTGGCGGCGCACGTCCATCGCCGTCCAGCTGCCGGGGCAGACGGCACGCACGTCAGCGGAGGCGGACACGGCGCACACGCGACCCGCGGGCAACGGGCGCGCGGGGTGAGACTGCACTGCAGCAGCACTGGACCTGGTCAGTGGACGGCACGGCCCTCTGGTTGAGCGGCCTGAGAGCGGAGAGCAGGAAACAAACTGAGTTGATGTCGTTACGTAAGCGTGGCGCACTTAGCTGTGCAAAGTGTGTCACTCGTCAAACTGGATGAACGTCCCGGACCAGGTCGCGGCCGTCTGGTGTCTGACTGCGGAGTTAACTGCAGAGCCACAGCATGCGTAACGACGGCTCAGACCACATAGGCCACAGGCCTCTGGTGGTTCTAATCGCCGCAGCCGCGGGCCTGCGACTCACCTGATCATGGAAAGTGCGAAGACGGTGTTCTTGCTGCGCCCCGGAACCAGCACGCTGAAGTTGGTGTGATCAATCACGAACGTGCTGAAGCTGAATTCTGCGCCGGACGTCACGCGCGCGACGGCCGTCATGTTGCTGAAGCTGCACCGAAAGAGGCCCGCTTCCGCCGCCGGGGACTCGACCGAGTAGTACAGGTACCTGAGAGGCGCGCACGTGTCTTGGCCCAGCATTTCCCTTTACGCCGATCCAGCGCACGTTGAAGCCAATGAAGGCGAAACGCGGCAACACGTTCGTGAGGGCGGCAAAGCTAGCGTGGCCCGGGTCAACCAGTTGGCATGTCTCACTTGGAAGAATTTGCAGCATGCCTGAGTGAGGCCTGCTTGTTTGTATTCGGTCGAGGCAGCCGCGTCCACCAGCAGATCACAGTGGCCGCCCGGGCGTGAGCGGCCGGCGGCGTCACACAGGGGCAGCGTCGGTATCGCGTGGCTGGCGGGGTCCGCGCAACAGGCGGCGGCTGACCGACAGAGGGCGCCAGCTCCCGCCGTTCGGCCGGCTACAGAGGCCGACAGCGGATGACATGCATCTCAATAAGCCAGCTAAGCGGGATCCAATTTCGCCAGAATATGACCATGCTAGGGAAGTCAACACGTGCATTATTAGATTATTAGCGACTCTATTAGCAAATCAGGAATCAACCAGCGTATTGGTTTAGTAAAACCGTTTAGAGAACGGCAGACCTGACCTGACCTGACCTGAGCGGTCGAGGTCGTTCGGCACCGCCTCGTGCCGACCACACTCATCCGGAGCTAGGTCGTGGCTTACCCGTTCTGCGGGTCGACGGCCAGGTGGGCCGGCCGGCTGGCGAAGCTGAGGCCCGTGTCGACAGCAACGCCGCCGTCCAGCTGCCAGCGCTGCACGCGCCAGCCGCCACCGGGTGGCGCCACCAGCACGTACAGCGCGCCGGCCAGCCAGTCGAGGGCGAGCAGCGCCGGCCGGCCGGTCAGCCCGGCCGGCGTCACGTCCAGCGGCGGCGGCTCGTCCTCCGACCCGTCCAGCGCCAGGCGCCACACCCGTCCGGCCGAGGAGGCCAGGTACAGCCGGGCGGTCGACACGTCCACGGCCGAGCCTGCGGGGACGCCGCACCGGTCGGGTCACGGGGGGCCGCGCGCCTCACGCGGCGGCGCGGCGTCGTCCGAACGTCAGCCAACATGACTGAAGAAGCTCATGTCGAGTCGACAGCCGACACGGACGGATCGGTAGGCGTGACGTTCTAACAGTGGAGCGCGTCAGCCGTCACGGCCGGCGGAGGGAAGCCCGCGTATCCGGGCGGGGCTGCCGGGCGGCGTGACAGGACAGTGCATCGGTATGCGCAGCGGGCGCGACTGTCACTGCGGGCCGTGCACTACGCTGTGCCAATAAACAGACCTGTGATGTTCTGGCCGGCCTCCGCTCTGTACAGTGTCTGCGGCCGCGAGTAGATGTCCATCTTGAGCCGCATGATGACGTCACCTGTGGCGATGACCAGCAAGGGGCCCTGCCGGGTCGACACTGCGGGCACACGGGAGGCAGGCGGTGAGAAGGCACTGCCGTTCTCGCGATGTTGATGACTTGCAGGAGGGAATGGCCTTTCGTGAAGGGCAGATTTTGCCAAGAAGCGTTGATGCGTCACCTAATAACGGAAGTGTGAATCGAAGAAGGGCAACCGACGGCGTGACATCAACTCATGTCAATGCACAAACACACAACCAAGTCCAAACTCATGCTGAGTTATGCTTAGATATGTTGTTCGTGACGATTTATGGACATCGATCATCATCCCATGCCATCGCAGCAGATGGGCCATAAGCCGGCTGCCGCTGTGCCATCTGAGCTCCGAGCAGCCGCGGAGTTCCCTGGCTTCCGACGATGGCCCGCGACTCGGCTGCCACCTGGCCGACTCACCTTCTGCGGCCTGCGGCGGCGTCCGCACGCGCAGCTCGGCGGCCGGCCCTTCGCCGACCTTGTTGTTAGCCCACACGCGCACCGTGTAGTTGGTGTCGGGCCGCAGGTCGCCTAGCACGTGTGAGTGCAGGTGGGCGGCGATCTCGGCCGCCGCGCCGCCGCCGCCACCGCCGCCGCCGCCGCCGCTGCCGCCGCCGTCGCCGCCCGAGCTCAGCACCAACACGTAGCTGACCAGCGGGCCGGACGGGAACAGCGGCGGCCTCCAGCTGACCGAGACGTGGTGCGCGTCCGGCGCCGACGCCGACAGCTCGGTCGGCGCCGACGCCGGCGGCCCGCGCGCCAGCGTCGAGATGGCGTGGCTGGCGGCGCCGGGCAGCGGCTCCTGGTCGGCGGCCACGGCCCAAAGCACGCGGAACTGCCGGGTGGATCGGCTGGCGTCAGCTGACGCTGGAAGGCACGCCGGGCCCGGCGGAGGCGCCCCACGCACAGACAGTGGACCCGGTGGAGGCGTCCCGCGCGCAGATGGTGGGCCCAGCGGAGGCGCCCTACGAGCAGATGGCGGGCCCAGCGGAGGCGCCCCACGCGCCGACGGTGCAGTGTCTGATACGATATAATGCTTACGGTGGACGCTGCTCGAAATACCCCGTACAAATCGAAGCACATTTACTGGTGGTGGCTCACACTAACTGAAAACAACTTCCGGGAATCAAATGAAACAGGGCAGTCTCTCTGTTGGGAGTACTCATTGGTCAGTCCATCACGCGACTGAAGTATCTTACAACGCGCAAAATAGCTTCACAGCTGACGTACCGTACCCATAAATGCCAACACGCACCAGTGTTTTATTGCTTCGCATGCATATTGAAGGTGAGCACCAAGCCCCACGTCACGAAACCTGATCTTCCGCTTAGCAGCACGCTGACACACACACACACACACACACACACACACACACACACACACACACACACACACACACACACACACACACACACACACACACACACACACACACACACCACACACACACACTCTCCTCTCTCTCTCTCCTCTCTCTCTCTCTCTCTCTCTCTCTCTCTCTCTCTCTCTCTCTCTCTCTCTCTCTCTCTCTCTCTCTCTCTCTCTCTCTCTCTCTCTCCTTGGCAGGGCTCAGGGTGACGCCCCTTGGTGACACCGACGCCCCTGGTCGGTGTCACCAAGGGCGGCGGTCCTGGCGCTGCGCCGCGCCGGGACCGCCGTCGCCACAGCCGACGCGCCGGTGACGGACGGCGCGTGTTTACAGCCGACTCTGTGCGCGGCGCACGTCTGCGGTGTCGGCGGCCGACGGCGCGCAGACAGCGTCTGGACAGGAGCCAGGCTCGCCCCCGGCGCACTCCACCCCGCTGGCCCTGACAACAGCGCCCGTCGCCGCCCCGGCACCGACACAGCTGATTCGCACGCATCCGTCTGGAGCGGCTCGCGCGCTCTCGGCTGGCTACGTTTGGGTTTTGTCGGGGTCCTTGCTGATCCATCTTCAACAAATTTTGAGCCAGATGACAGACCGACCCCCCCCCCCCCCCGCTCCTGACAACGTACCGCCAGCTGTGGCGATCTGCTAGTGCTCATGAGTTGTCAAGCCCACTGACCACGACCTACCATGTAATGGGTAACCAGCACAGCGTGCCATGGTGCAGTTAATCGCAGGTTGGCCAGCGTCACAACATTGTAACTTGGTGTACTTCGATGTCCTGCCCAGCACCGGCATCCCCAGGTATGGTTCAAGCACTGCTCAGTGGCAGCAGCCAAGAACACAAGTGACTGTTACGGTCTGTCTGCTCGCGTGATCAAGGGCATACGTTTCCATCGATATATAAATTAACCGGTATTGTTTGCTGATTTTCCAACTTAACATGAATGCCATCTTCATGCATCAGTAATCACTTCGATGACAGATTTAGATCTTCAAGTCGTCATAGTCTTCGCGATTTGTTTCGCAATCGTAAAACTGATCGAATCGGCTCTGAAAATGTCGCGATCTGATGGGAGAAGGTAGAACTGAACGATCTCTCCCCATGTCTGTGTATCTCACCTGATACTTGGTGTAGGGCTTCAAACCAGTGACAGTAACTTGGCTCGCGTTCAGTTTCACATCCGGCTGGTAGAAGGTCCATTCTCCCGGAAGATCGGAGTACCTGTAAGGGTGCTCTAAATCAATAACCCGGTCGGAAGGCGTCTCATGTGGCCCTGATGAGACCACCGGAGCTGCCTCGCATATGCTTCCCGCTAGGTCACGGCGCCATAAGATGCAGTAGATGCAGCATCCACCTGGCCTCGCATTTCACTGGACACTCACGGATAATTTCAGCAACAGCATAGGCATCATCTCAAGTGCAAGAAGTGGATGTTTTCGCTAAGTTAAGAGCTAGAAGATTACGAGAGCTGTAAATCCTTGCATTGGTTTAAAACATGAAGTGCCTTTCGTGCCATTAATGTGATGCAATCACTTGCAAAGTCGCCTAGCAAGCAGTCTGAAGTCAAAAATGTATAGCTGGCTACTCCTGCAGTTTTAAGTATTCAGCGCTGACGCAATCCCGCACTGGGTACAATGCCTCGACTTGGTCGGCACTCACTTGTATTGGACGAGGAGGGTCGCATGGGGCAGGTGGGGACTCATCCACCGAATGGTGACGGAGTCATGAGTCAGCGAGTCAGGTACTAACGTAGGCGCCTCCAGCTTCAGCTTGTCTGCGTCAGACAGACAGACAGACCAGACAGATCAGACGGAGCAGACAGAGCAAACAGACAGCCGGTCAGGCAGGCCATCTGTTTGTACTGATGGCGACACATTTATTCCGGTAGGTGACGAGTGACGGCGTTAACGCTAACGTGGTCTTGCTGAGAGCACGTGTTGCAAATGCAGTCACTGAGAAGCTGTTGAAACATGGCGTGTTGCGTCAGGTGTAATGCTACCGAACAAATAATCACGTGAAGATTGAATGCTGCAAAAGCAAGGGTTCGATGTTGCTTGCTGGAACCCCGAGTGAGAGTCTTTGCAAAAAGACAGCATATAATCGTCGTACGTCACTTACTCGGAGGTGAGTGGTCTGAAGCAAGAACAACCACAGTACACGTGGCTGATATGACAAGCGGAAAATGAGCATGTAAACAGAGCTGGTACTGTAGAGGCTATGTGAAACTACGCCTCAACAGACCAGGCGCCAGAGACGGTTAAACAAACATTCTGAATCCTTGTGCCTGACACTGCTGTGTACGTAAACGCTCCACGACACACAGGGGAGTGCGTACAAAGGGCGACGCATTCAACGTAAGACAAGCACGCGGAGCAAGTCTACCGCCGAATGATTCGACACATCATAGCAGGTTTGTGAGCAATCCAATCCGACTTAAGTGGGCATTAAAACGTATGCGAGTCGGCTGTTCGGTCGAGCTCTCCTCTGCTCGGCGAGGAGGGTCGACAGAGAGACGCTGCACAGCTGAGAAAACCTGGCGCGAATAAGAGCAGCACTGGTCGAGCGAACACAGTCACAACAGATCACCAGTCATCATCACCAGTCATAACGATCACCAATCATCACCAGCTACAACGATCACCAGTCATTATCACCGGTCACAACGATCGCCAGTCATTATCACCAGTCACAGCGATCACCAGTCATCATCAACAGTCACAACGATCATCAGTCATCATCACCGGTCGCAATGATTTCCAGTCATCATCACCAGCCGCAACGATCACCAGTCATCACCAGCCACAACGATCACCAGTCACAATCTCCAGTTCAGATAATCCTCATGCACGGCATCGCACGATGTATGTACAAACATACGCGCCAGTCTGAGGACGCACAGGACAGTTTGGACAGGAGACGGTCTGGTTCAGGACAGGACAGCTCGCCCCTGGTCCCGTCGGACATCTCCCCTGGTCCCGTCGGTTACCACCCCTGGTTGCTTTCTCATCAGGGCACGCCCCAAAGCTGTATTGTGTCGCCGGCCTCACGCTGTTAGATGGCGCAGGTCTCTGGCACCAACGCTGCACTGTGGCGGGCAGCTGTCTGACGCTCGCAGAGAGCGGGCCGCCGAGTAAGTACGTGTCGAGGAGGGCTGCTGGCTGACGCTCGCAGAGAGCGGGCTGCTGGGTAAGTACGTGTCGAGGAGGGCTGCTGGCTGATGCTCGCAGAGAGGCGGGCCTGCTGGGTAAGTACGTGTCGAGGAAGGCTGCTGGCTGACGCTCGCAGAGAGCAGGCCGCCGAGTAAGTACGTGTCGAGGAAGGCTGCTGGCTGACGCTCGCAGAGAGCGGGCTGCTGGGTAAGTACGTGTCGAGGAGGGCTGCTGTCTGACGCTCGCAGAGAGCGGGCCGCTGAGTAAGTACGTGTCGAGGAGGGCTGCTGGCTGACGCTCGCAGAGAGCGGGCCGCCGAGTAAGTACGTGTCGAGGAGGGCTGCTGGCTGACGCTCGCAGAGAGCGGGCTGCTGGGTAAGTGCGTGTCGAGGAGGGCTGCTGGCTGACGCTCGCAGAGAGCGGGCCGCTGAGTAAGTACGCGTCGAGGAGGGCTGCCCCCCCCCCCCCCGTCAGCAGGACAGCATGCGCGCGTGGGGCCCAAAACACAGCTGAAAACGCTGGATGACGGCGCATCAACGGGCAGTCGAGGAGCGCGAAGTGAGAGTAACTTACCTCTCAGCCCCTGCACGTATCTGCTGACGGCTATGTTACAGCCGATGACGCAGTACCAGCGGCCGCCCTGCGCTGACACGGGGTCGTCATCGATCTGCAGGTCACGCAGCGCGCCAGGTCAGAACAAGATGGCGAACTAATGACCGCCGGGGATCGGGTAAATCGATGGGGCCATACAGAATGGGATGCCGGTCCGGGTCGGATCAGTGTATTTAGCAGATCACAGATAAGCGCATTAGCGCGAGTAGGCGACTTAAGAAATAACCGACATATGCATGACAAATAATACCGCTGTAAATGTGAATGGAAAATGGTGAGGTGCTACGTTTAAGTAAAACTCTCATAATCTAGAACTACAACCATCGAAAATGGGAACGTTGACTCGTAACAAATGCCCAAAGGTTGTGAAGAGCCAACTATGACCAACGCTCCATAGAAAGGGGACGGATCTGGCAAATACGGACTTCCATTTCGTACCAATGAAAGCCTCTATCACACAATTCACTCCATCCACTTTGGCGTTTAACGTGTTGGCTCCGGAAGGCCGTGAACTAAAAACGCTGTTTCCAGGTGGTAGATACTTGATCGCTTAAATATAAAATACTTACACAAAAGTGTTTACACGACGACTCCAAAGATCGGTCTTGGCCGGCGCATCCTTTATTGCACTGAAAACGCGAGAAGCACGCTCGTGACAAAAACCATACGGCCACATCCACCTGACGCACCGATCGCGCTGACTGCACTGTCCGAGCGGTCAGGCGGTGCAGCGATGTGGGGCGCGGGCTGGGGCAGTCCGGTTAGAGCTGGCAAACACTAGCTTACAGCGATGTAAGACACGGGCTGGGGCTAGTCCTGTTAAGCTGGCAAACACTAGCTTACAGAGATGTAAGACACGGGCTGGGGTAGTCCTGTTAAAGCTGGCAAACACTAGCTTACAGGGATGTAAGACACGGGCTGGGGTAGTCCGGTTAGAGCTGGCGAACACTCGCTCACAGCGATGCCACCCCGTGACTCGGATGTCTAGCAGCGCGGCGCTGTTTTGTCACGTGATTCATCCGCAGTAATTGTGTGGCGGTTATGACCAGCCACCATGGCGGATGTCCACACACACATACACACACACACACACACACATACATACACACGTCACTGTTTTGGCCTGGAAACCCCTGGACGGGTGGGACGAATGCTTTCACGTGTCGCTCCGGAAGGGGCCTGTTTGAAAATGCGCCGAAATAAAACATCCGGCGCAGCGCTGATCAAATGAATCGAACCCACACGCGGGGTCGCGGCCGCTGCAGCATAATACACCTCCTCTCGCCGCAAACACGCCAGGGGCACCGCAACAAAATGGCCGCCCATGAGGCGCGCCGTCCGGTGGCCGCTGGCTGAGGGGAGCTCATTTCCGGACCCACTGAGCTCGGCTCGGTCCTCGACCATACACCGGAGGTCAGGGGGCGCACTGAACGGGTCGCACCGGCCGAGGTGACGGCGGAAAACCCGACGCTGTCGCCTGCTGGCACCTTTGTTCGCGGTGTGATTGGAGCCGGCGCCCCGCCCAGCGTGACTTGCAGTCACATCCCATTGAGGGCGGGCCGCGCAGTGGCAGTGGCGGCGCGCGATCTCCCGCTGGTGCCGACTGGCCGGACGCCCGCGGCGACTACGAACGTCCCGCGCATCGCTCCGCGCCGCAGATCATTCCCCCATAGGTCCTACCCATAGGCCATAGGGCATACCCATACCCTCAGACATAGGTGGTACGACGCCGCAGTGTCAGTCCATTCCAACATCGCTAATCCCCAGCGTTGTTGTGGTTCTCTTGTGTCGGGCCATGCCCATGCCGCCCCATTCCGTATTGTCTCGTGCCGAGTCTTGTTCTGGTTCCGTTGTGACTTAGTCTATCCCGATGCAGCCCCGTCCCAAGTGTTGGTGTGGCTCTGTTGAGGCGACGCCTCCTTGAATCACTATACCCGAAACATTTGTGGGCGTTCATTACAGCGCCTCCCATCGCATCCCAGCCGTCGCAGCATCGGCGAGACTCAGCTGTGGCGGTGGCTTTCCCGCACCACCACGCCCGCAGCAGGGGCGTGATTCCGTCGGGCACCTCCCTCCCCCTGTCGCCCTGGCGCAGTGACGCCGGCCCACTCCGCGAATAAAGCCGGAACTTCCTCTGCTTTCAGCCGGCTGCGGAAACGATCAGCGCCCATACTAAAGAGATTAGCGGCCAGCATTGTGGCGCCGGTCGTGATGGACACTTTTTACCACGTACCTGCCGATTCGGTCTGCGCGGCCGGCGGCCGGCCGTGGGACGGCGAGCGCGCGCGAGCGGATTACACTGCCCGCCGAACCCGGCCGGCGGAAGCCGTCCCAGCGCTCCGACAAACAGCCGCTGCGCACGGCCGGCCGGCCGGGATAAACCGAGCACCCCACGAACCGAGCACGCTCGGTCCACGGGGTGATGCTGTGTTCAAACTCGGGGGAGCGGCGACATACGGGGAAGTGTATGCCTGGTCAGCAGGCCCCGAACGTGACTTCTGGTGACGCGTGTTAAATATTTGTTTGATACAGAATAATTCAGGAAAAGGTTTGGTTGCTAAAACGCCAGATAAGCGTGATAATTCATTACATCCTTAGAAATATGCATGATGTTTCGTCACATCCTTAGTCCAGGCGTTATTTCTCCGTCATCATAGACTGCACATTTGAATTTGGCTGGTAAATGTTAGCATTATGAGCAGTTTGCTAAGGTTTACAGAGTGTGCCTACTGGTTAACTGCTTTAGAACACAAGAGCGCAATGCACACGTCCCGGAGGTCAAAACAACGGAGGTTAAAACAACGAAGGATAAGGATCATCAACTCCATTTCGTCCGTTTATATAGAAGATAAACAAAGCACCGCCCAATGCAGCGACTCACCTGATACGCCCTACACTCGCCATCGCACGTAGTCTCGAGATTCGAGCCCAGGCCCTGGTTCTGAAACAAAAACAGCAGGGTGTCAGACCGATACGCCACGTACCCGCCCGCTTCGTCCGTCGGGTCGGGCGTGCAGGCGTCGGTCGAGCCGGAGCCGGCCGGCGGCGCAGCGGCGGCTGCGTCCGCGCCGTTCAAATCCATCTAGCGCGCTCGCCGCGGGCCGCACAGCTCGCTCGGATGGCGGCCGGCGCGAGCTGCAGCGCATCTAGATTGAGCTGATTCGCCTCTGCCCAGGACGCGCTCGATCAATCTGCAGCGGACACCAGCAGCCGTCCGTAAATAAACGGGCGGCGTCGACCGGCCGACCACAGCCGGGCCCACTGTGGTCGGCTCCCGGCGGCGCGCCACGCGCCCGCGGCGATGGGCCGAGAGAGCGGGCCTGAGCTGCCGCGCGCCGGCCGTCACGAGCGACGGCGTCGAGCGAGGTCCCCCTCCCCCTCCCCCTCCCGCTCTGAAGGCGGTAATCGGTCACGCGACTGAGCGGGGTCGGCGGGCGGGGCGGGTCACGGATGGCGGCGCCTCTCAGAAGGTCACTGGGGCTGGCCGGCTTGGCCGCACCCGTCCGATGTGAAATGATCTGTCACCCCGTCACGTGACGTCACCCGGCGGCGCGCGACGACGAACGTGCTGATTGGCTGTCCCGGCGGCCGATAACAAAGACTGCCGCGGCTGGCGCCGCTCGTCCACAAACGCACTAAGAGGTGTGAAATTAGCCGCGAAGGGTTATCGCCGCCGCTACTCGAGCCTCCTGCAGTTCGAGGAAGCGCACGAGAATCGTGGCGTCTGCGAACGCTCCAGCGCTCGCCGTCTGCAGGCAGCCGCAGGAGGCGGCCGATAGCGCTGCCGCTGGTGTGTCCCGCCTTTCATCAGCGCGAAGGGACCACACAGAGCCGTCACAACAGTGGCGGTGAGTGGCCCGCCGCTGTCCGCCGACGCTGCACTGCACTCGGGCCCGGCCCCGCGTGTCATAGCAGAGCACGTCAGGCCGCCGAGAGCATCTGGAGAGCTCCCGACACAGCGGCGGACGCCGAGAGGCTGGCCGCTGCTCAGAGCGGCACGGTAAGGGGGGGGGGGGGGGCGCGGTGCGACGGCACCGCGAGCGACGGAGGTCCGGTGCGACGGCCCGACGGGGACCGAGCGGGGACGGAGGTCCGGTGCGACGGCCCGATGGGGACGGAGGTCCAGGGCGACAGCACGGCGGGGAACAGAGGTGCGGCGCGACGGCACGGGCCACAGCATGCTGGTAACACCTCCGGCAGTCTTCGACATCGGCTCGTCGGCATGACGTAAGACTTTGACGGACGATTTGTCGCCTTAGTGATTCGGGATAAATCGACAGCTTCGCTTCGCATCCCTCGTCGCGCGGTGCCCACATCCGAACGGAACGTGAAAGTGCCGCTGGCCTGCCCAGCGCGCTCCCCGTGCTGTTCTGTCCGGTTACAACAGACGGCGTCGCGGTTCGTGCGCCGGCGATTGGGCAGACTGCACAATAAAACCGTCCACCTTTTCAAGGGTACAGCCGGCCATTAGCGCGCCGGGGTTATGCATGCCCGGTAGAGGGTAAAGCACGCGCCGCGCCGCCCGGCTTTTTCGTGCTGCCGTCCGGCCGGCAGCCATTGTTCCGGTCGGAGAGGGTGGCGGCGCCAGATCGTCATCTGAGTCAGGTGGCGGCGCCAGATCGTCATCTGAGTCAGGTGACGCGCATTGGTGGCGCGCGCTCGGCCGGCTCGGCGGCGACACATCGGGGTCAGCATCGGGGCTGCACCCGCCGTGTCGCCCGCGGCGCGGCCCGAAGAGCCGGCGGCCGGAGCTGCCGTGCCGTCGCTGACAGCTGTCTGGAGCCGCTGACAGCTCCGTGGAGCCGTTGACAGCTCCCTGGAGCCGCTGACATCTCCCTGAAGCCCCTGACAGCTCCCTGGAGTCGCTGACAGCTCCCTGGAGCCGCTGACAGCTCCCTGGAGTCGCTGACAGCTCCCTGGAGTCGCTGACAGCTCCCTGGAGCCGCTGGCAGTCTCCTGGAGCCGCTGACATCTCCCTGGAGCCGCTGACATCTCCCTGAAGCCCCTGACAGCTCCCTGGAGTCGCTGACAGCTCCCTGGAGTCGCTGACAGCTCCCTGGAGCCACTGACATCTCCCTGGAGTCGCTGACAGCTCCCTGGAGCCGCTGGCAGTCTCCTGGAGCCGCTGACATCTCCCTGGAGCCGCTGACAGCTCCCTGGAGTCGCTGACAGCTCCCTGGAGTCGCTGACAGTCGCCTGGAGCCGCTGACAATCGCGTCCGTCTGTTCACCCGACAGAAGATTCAAATCAACGAGTATCTGGCAGCTCAGCCGTGTATCCATGCGCCTTCGTATTGAACGGCTCAGGATTAGGGGCTTTGGGACTTTACGACGCACTCAGCTGCTCAGGCCACACGGCGCTGCCTGCCTTTCACTCCGGCGGGGAAGGCGGGCAACGCGGAGAATCGAACTCCATATCTCTGGTTTCCCAGACGCGCAGCTACACTACCGCTTCAACAACTAATGGATCTCGAGAAAGCGATGGACCATGGACCATGCCCTGCGGAACAGTCAGGGCCTTGAAATAGCGGAAGACCTTTTCAGAATACTGGTTGTGCGAATTCAACTGTCCATGGGTGGCATGCGTGTAGAATCATCTGTTCGTCGGTGGCATGCCCATGAGGCGATGTGTCGGTCCGTCTGAGAGTCATCTGTTCACCGGTGGCATGCCCATGAGGCGATGTGTCGGTCCGTCTGAGAGTCATCTGTTCATTGGTGGCATGCCCATGAGGCGATGTGTCGGTCCGTCTGAGAGTCATCTGTTCATTGGTGGCATGCCCATGAGGCGATGTGTCGGTCCGTCTGAGAGTCATCTGTTCATTGGTGGCATGCCCGTGAGGTGATGTGTCGGCCCGTCTGAGGGTCATCTGTTCAGCGGTGGCATGCTCATGAGGCGATGTGTCAGTCCGTCTGAGAGTCATCTGTTCATCGGTGGCATGCCCATGAGGCAATGTGTCGGCTCATCTGAGGGTCATCTGTTCATCGGTGGCATGCCCATGAGGCAATGTGTCGGTCCGTCTAAGGGTCGGATCATCTGCCGGTCACTGTCCCCAGTTATTCTGCTGTCCGAGGACCTCGAGCTCTGAACATGCACTGCTCGCCGGCTGCACACTCTAATTAGCCAATTTGTCCAGCAACGGTGGGAACATGCAGACAGGTGGGGAAGCCTCCAATGAATGAGCCTGGCTTCCGCCTGCCCGAGCCGGGCGCTCGGCCGCCCGCAGGTGCACACCGGTGCCGGGTCCAGCCGGCCGCCCGCAGGTGTACACCGGTGTCGGGTCCAGCCGGCCGTAGGTGTACACCGGTGTCGGGTCCAGCCAGCCGCAGGTGTACACCGGTGCCGGGTCCAGCCGGCCGCCCGCAGGTGTACACCGGTGTCGGGTCCAGCCGGCCGCAGGTGTACACCGGTGTCGGGTCCAGCCAGCCGCAGGTGTACACCGGTGCCGGGCCCGGCCGGCCGCCCGCAGGTGTACACCGGTGCCGGGTCCGGCCACCCGCAGGTGTACACCGATGCCGGGTCCGACCGCCCGCAAGTGTACACCGGTGTCGGGTCCAGCCAGCCGCAGGTGTACACCGATGCCGGGTCCGCCCGCCCGCAGGTGTACACCGGTGTCGGGTCCGGCCGCCCGCAGGTGTACACCGGTGTCAGGTCCGGCCACCCGCAGGTGTACACCGATGCCGGGTCCGGCCGCCCGCAAGTGTACACCGGTGTCGGGTCCAGCCAGCCGCAGGTGTACACCGATGCCGGGTCCGGCCGCCCACAGGTGTACACCGGTGTCGGGTCCAGCCAGCCGCAGGTGTACACCGGTGCCGGGTTCGACCGCCCGCAGGTGTACACCGGTGCCGGGTCCGGCCGCCCGCAGGTGTACACCGGTGCCGGGTCCACCCGGAGACGCGGCACCGAGACACACTCTCGCATTCAACGGTCTGGTCCGGTGTAATGCGGGGATCGCACCCGCGGCGAAAACGTGTGGCAAACAACTGAGGCGTCCCCCTGGCAAATACGGTCCCTTCATGCCGGTGCGTCGTTGCCATCCAGGACACCACTTGTAGTTCGCACCCCAGTCGTCGATTTGATTTGGTGTAACGCAAAGCAGCCCGTGAACTCCCAAACTGTGCGATAGCTAGAAATGGCGCCCACAAGCACGGTCTATGCCATGACATGGTGCCACGATATGCACGACATGGATTACGCCCAAGGTCCGTAAAGCTTTCATCCAGTCCATGTTTTCCCTCATTTTCTGTACTGCCTCTCGGTTTGACGTGGGGCTGCAGCGCGTCACCTAAACAGAGTGCAAGGGGTGATTAACTTTGGGGCCAGGATCGTCACCGATGCTCGTCGGTGAGATCGATGACGGCGACTGCTCAAGCGCTGGGCTGGCGCGGTGATGGTGACCTTGTCACCCACCGTGATGGCCCCGCTGTTTTCAGCGCCCTTGACGACTCGTGGGCTCCGGCGGCTATGCGGTCGCTGTTCACCCCACGTGCCGCTGTATGCCAACGCGTCACCGGGACGGCAGCGGCGGGCCCCCTTGATCTGCCAGCTCTGTCGGTGGCGCGTCGGTTCTGTGCTCGCCTGTCGGTGGCGCGTCGGTTCTGTGTTCGCCTGTCGGTGGCACGCAGGCGGTCTTCTTATCGCCTGGGCGAGGCCGGGCGATCACTTCGTATCGCCCGACCTCATCCAGGGGCCGCCTGCCGCCGACCGTCACCGCCTCGTGCACCCCCGAGGAGCTTCGCACCAGACTAGACGGCATAGACGGTCCCATGGTGTAATATTTGCTTGTTTGCCGTTGTGTAGCATGCTTCGACGATTTATGTTTTACTTAATGATGTTGTTTTCCACAAAGTTGTTTACACGACGAAATGCTTGATAACGTGCGAATGCGATCGCGTTACTGTCATGTCTTAATATTGCACGCATGCTCCTATTGTAATTGTACCGAATCAAACAATAAGGCACTTGTTGGAATGATTCGTGAATAAACTGAACATGGACATGACGTGAGCATCTACTATTCAGCGGTCATTTGATGAGGGCTTTGAACGGGATGTCAAGCGTCTAACGGACATGCAACGTGGCTGCAGATGCAGCTGGTGTTGACCGCACTACTCCGAAGTGTAACTGCAAATATCCGCGTAGTAAGCTCTCTAAAGCAATTGATCTGAATGAGAAGACGACGTGCCCCACGTGGTATCCTGCACCAAGTGACCACTGGTGCCCACTGCGAACAGGGCTCTACCGACTCCTCCATTTGCATGCTTTTTGCATACACCGTACTCGACCTCGGCAAAAAGCATGCGGGCCCCGTGGCCAATTGGCTCAATGATTCAATTGGATAATGGGAGGGCCGGCGGTTGTGGCGCCTCCCTGCGGCGGCTGCTGCCGAGCGAGCGGCCAAGCAGTGAGCGCGCGCGCGGGCCTCGCATCCCGCCTCGTCGCCGAGGCGGCCGCGCTCCTAATTACAGTATTGATGTGTTCTGGCAGGCAGCTACTCGGTCGAGTCTGCTGCCGCCAGCGCACATAAATCCGTCCACTCGCCTGGCCGGCGGCGGCTAACGAGGACCCGTGTGGCGTGCACGGCTCGCATCGGCCCATTCCGGCAGCCCTGGCACGGCGCGGCACCGCCACTGGTCGGCGCGCTGGCCGAGGCGCCTGCGACACGCTGCTGGCGCGCATCACACGCCGGTGCCGCGGAGGGCAGCCTCGGAGAGCCACGGCCGCGCCCGGCCGCCCCCGCCGACCCGTCGCTCGACAGGCTGGCTAATTGATACAGTTGTAGGCCTATTTGTCGGGCGTGTGGGGAAGGGGGCGGGGCGGACCGTGAGCTCTCGATCGCTCGCCATGTCGCCCGAGCGCAAAAACAGCGCCCCCTGACCCCAGCGGCCAGAGGTTAAGCGGCCTGACCGATACCCGATCAGGCAGAGGCGTGGCCGACAGGGAGGTCGATACGCCCGCTGGAGAGGGACCGTGCCTCCTGGCGGCTGGCTCTGTACCGGCGAAATACAAACAGGCTTCAACGCAGTCACGCCAGAGACGGGCCGCACGAAGAACAGCGCCAGGAGGCTTTCTCGCAGACGATGACGCACGTTACCCGGCGGCGGTCGTGAAAACGCTGCCCAGCGCGATTACGGCTGACCTCAGACCACCAGACAAGCTTCAATAGCCCCTGCAAGTTCAGAACAGCGGCAGTCTCCTCTGTGCCTTGGGAAACGGACGAGTAAAGCCACGCGGAGTATGCTAGGGAATCTGCCCCGTCCGGGACTGTTGGAAGGGCGAATGCACGCCCGCCTTCCCAACCTCCTTCATCACTCCCCGTCAGTGCCGGCGTCTCTGGCCGACCGTGTCGGGTCGGAGCGTGCCCGGCCGGTCGGGCCGTGCAGAGGTCAGACGAGGTCGGCGGCGGCGGCGCGTGACGGCCACTCCGCCGGCGACGTGTCACTGGCGGCGCACTCGTGCAGCGCCGCCAGCCGCGTTCCCAGGCCGCTTCCGGCAGCAGCGGCCGAGCGTCAGGCCGTCGTGCGCTGGCCGCCAGCCCGGCGCGCCAGCCCCGGCCTCGGCCCCGGCCTCGGCTGGGGGGTCCGACCCGAACCCCTACGCACCGTGACGGCGCGCGGACGCGCTTGGGAGAGGGCGGTCGCACGGACACATCAGGGACAGGGTAGGCAACCCGACATCGATCAGATAGATGCAATCACTCATCACTGGCTGGAATCGGTCATGACGATATCCTGTAGTGTAGCAATGACGTCAGAAGCCTACCTCTACAGGCTGCTGGTTGGACGGCCAACTTGTCTAGACTCCAAAATCAGTCTTGCGGCAATGTGTGGAAATGGCAGTCTCAAAACCTGGGCATTACAGCAGCCCAAATCAACTTGAAGGCGAGACCCCGCCGTCCAAACTGTCCGTGGCAGCGATCAGTGAGGTTCTCTCTGTGCGCATCACCACGAACGGCCACGCCGCTCGGACGCAGCAGCAGAGCGTGCAGCTGTTGTCCCGGACAGCCGCCACCGTCGAGCCCCGGAGATCGTGAAGCTCCCGCTGTCAGCTGACCGGCGCCGCCCGCAACGTCACCAGCACCCGAGCCGCGCCCGGCGCCAGCGGCATCACGGAGAGAGCGGGCCCGGTAGCCGCCGCTTTTGCTCGGCGGCCGCGGGGCAATACTGGGCTGGGCCGCAGCCGCCAGCAGGCCGGCCGGAGACGCGCATGATTTGCGCAATGGGCCACGGTGTAGCGGTGCTCCCCCGCCGCAGCCGACAACTGGGGCGGAATGGCGTAATCTCTGGGGCGCCGGCCGTGACCGGCCAAACAGAAGGATCGCCGCCGCGACGACGGCGTCAACACCATTCACGGGCTCCAGCTCCGCCAGCGGCACCGGTGGTGTCGGCGGGCACTGCCGTCCTGATGCCCCGCGGCCACCTGCGTCCCCCCGACGGCCCCACGCTCTGACGTCGACAAATATGACGTCAGGAGGTCAGACCCGACCTGACGTGACGTCAGCAGGTCCTCGTCAGCGGAGGAGTGGAGACGAGTGCCCGCCGTCACACCCGCTGCCGCCGCTGGCACCGACACCTGGCCAGGCCCGGGACCCGCTGCCGCCGTCGGCACCGACACCTGGCCAGGCCCGGGACCCGCTGCCGCCGCCGTCACCTGTCTGGACGCCGACACGGCTGTCGCCACGGACACACGGCCGCGCTCCGACACATCCGCTGGCGTGTCCGAACGCAGGCATCGCACAACGTCACCAGGTGGCCTTGATCGGAGCGGATGGCGGGGGAGGGGACGAGGCCATTAGTGCACACCGGCAGGCACCGACAGGTGCATGGCTCAATTCGTGATCAGCGCTCAATGGGGGGACGCTTCAGGGCGACGGGCGGGCACGGGTGTGTTGCGTAACAAGCTGGGCGGGACGAGCACGCCTCACGAGGGTGAGGCTGGGGTCGCCGGGTGTTGTGTGGACGTGTGGACGACAATCTTCATGCACCTACGCTTTGCCACCATTAAGAGACACTCGCACAAACGCACACACGAACCTATGTGCACATTCGCGTTGCCGGTGGTGAGTAAAGCGAACATGCTAGCTTTGAAAGCCGCCGCGCCGGTGGGAGAAAAGAGAGGTTCAGAACAGCCTTTGAGCTTATATTTGTATTCGCACATGCGCACCTGATTGAAATCAGATTGACGGCAAGTGCTTCAACAAGAAGAAGCTGTGCCTTAGCCCTGCATCGGCTCGCTTCCCGGTCCACCTGGCCAAGACGGCTGGCGGTGACGACGTGTCTCGGCTGGGATGACGGCGGCCAGTTACCAGGCGCGGCGGCGGCGCGTCTGCCGCGATCGCCGAGGGGTCGCGTGCAGCGGACGGAATGTGAGGCACGCTGCCGCCTGCCGGCCGTCTGCTGTGAGTAACCGGGAGGCAGAGCGGCTACTCTCCGGCGGCCTCACGGCAGCTGGCCGACAATCTCGGCCAGCCCTCCGCGATAGTGCTCCGGCCGTCTGGCCCTCAGAGCCCGGCCCTGCCGGCGAGCCGGCCTGCCTCGGCCGCAGGCACCCAGGGCCGCCCTGAAGGGTGTCGACTGGCCAGCGGGTCTGACGGGCCGGCCCCGTGCAACTGGGGGTCTGCGTGACCATCGGGTCTGACGACCGGACCCGTACAAACGGAGGCCTGTGTGACCAGCGAATCTGGCGGACGGACCCGTACAACTAGAGGTCTGTGTGACCATCGGGACTGACGGGCCGGCCCCACGCAACTGGAGGTCTGTGTGACCATCGGGTCTGACGGCCGGACCCATACAGCTGGGGTCTGTGTGACCAGCGGGCCTGACGGTCGGCCCCATACAGCTGGGGGTCTGACGGCCGGCGTTGTCCAGGTGGAGGTCTGTGTGACATATCGTGCTGAGACGCCTCGCTATCTTTCCTACTGGGCAGCCGCGGATCTGGGGATCTGGTCCATCATCAGCTGCGGACCCAGAATGCTCTTCAACCACTAGGAAACAGCGTCCTCAAAGTGCCATGTCTGAAAGCGTGGTTGATAGCGTGGTGCTAGCAAGTGGGCAGATGCGAGTCTGCATGGCATGACTGTCCTGGCTAATGCCCTGCCTTCTATGGGTAAGTTTGGCCAGGGCTTTTCATTCAATACGCACGGGTGATCTGCGCCTGCTGGACATCGGTGATCTGCGTCCACCGGTCACGAATAGCTGCAAGTCCGGAGTATCCTGCTCAGCTGCTGGAATGTCGTCGCAAGTCCGGAGTGTCCTGCTCATGCTGGAATGTTGTCTGCGAGTCCGAAGTGTCCGGCTCAGCTCCTGGAATGCCATCTGCGAGTCCGGAGTGTCCTGCTCAGCTGCTGGAATCTTATCTGCGAGTCCGGGGTGTCCTGCTCAGCTGCTGGAATCTTAACTGCGAGTCGGGAGTGTCCTGCTCAGCCGCTGGATGTCTGCGAGTTCGGAGTGTCCTGGCCAGCTCCTGGAGTGGCCTGTCCACCGGACAGCTGTCCGGCACGCACCGCCGCCGGTGGCGCCGGCCGGGCCAACGCTGTAATTTGTCCGAGGCCGCATTCCTGTCGATATCCGCCCGTCCGTCCACTCCCGGTAATTCCCGTGGTCCGCGAATACCGACACAATGGCGTACATACCGCGCCCAGAATCAGCTGTGATTCCGGGCGTCGGTGGCCGCGCCCCGGGCGTGTTGGACGCAGACTCCACCCCACCGGCGTTGGGCCGCGGGAGCCGGGTGGAAGGGGGGGGGGGGGGCGTCGGTCGGGCGTATCGGGGCTCGTATCCGGCCAAATGCTCGCACGGAGCAGGTGCTCGCATTGTGTGCGCTGTTATACGCGAGTATCTTCACGCGACATAATCATGGTGTGAGGACATCGCAACAAAAGCGCTCAGTAGAACGGCGGTCAGGAAACCAGAGGCAAGACCTGTGATCAAACATGTCTCCACCGCCGGACGGTCGCTCTGCCTGCATGGCCTGCATTGTTAGTTTCGATATGAGGGCGCTATGACGACAGCACAACGCCAGTCACGTGCGCTGAAGGCCGTCACATAGGACGTGTCGCCGGAGGTGGCTGAATTTCGGCACGTCTGCGGCAGGGGTCGCCGTCCGCCGCCGGCCGCCCTACCGCAGAGGTGCGAGGGACCCCTCCCCTCCCTCCCCACACCTCCGACACCGATCCGCACGAAACGCCGCCGCGCGTCGTTGGCACATGGGCGCCGGGCCCGGCCCGATCTGCATAATGTGCGCGGCGGCCGGGGCGAGCCGTCTCCGCGTCGGCCGGGCCTGCGGTCGCCGCCGCCGTGTGGACACAGGCCTCCCCGTGCGGACGGCGCCTGTTGACTCCAGCCACACTGCGAGGGGTGGCCGCGGGGGCGACATCCGGTCCGGCTAAAACACCGGCCGCGAGCCGGCAGGTGGGAGGGCGCCGCCGCCGCCGGCCAGAGCGGGCAGTGCGGCCCGTCGTCGTCGCAGTCGCCGCCGCCGCGAGCCGGCAGGTGGGAGGGCGCCGCCGACGCCGGCCAGAGCGGGCAGTGCGGCCCGTCGTCGTCGCAGTCGCCGCCGCCGCGAAGGCATGCCTTCAGATAGGCTGCCGCTGCTTTCGGACGCGCGCCTGACGCCGCCGCCGCGGGTCAATGGAGTGACGACCGTATGGCGGACGCCAGGCGCCGACACCGTCAGGGCCTGATCGGACCTCGTTAGCCGAAATGACACCGTTTTTACGTCCGACACCGCTCCCGTGATAACCTTGACTCGGAGCGCCAGCCGATCTGATCACGTGACCTGTACGGGTGCCGGCGCACACTGCACCCGTGACAGGGGCTGGGTAATAACGGGGTGCGCCGCCGTCGGATCCCCTCGTGGCCCGGCGCCGGCGCCGACTGCTTCCGAACGGCGCGGGAGTCGGCCCCGCGCCGCCGGCCGGCGTTTTTGCTGCGTGCGCCTCCGAAGGGGTTCCGGCGGGGCTCCATTAGGTCCAGGTGATAAGAGGAACAATGAGCGGCTTCCGCGCCGGCCAGATTGGAGCGGCTGCCGAGCGGCAGGTGGTGACCGGCGCCGCCGAGGTGTCCGCACGCCGAGTAATCACGAGACGCTACTGGGGCTGGTGCCTGTCTGCACGAGACACCGCTAAAGGTGGTGACCGGCGCCGCCGAGGTGTCCGCGCACCGAGTAATCACGAGGCGCTACTGGGGCTGGTGTCTGTCTGCACGAGACACCGCTAAAGGTGTTGGTCGGCGCCGCCGAGGAGTCCGCGCGCCGAGTAATCACGAGACGCTACTGGAGCTGGTGCCTGTCTGCACGAGACACCGCTAAAGGTGTTGGCCGGCGCCGCCGAGGTGTCCGCACGGGACGCCACTAATCACGCCCGCTGTATAAACAGCGGGCGGCCGGCGGGCGCGGGCCGGCACGCCTGTTTATCGTCCGTCGCCGGGCGACGGTGACCTGCGCGTCGGTGGTCCCAGCGGGGCCGGCGGCAGCGCGTGTGCGACGCTCGGGCTCTGGCACACCGCCGTAACCGTCACACGCGTCCCCTGAAGGTGGTCGGCACAGCACCGGCACGGCGCGGCGGCCGCCGGTGGCGCTGAGGCAGCGCGCGCCATGGTGTTCACTGGGTCATGTTCAGCAGCTCGGAGCTCAACGCAAAGCCAGAAGCCAGGCTTGTTTAATGCATAAATTGGGCTTACCGCCTAGGGCAGGACCCCACACTGCCACTGCAGACCTCTCTGGCTTCAAAAGTGATGTCTTATTTCAGCGTACGCTATAAATGCTATGAATATCTTAACGGCGTAAATTGTTTACTTGATGTAATAAGCACCAGAATGTTATGCTCATTTTATCCACCTCGACGAGGAAGTATCTCCGACACTTGCTGCATCTCATGGAAAGTTAAACAAACAAAGAACCGAGAGAATGACGTAGTAGAAATGGGCGTAGACGGCAACACAAAATGTCTCTTGATGTAGCCCAGAAACATCCTGCAGGCAGGCGCTAGCCGAGTTCGATGGTTTGTTCAAACAAACAGCATATCTCGCTCAGCACCTCAAGCACACGGTCACGGATTGCACACCAAGGCTTGATCGATAGACGTTCCTCTTTTCTCGCATCACTTGCACCGATGCACGCGTCGCCGATGCACACTGATGCACGCATCGCCAGCCGACTCGATGCTGACGGCTGCATGTACGCGAAGCTTGGAAACCTTTGACCCGCTTATATGCAACCGTTTATAGCCCAACGACGCAGACACAAAGACGTCCAAATATGTTCAGAGGTTCGCTTGTATTCAGAAACTTTGGACCGCATCGGCACCAAAGCGATGATCTTAGATCGTGATGCACGAGTGAACTTCATGTATGATAACGCATCCTCTCCAGCTGTCGCTCAGAGCACACCGATGTGCGACATTTAAGTCATTGTTAGACGCAGGCATATATTATTGATGCTGGTAGCAATGTGTGCCGACTTGCTGGATGTTGAAAATCCACCCCTATCTGCTCATCTTAACATGCTGGACTCCTGTTCGCTATTTCCTGGCCAGTGCCCGCGGGCCTCCGATCACAGTGAGTGCCTTGGAGCTCGGGTCACATGCCTATTTCTTGGCCAGTGCCCACGGGCCTCCGATCACAGCGAGCGCCTTGGAGTTCGGGTCACATGCCTATTTCCTGGCCAGTGCCCACGGGCCTCCGATCACAGCGAGCGCCTTGGAGCTCGGGTCACATGCCTATTTCCTGGCCAGTGCCCACGGGCCTCCGATCACAGTGAGTGCCTTGGAGCTCAGGTCACACGTCTACGTAGAGCTTGTGACACACCGGCTCCGGCCCCGGCTCCGGCTCCATATCCAGCCCCCTCTCGCTCCAGCTCCGGCTCCGGCTCCGGCTCCGCCTCTGGCTCCGGCTCCATATCCAGCTCCCTCTCGCCCGGCTAGGGCTCCGGCTCCGGCTCCGGCTCCGGCTCCGGCTCCGGTTCCGGCTCCGGCTCCAGGTCCAGCTCCCCTCTCGCTCCGGCTCCGACTCCGGCTCCGGTTCCGGCTCCGGCTCCAGGTCCAGCTCCCCTCTCGCTCCGGCTCCGACACCGCAGAGGTCGCCACACGAGCGTCAAACGTCACCACTCGGGCTGGGTTGCACAAGCCGGGGATGTGACCAATTATTGGAGCCAAGGTCGGCGCACGGCCCGGCCCGACGCTCGTACACGGCTCTCGGTCCGCTCCGCTGCACTCCGGTGCGGCGGAGTACAGCGAGCGGAGTGCTGTGGACCGGCACCGGCGGCCACTCCACTCCGCCCGCCTCGGGTCTCGTCTGAGGGGCTCTCGGCTTCTGCCGTCCCTCGGCGGGAGCTCGGGCCGCACGACCTAGTGCTGAACGACCTCGGACCGTCAAGACCGAGCTCGGTCATATGCGTGCATCGAGCGAGAATGCACCGAGGAAGAGAAGGCATCAACAGAAGCACGAATGCGTCAGGAAACGTTGGTGCGTTCGCCTGCAGCCAATCATCTCGGCAGGGTTGTAGACCGGTTGTGTCGCAGAGCGGGGCAGGAGTGTGAGCTGGCTGTGTCACAGCAGGTTCGGGGTGCCGGCGCGGCGGAGGTATGAGCCAGCTGTGGCACGCAGCGGGTCCCGGGCGAGGCCCCGTCATGCACTGGCGCCCCCGCTGCGCTACAGTTTAGCACGCTTTGATTCACCCGCAATGTGGAAAGTGAAACGCGTTGCGCGGTCGGTCGTCAGCCGGGAGCGAACTGGCATGGTGTGGAACGACGGCCCAAGGTGCACCGATCGCTCCGGCTCAGAAGATTTACATAGGTGAAACCGCCCTTAAGTTTGGAGGGGTCCTGGTTCGTCGCATCCTTTGGGCTCGATGCATGAACGAGGGGACATGTATGTGAGCACTGGGAAAGAATTGGTTTAAATCCCGCGTTCCCCGTCAAATAATCTCGCAAAGTTATTACTATTACTCTGTCAGCGGGCCTCCAGCCAAACAGGGCTGGACCGCCGCCGACCACAGCTGTTGACCTAGTGGACTTTTGTTTTGACTGATTCAGCTCTGGCCTGTGACCGGGAGTGGACGTTCACCACGTCAGCCTGGCGGCTTGAGCGCACAAACACGGCCAAGCCAAGCCAAAAACAAAGCGATCGCAAGCGGGACTTCAGGAAAGACGGGGTGGCCCGCACCGGTGACATGTTGGACACCTCTTCTTTCGTTGAAGTCAAGCAATGCAGCCTTTCACGCCGTTCGGTGTGACGATCCCTGATATATCAGGCATTTTTGCTTCGTTCTCCCGACTGAGACTCGTCAAATGTCTACAAGAAGACGGAGTGGAGAGAACTGGATGGCTGAAATTTAACGCCACATTTTGTACAAGTGGCCCGCGTGAGAACTCGGACCGGACGCAACGCATAAGCGGTCACAAAACTCTTATCTACAGCATGAATCGGAGCTAAACCAGGTGTAACCAGGCTAAACTTTTAAGGTGTAAATTCGGCCACATAGAATGAAGCGTCGGTTATACCCAACTACCGATTTTGTATAATTCATCGATGGCGGCTGCGTATAAGCAGTTCTACTTACGATATCCACTTCAGATGCGTGAAATATCATAGTTCTACAATATAAACAGATTCCAGCACTATCAGGCCATTGCCTTCGCTCCTGCTGATCTGTTGTAGCGATGTTTCTCAAACCCCCGTCCCATGCCTCCCAGCTGTGTGCTTATTGATAACACATACTTTATTGTCCATCTGACCTTACTGACAAGTTGACTTCAACTTCATTTATTTGTAAAACAAGGGAAAAACTTATGTCACCGAGAGATAATTGAATAGGACACACTTAGCGGCTATACGGACTATCATATGCATGGTCGTCTGTGACGAGTGCCTTCAGCTTTGCCGATGGATTCCTGTCTTGCTTCTCATTTTTTTCCCTTGCCCTGGGGTGGCCGTCTCTTATGCTCGAGATTAGTCTATATGTAGCTAGTATATATATCGGTACTGCTATTTACCGATCGTCATAGAAAACAGCAATGCACAGCCATAGTGTTAAGCCGTGTCGTTATGCTAACATGGAAATATATTGTTCATAAATGCGTGACTGGGTGTCATTCGTGTGCTAAGGCGCGATGACAACACCACCATGTGACATCTGTTCATGTGGAAAATTACTTGGCACAAGTGAAAAACGAAAGATGCGAGCATACCAAACGCGGATCGGACCCCGAGCGGACTGTGAGCTGATTTTATGATCAATCTAGCTGCTTGAAAGCTCGCAGTGCTAAATGGCCGTAACATTTCACGCGTTCGCTGTTTGCACCTAGCGGAGACCACTGTCACAAAGCCCCCTCTAACACGACTCACCTTAACGCAGAGCTCTTCGCATTTCTCCTCCCATTGTGTGTCGGTGACTTCCAGCGCCAGAGCGACGCCACACAAGAGCAGCAGAACACAGCACCGGACGCCGTGGCCCTCCATGGTCACCGGGTCTCCCGGTTCACGCGTCAGCCGAGCGGTCGGACCGCATGGTGCGCGCGCGCGTGGGCCGTCCCCCTGTCTCTCCACCGCGCGGCGGCAAACTGACCGGCGCGGAGGCACAACCCGCCAGCGGGCCGCCCGCCGCCCGGCCCAGCAGCGGCCGCGGGAGGCCGGACAAATCGGGGGGGGGGGGGGGGCGGGATACGCCGATTGGTCGGCCGTCTGTGCCGCTCTCAGGTCATGATGGACGTCGCCGTGCGGAATGCCAGGGCGTGCTGGAAACACCTGACCGAGGTCGTGTTAAAGGTCGGAGAACGGCGGAGGACTGCTGCTGGGATATCGGTAGGCACGCGTGTGATCATGCCTTCCGCTGACAGGCTTAATCGGGGGTCAGCCGAGGTATTCCAAGCGTAAGACGAGCGGGGTGATAGCAAATATGACTGTCATCACCTTGCATACGAGGCATCGGCATAAGCTAGTGAAGTTCATCACCTTTGGGACTCCGTTCAGATATAAATTATCATTTATCAACGCGTTGGAACAGTAGCGCAGGCAGGGGGCAGAGCAGGGGACACGTGTCCCACTCCCTTAGGCTCCGAGGGTCCCTTCAGACGACTCGGAATCTATGATTAAGGGCCCGATTTGAGGGCTCGAACGACCCGAAAGGCCGGCCAGAAGTCGCATTCAGGGGCCCCAGCCCACGGGGCCGGGCACTTAAATGCCAGCCAGAGGACCCTGCGCGTTGTTCAGGGGGCCCCTGAATCACGAAGGGCCTACACGTCGGTCAGACACCACCAGTAACGCACAGTCGGTCCACTGGCGGCATGGGCCTGAGGGCACATTTTCCAAGCAGGAATAAAGTCGCAGCCAGTGATTTACATTGATCGAGACCGCGGTGGCTGTAAGGGCCCCAGAGGACCTAATGGGGGCTCTGTGTTGGCGAGTGGCCCTAGTCGGCTAGAAGCAGGGTTCGAGGAAGCCTGAAGAGCCTGGAGGGCCCACCGGGTCCGACGGTCAGTACCACGAATACATGTTGGTCAGGCACCACAAGTGCTGCACAGTCGGCTTCCTGTCGATAAGGGCCTGCGGGCCCACTTCCCAAATCAGCAACAAAGCCGGGGACAGTGATTTACACTGGTTGGGACCCCTCTGTTTGTCAAGGACCCACAGTGCCTGACAGGGGGTCATGTATTGGCTAGTGGCCCAGAGTCGGTCACGGACTTTGTTTGAGAAGGTCCGGAGATGGGCCGAAGGGCTCGTCTGGACCAAGGACTAATGGCCTAATCAGATTCGTGCCCTACCCCCACCTGTAGTGCCGTGGCCTGAAAAGTCGGTCACAGGGCCTTTCTTAGAACCCTGTCATTAGGGTTCTTTATCCCTCATATATGCAGGGCCTCGACACGGAGCCAAACAGTCAGCTCCATGTCCGTCTGAGCTCTTCAGACTCATCTCCCGAACAGGAACGAGGCCGGGGCCCGCAACGTGCAATGTTCGGGCCCTTGACTCAACGAGGGGCTCCTGTGTTGGCCAGGGGCCACAGTGCCTAGCAGGGGTCCTGCGGCGGCAAGTGGCCCCGATTCAGCCAGGGGAAGTGTTTGAGGAGACCCGAAGAGTAGCCGAAAGGTCTCTCGAGACCAAAGACCAAGGGCCCATTGGAAGGCTGAAGGCCCCGGAGGGCTGGCTGTAGGTCACATTCAGGATCCCCGTCCATATATAGGGACGATCCATGGTCCAACTGCCCAGGTCAAAAAGCCTCCCGCATCAGGGAGGGACTTACCTTATTAACAAGTTTGATGTTGTCCCTGTGTAGATTAACATCTATAGCAACAGGAACAAATAGATTCTACCTTTACTCTTCCAGTTCGACCGCCAGACTGCAGCACCTCTTCGCGCTGCTGTAAAGGCCAATGCGTTATTATCATCAATCCAAAAATCGCACAGGTGAAAATATATGCCCGGACAACGTTTTAATTGTAGGATTTTATGTCCTAAGGCGTTCAAGCGTTTTTCTTCCACGAGAGTCATCATTCCCGCCCACCTGCTGGGCACTGCTTAATGTTTACCGCGTGGCCGACTCTGCGCATCCTAAGTAGGCTGCAGCGACTGAAATCGAAGTTTTGTTGCTGAGGTGTGCGAGCACACATGCTCAAACGACGTTGCATAAGTTGTGTATCACTTATCGATTCTGACTGAGTGTTGAATATTTCCGGACAAACATGGCTTGGCCACGTTTATACGAATTGTTAACCCATTTTGGTAGTGATGGTGATCTACAACCCACATTGGCGGGGTTCCTGATCTCTGCACAACTAAAAAAAACATCTGAAAAGGTTTCTGAGTGGTATCGGTTAAAGAAGAGCCTACTTAAACATTGTAAAATGGAAAGCGCCAGTGATCCATTTTATTCAACCACTTAGTGGACCATTTGTAGTTTATTGTCTATTAGCTTTGGACAGAATTAACATCGCGGCGGCTTCTGGATTCTATTTCAGTTACAGAACACAAAAATGCAACATATAAAAGGAAAACATGCCCTCATCAACAAATGAGTAATATCAGGCGATTTTTTGGCGTGGGGCCTATTAACTATCAGGGAGCTCTTTATTATACTATTCGCCCACCCCTTACCGAGGCTCTGGCTGCGCGCCTGCGTTGAAATATTCTCTGTTCATGACCTCAGCAGGGGTATGTACGCTGACCTGTAACGTCGCGCACTAAGATACAAATGAAATTTCCGTAATATGTGATATAAACAAGAAAAGCATAGAGCCCCACGTTTTTCGGTATCGTGAGTGTTTAAGCGACCTTCAGCACACGATGATGTACTGGTCAAACGGAGGAGTACCGATGGTGTGGATAAGCTTTGCGTCTGATTCGCGTAAAGGACTACAAATGTTCCGAATCTTTGTGGACTTCCAACAACGAAAGACGGTACAACGATCAACCCTTCACACTCCCACCTTTGCTACCACTCCCACTCCCACTCCACTCCCATTCTCACTCCTCCCACTCCCACATGTTTATACCTGATGCGTGGTACTATGCTGAGGGCTCGTAGAAGCGCACACGGCTAAGTCGAGAGGTCTTGAGGACCGGTACCGAGCAAAACGATAGAAACACCACGAACATAATCACCACGAGCGCAGCCATGCGGGCCTTCAGATCCTGACACCCGATGCACCGAGCCGTACCAAAGGTTGCCTGAAACAGAGACGTCAAACTTGAAGGGCTCCGCTGATCGGCTCCAAGTACACGGTCAGAAGGTATCTTGCTCAGAAGATCCATGTTCAAAGCAACGACCAGTAAACATTCGCGAACACTCGTTACCTCAAAAAAGGTACTTGAATAACGTTCTAAGATGCTTGCGACGTTTGATTCATCTTTGGACAGATATTTCGAATGCGCAGTTAAATATTTTGATTCTTATATATTTTGATTCACGATGCCTTTTGCTGTCTACCTAAAATTGGCGTTGGCGCTGTACTATGCCCCATTACTGCGAGTCTGGTGGCTATATACGACCAGCTAGTGGTGTACACGCCCACGGCAAACGTTCGCTCCTCGCGTGTTTACCAGCATTGAGTGCTGTGTTTTAGGTCTCGTACACCACACGTTCCTGGGAAAAAGCCGCGTCCGAAATCTCCGTCCAAGGCTTGACGCCAAATTTCATCTTTAGGCGTGATTTGGGTGGCGTTTTCAGGTGAGGTACGCTTAATGATAGTTCGTTGGTTGTTACTTTCAACACCAACAGTTGTTAGCCCTCTTTGGTTCGAGCAGTTGTTGTTGTCGAACAGTTGTCAACCCTCTGTCGTTCTCTGTATGGCGCCGTGTATCGGATGTTAGGATGACTAACAACTTTAACAATTTATCACTATGGTACGTCTTTATTAACAACGCGCGCACACATTAGGAATAGTTTCTGTCTATAAAGCGTTTAGACTTTTCAACATCAAGTTTTGCTTTTGGTTGTTCACTCGTAACAATTAGCATTGTCATGGAAGGCCGAGCATTCTCATATTCCATCCTGATGATTGACTGATATATTGTGTCATCACTGATTCTGAGTCCGATTCTTAATTCAGCAAACCAGGACCTGAGCCATGAATCGGATCAGCATTGTTTGGCTCCAAACTAATGTTCTCAACGCAAAAACATAGTCCCCTTCAGAAACTGGTCATACCCAAAGGTTAAAATATCACAAAAGCTTTAGAGCATCGTTCAAGTATTTACGCCACCGTGTATTAATAAACATTCTGGGGCCCTAATCTGGAGTGTGACAGCTCTATTAGCTGTGCTGTCTCCGACCACCGCGTGTGAGCGAAAAAGCCACGCCTCAGCTCTGCGCCGCCCGGCGCCTGACCAGCGAACACCGACACCCGCCCGCACCCAAACATACAGAGCAGTCGGAGCGGAGCGGCGAGACAGACGCGCTGCAGCCGTGCAGTGCTGATGAGCTGAACAAAGCCGCATCACGAGCGGCTATCGAACGGAAGGGGCTCGCGTGGCGATGGTGTCTGATCGCTGTCGTTGACAGCGGGCCAGCCAGAGACAGGCGGACGCTTCTGCAGACCCCTCCTGACCAATGCCGACAGATCCTGACAGCTGCAGAGTGCTTCCGTCTGCTCCTGACAGCTCTCCGAGCAGCTCCTGATGCTGCGAACGGCTCACAGACATTTGCTATATATATATATATATATATATATATATATATATACGTATGCATATACACACACATATATCTACATACCATGCAAGGCTCGTGACATACACACACACACACACACACACACACATACATATATATATATATATATATTATATATATATATATCCAATATATAATATATATATATATATATATATCCAATATATATATATATATATCCAATATATATATATATATATATCCAATATAGCGTGCAAGTGACGAATATATGATTACATGCTACATTTAGGTATAACCAGTAAGGTATAACAATTAGGTACAATCAAGCTCAGTTAGATCGCCAAATTGTGTAGAGACTAGACTTCTGATGATGTTTTGATCGTGACAAGCTCCAGAACATAAAGCTTCCTCCTGTTTGATGATGATAATACGATGGTGGTGTTTCTGGTGAGATCGTCTCGGATGATGCTCCTGCCCACGTTCTTTTCTCGCGTGCTCTTTTGGAGCCCTGTCAGACAAGTGCGTTGTCAACCGCCTTGACAGTGTGGTGGTAGTGACAGCAACGTAGTTTGATTGCTTTAGGGGTCTGCAATCTCCTATGTCACAACGAAATTGGTAAAAGACGTTGGTTTGTTTCAAGGGGCTAGATTTGGCTGTCAGGCTATTTCTTGTGATGAGTCGGGTGACCTTTCTATTTTTATAGTAGATGGTGAGCGTTATCTTGTTGTCCTGGCTGACTGGCCTGACATTTTCAGATCCTATTTTCGTGAGGATACGCTCGTCTGTGTTATAGCCATCAGACATTTGATTCTGATAGAACAACTTGATTGGATTTCGTTGGTGTTTGCTAGCGTCAGTTTTTGTCTGATATTGTGGCATAAAACTGGTGGTCTCGTGGTCAATGGCACTGCTGGAGCAACCATCATTTACTAGGCCTTGTTTGATGCGCTGCAGTTCAACGTGTAGTTGCGTCCAATCAGAGCAGAGGTTAAAGGCTCTTCGGAGGTAGAGGCGCAATACACTGATCTTGTACCGGCCCGGACACTCTGCCCCGACCTACACTGTCATCGACCATGAGACCAGCAGCTTTATGTCGAGATATCAGGCAAAAACTGACGCCATTAAACATAAACCAAATACAATCGAGCCGTTCCACCAGAATCAATGCCTGATAGTTATAACACAGACGAGCGCATCTTCAATCTGAAAATGTTAAGCCAGTCAGCTAGGAATAGATAACGCTCACCACCTAGTACAAACATCGCAAGGTCACCCAACTGATAACAAAAAATAATATAACAGCCAAATCTGACGCCTTGAGACAAACTAACGTTGCTTACCAATTTCGTTGGGACATAGGACATCGCATACAGCTAAAGCAATCAAACTACGCTGGTGTCACTACCACCACACTGTCAAGGCGGTTGACGATGCACTTGATTGACAGTGCTCCAAAAGAGCACGCGAGAAAAGAACGCGGTCGGAACACCACCCGAGACGACCTCACCATTAACACCACCATCACGACATAATCATCAAACAGGAGGAAGCCTTATGTTCTGGAGGCTGTCACGATCAAAATATCGTCACCGGAACTTAACAAGTAAATAAACCCCTCAGTCACCCCTCACCTCATTTACAATCAATATCATCCGTAGATGATAATCTTTTTGTTCAACACGAGTTTTGCCGCTTGAATTCTTATGCTCCTAAAAAATACCGACCACCTTATTGAGACTCTATAAAATATGACGATCGAAATGAACTTGTTTTTACCTAACTGTTATACCTTCCTGGTTTTACCTAAATGTAACATGAAATCATACATTCCTCACTTGTATGTTGTATGTGCGCACCTTTGAAAATAGAATACGTAATTCGAGAACATAGGGCCAACGAATATATGCCAAACATCGACGAGTTACTTGTTAGTCTCAATGATGAGCAGACAACCGTAATCAGAAAACTAGAGCAAGTACAAAAAGCATAGTAAATGCACCCACGCCAAGGTCTTCAAGAACTTTTGTATACATGTATATATATATATATATATTATATATATATATATATATATATATATATATATATAATCTATGACATATCTCATAGTTTTGCATTATTTGGCAACAGGATCATTTCGATTATTACTCAGAAATGTGACTTGTCTTGGCTTATCTGTGTTGATGCTCACTGATTGCCAAAGGGTGGTGAGAAGCAATTGCGCCATTGTAATATTGGGTAGTTACCCTGTGTAACTCATTCTAATAATGCGATTACATTGTGTGTGTGTGTGTGTGTGTGTGTGTGTGTGTGTGTGTGTGTGTGTGTGTGTGTGTGTGTGTGTGTGTGTGTGTGTGTGTGTGTGTGTGTGTGTGTGTGTGTGTGTGTGTGTGTGTGTGTGTGTGTGTGTGTGTGTGTGTGTGTGTGTGTGTGTGTGTGTGTGTGTGTGTGTGTGTGTGTGTGTGTGTGTGTGTGTGTGTGTGTGTGTGTGTGTGTGTGTGTGTGTGTGTGTGTGTGTGTGTGTGTGTGTGTGTGTGTGTGTGTGTGTGTATGTGTGTAGTGTGTGTGTGTGTGTGTGTGTAATCGCATTATTAGAATGAGTTACACAGGGTAACTACCCAATATTACAATGGCGCAATTGCTTCTCACCACCCTTTGGCAATCAGTGAGCATCAACACAGATAAGCCAAGACAAGTCACATTTCTGAGTAATAATCGAAATGATCCTGTTGCCAAATAATGCAAAACTATGCGATATGTCATAGATTTGTAACTGTACTGAAGTGTTTGTGGTGTAGGAACAATGATGGACTGCATTCCTGCGCAAAGAGCAGTAGCCAAAAGCTTCATGATATGCCAAAATAGGGCCAAAACGGGGTATACTTTTCACCGTGGCGTCTCACCCGATGTCAGTGTATCAACATAAAAGCATTTCACAAACGAGCAAGCATAAATCACGTGTTTTTTAGAGTCCAAGACAATATCATTGGGAGAAGACTGGCGGCTGCAAACAACAATGTTATGTGAGATGGGATCTGTGGGGAGTTTTTAAGAATATAATCACCAAGAGCTCTGTTTTTCGCTTCTCGGAAATTTTCATCATATCTTGTTCGTACATGACGCGTCACCTCACAGATTCAGGAGGATTTTTTAGCATGGTTGCACAATAAATGAGTTATCTGGAAGGCGATGTTGCGCGTTGTGCACCTACCCATCACGTCCGCCTGGCAGGTGCTACGTTTGCAGTAGCAGTAGTAAGATATGACGATCACATCCGAGACATGAAAGACAAAGCTTTTAGAACTCCTCTTGGTGATCACAGTCTAAAAAAGACCCTTGATACCATCTCAACGGAATAACACACACTCAAAATTCAGCGTACTTGCAAAGATGTGGCTTCCCTAAAAATCACTGAATCAATGGCCGTTTGTCACTAAAAACTGGACCTGAACACATGTGCTCATCGCGGTAGCTCGTTTGGCTTCACCCCACTGGCGTCCACCATTCGTGGCGCCTCCGTCTTGCGTGTCGTTCACCCATGGTGCGTGCTCGCTGCTCGTGGTCCATGATCTGTAATATCGGTCGCGTGTTGCTTTTGTCGCGTGGGGGCACATAGTTGGTCCTAGCCGAGGCTTCCTTCCAATGAGCTTGCCCTGAACGTACGTGAACACGTGATTTACAGCTTTGTTAGTTTGTGCAATATTTTTGTGTTGAAAAACTGACGCGGAGGAAGCCGTAAGGATCAAGCCGTGAGGCTGCATATCCTTTTCTGGCCCTATTTTAACATATGAGACTTTTGGCTTTCGTTCTTTGCATAAGGATGACAGAGATCTTTGTGCAAAGTAGATAATGGTGTGAGTGTTGAGAACATTCGGTTCAGTGCAGAACGTTGCGTGGCCCCGTAAATTACATATGCCGTCATGACAGATGTGCGTACAGGCTCCCATGGGACCTGGTGTTGGCTTTGCGTGAAATTGAACATTCAAATTTGGTACGTTGTGTATGCGCTTCAATAATCCGCTTACTCGTCCGAGGTAATTCCACTCATATCACCGTTAGCATCGTTTCCACCTTCCTTGAATACCCAAATACTTCGTTGTTCCAGAATGGTAGACGTATTTTTATTGGAATCGATGGAAGCGGAAACTCATATATCTTTATTCAGAACAATTGCCACGCCCTCTGACTAGATGGACACGAGCATTATTTTTAGCCATACACAGTACTACCAGTTTTCTTTGCTGTTATCTCAGAGTAATCTCAGTGACATACGTTCGCCGGTGGTTTCTGGGAGTGTGGATCCGAGCTCAGGGCCCGCCATCGCCCACGGCTCCCTGTCAGGCTAGGCCATTAGACGGCGCTTGGCATGACCCCGCTGGACACGGTGCCTGGTGGTCGCCATCGACTTGCATTGGCTTACTCTTGCTTGGGATCTTTTAAAAGCTAAGTCAATAAGCCCCCTTGGTTCCCGCCTTTCATCTCAGGTGCAACTCTATCTACGT
>NW_023596576.1:32779712-32791904 GCF_011947565.3 Pollicipes pollicipes
TAATCGCATTATTAGAATGAGTTACACAGGGTAACTACCCAATATTACAATGGCGCAATTGCTTCTCACCACCCTTTGGCAATCAGTGAGCATCAACACAGATAAGCCAAGACAAGTCACATTTCTGAGTAATAATCGAAATGATCCTGTTGCCAAATAATGCAAAACTATGCGATATGTCATAGATTTGTAAATGTACTGAAGTGTTTGTGGTGTAGGAACAATGATGGACTGCATTCCTGCGCAAAGAGCAGTAGCCAAAAGCTTCATGATATGCCAAAATAGGGCCAAAACGGGGTATACTTTTCACCGTGGCGTCTCACCCGATGTCAGTGTATCAACATAAAAGCATTTCACAAACGAGCAAGCATAAATCACGTGTTTTTTAGAGTCCAAGACAATATCATTGGGAGAAGACTGGCGGCTCCAAACAACAATGTTATGTGAGATGGGATCTGTGGGGAGTTTTTAAGAATATGATCACCAAGAGCTCTGTTTTTCGCTTCTCGGAAATTTTCATCATATCTTGTTCGTACATGACGCGTCACCTCACAGATTCAGGAGGATTTTTTAGCATGGTTGCACAATAAATGAGTTATCTGGAAGGCGATGTTGCGCGTTGTGCACCTACCCATCACGTCCGCCTGGCAGGTGCTACGTTTGCAGTAGCAGTAGTAAGATATGACGATCACATCCGAGACATGAAAGACAAAGCTTTTAGAACTCCTCTTGGTGATCACAGTCTAAAAAAGACCCTTGATACCATCTCAACGGAATAACACACACTCAAAATTCAGCGTACTTGCAAAGATGTGGCTTCCCTAAAAATCACTGAATCAATGGCCGTTTGTCACTAAAAACTGGACCTGAACACATGTGCTCATCGCGGTAGCTCGTTTGGCTTCACCCCACTGGCGTCCACCATTCGTGGCGCCTCCGTCTTGCGTGTCGTTCACCCATGGTGCGTGCTCGCTGCTCGTGGTCCATGATCTGTAATATCGGTCGCGTGTTGCTTTTGTCGCGTGGGGGCACATAGTTGGTCCTAGCCGAGGCTTCCTTCCAATGAGCTTGCCCTGAACGTACGTGAACACGTGATTTACAGCTTTGTTAGTTTGTGCAATATTTTTGTGTTGAAAAACTGACGCGGAGGAAGCCGTAAGGATCAAGCCGTGAGGCTGCATATCCTTTTCTGGCCCTATTTTAACATATGAGACTTTTGGCTTTCGTTCTTTGCATAAGGATGACAGAGATCTTTGTGCAAAGTAGATAATGGTGTGAGTGTTGAGAACATTCGGTTCAGTGCAGAACGTTGCGTGGCCCCGTAAATTACATATGCCGTCATGACAGATGTGCGTACAGGCTCCCATGGGACCTGGTGTTGGCTTTGCGTGAAATTGAACATTCAAATTTGGTACGTTGTGTATGCGCTTCAATAATCCGCTTACTCGTCCGAGGTAATTCCACTCATATCACCGTTAGCATCGTTTCCACCTTCCTTGAATACCCAAATACTTCGTTGTTCCAGAATGGTAGACGTATTTTTATTGGAATCGATGGAAGCGGAAACTCATATATCTTTATTCAGAACAATTGCCACGCCCTCTGACTAGATGGACACGAGCATTATTTTTAGCCATACACAGTACTACCAGTTTTCTTTGCTGTTATCTCAGAGTAATCTCAGTGACATACGTTCGCCGGTGGTTTCTGGGAGTGTGGATCCGAGCTCAGGGCCCGCCATCGCCCACGGCTCCCTGTCAGGCAAGGCCATTAGACGGCGCTTGGCATGACCCCGCTGGACACGGTGCCTGGTGGTCGCCATCGACTTGCATTGGCTTACTCTTGCTTGGGATCTTTTAAAAGCTAAGTCAATAAGCCCCCTTGGTTCCCGCCTTTCATCTCAGGTGCAACTCTTATCTACGTTAGAAGGGATTTTCTGCCTGTGTGTGTTTGTTTCTGCGCATGTCTGCATCTGCTCCTGTGTGGGTGTAGTTTTTTTGTCATTTTCATCGTTACCAGAAAAGAAACCAGCGCTTTAGAATTTAGTCTTAAGAAACTACAGGAACCTTTAAGATTTTAGCCCCATCGATAGCCAAATTATCTGTTATCGTACGAAACCTCTAATAAGATCACCTGAAGGTTAAGTAAAAACGACAGTGGGTCGGATGCAGCCTTCCTGTCACCGCGCCCAGTCTCTCGAGCGCAACCAGAGCCACCAGTGCTGACGCCCACCCGCGGCCGTCGTCCGGCCTGTTGGCGCAGCGACAGGAAACCTGGCGAGAAACCTCGCCGGCGCACACGCGCCTATCACCGGAACACCTTAGCGACGCCGACGCCGCAGCGGAAGCGAGCACGCCGGCACCGTTAGGCCGCAGAATCGGCGAGGGAGGGGGGGGGGGGGGGGCGACTGGGTCAGTGCCCTGAGGCGTGCCGACTGGATCAGCTCCGACGGCCTCTGGCCTGCCGTCACCACCGGCCATGCGAGCGGCACACGGTGCCTGCAGGGCGGGGCTCCGGACGCCGGCCGCGCCAGACAGGCTGATGGGAGCGGCCGCTGTGATCGGCGGCGGCGGGCCGACCGGACACGGCGAGGGCGTCTCCCGCCGCACCCAATGTCCGCCGGAACTAGGCCCGCCCGCCCCCCCCCCCCCTCCCCTCCGGCCCGGCGCGGTCCGCCCCGACGCAGGGCCGCCGCGTGCGGGCCGGCCCAAGCAACCAGCGGGGCGTGGGAAGGGATGCAGGGCAGCAGAGCGTGCATAAAGGAGCGAGCAAGCAGGAGGAGGGGGGGGGGGGGGGGGGCGAGAGGGTGGAGAAGAAGAGGCAGAGGGGCGTAAATGGCAAAGAGGGAGGTAGAAGGATGACGAGAAGCCAAAAAAGACACAAGTATAGGTAGGGACAATAAAATGAGCCCGATATATTATTGTGTCATAATGCCATCTTGCTACGTTGTCAGTGTGTTATCAGGTGTCGTTCATTTTATGTCATACTGTGATATTGTTATGTCATTACATTGCTGCGCATTATTATTATGTTATATTTTATTTTTTGCTGTTGTGCTATGTGCTATGTTATCTTAAAGCCACATGACCACTAATGTCGACGCTAACCTTATTCGTCAGGTACAAATTTGTGGAAATGGCATCACAAAGCTTCGGCGACAAAAGAGAAAACATCTCAGTAATTCGCACGGCAGGTGTGGGAGGCCCCTTAAAAACGACCGCTGTGCCGTCCGGCCTCCCGCAGGCGTCGCATCCGGTCGGAAGCTGCCGGCCGGGGCGCGGCGTCCCGCGGGCGGCGGCGCAGGCGGCACGGTCCCCTCCTCCGGCCGACGCCCCTGTTTGGCCGGACCGGGCCGGGACCGCAGGTGTGCGGCCGCCCGGCCCGCCCGGCCACCGGCAGACGTGGCCCCCGAGTCCGACCTCTGGCGCTCCGGCATACACGTGTCCAGCAGCGCGGCACGGGAGCATGGCAGGCGTCAGTCGGCATCGTATGGGCCGTGTCTTGGCTCCCTGGTCAATGGCAGGCTGGCTCGAGGGCTGGGCGCTATGGGCGGGAGCGGCCTCGCCCGCTGGTAGGGCTGTGGGGCGCAGGGAGGGGGAGGCGGAGCTGAACAGTGAGGCACTGTGTTGTGAGGCAGCACAGCGCCATCGCACCGGGAGATACGCCCGCAGCGCCGCGTCAAGCTGTCGTCAGGAGAGACGCCCCACTATCGACATGGCCACCGCGTCACCGAGCGTGCAGGGAAGCGGGTCAAAGGTGCGGGTCGTCCACCGCAGGCCCTGCAACGTCCCCGCAAGCTAAACGTCCGAGTTATAACGTCAGTTCTGTGCTGGCAGCTCATCTCCAGCTGACCCCGTCTGAGAGTCCGGCCAGGCTCTGGTGGAGCTGAGTGGCAGTGTCTGGGGAGCTCAACATGGCCTGTATAATCGGCGATAACGCCACAGGCGCCGCGACCGGCAGCGTTATGACATGCACAGCGCGGCGTGATGGATGACGTGTTGTCCAGGGCCTGTCCTTCTTTGCGTAGCATCGTATTCAGGCGCTTTAATTAGTCATCAGCGCGCAATCAGCTGCTGTTCAGCTGAGCTCTGCACGGCACGCAGCCGTGGTGGTGCTCAGGCGGTGCATGGCTCGTTAATAATCGCACAAACACGGCACAGAGGCGCTGTTTATGGGAGGGCGCGCCGCCGCCACGGCCGCCGCCGTCCCCAGACACGGACAGCTTTGGAGACGTCGCAGACTCGGTCACGCTGCCACCCCACCTCTAGAAACTGTCAGAAACTCTGCGACCTTCAGACCGGACTGTCCAGCACGCCTTATCTCATACAGCAGTGTAATAGCGCGGTAAATTCGCGGTGATGCAGAATGAAGCGCCACAAATGTCATCAAACGGCGAGATCTTTAATCAATGTATGTTGATGTACATAACAGCTTGATCAATTATGAAGCACGTCTCTCGCTGCTGGTTGCTGTAGGACCAATTAAATGCACTTTTCTGAGTTAAGAACCGGAATGAGGACCTGTGTGCCAAACAGACTGCTGTTAGAATCACCAACTCACTCACGCTTGTGGTGATTCGCAAATGCTTGAACTGTAAGCTGCAGGTCGACTAGCTAACTCGGAATGGATGGGACGGACCTGACTGGCTGGTGGGGTAGAGCTGCTTGTCACTCCTACGCAGAGGTTCGGAACCAGTTGCCCTGTCTCAATACCCCAAAGCATTCAAATCGTGTGCCTTTCTTGTGTCGAAGACTAATTATGAAACGATATGAACAAGATGGCACGGTATAAGGTTAACTGTGCGATTTTATATCTACCTAAAGCTTCCACCATCACCGTCTATACTAAACATAAGCCTTCATGCATCACGCAACACTGTTCTCACGCACAAAACATTTTGCTTTCAGCCTGCTGTAGAGCCAGAGCAGTTATGAGCAGTTACATCAAGATAGCATTTCAAACGAGGCCGATTGTAGCCACCTGAATTTGTACCACGCAAACACTGACATCCATGCATTCATCAGAAATTTAAAACACAAGATACTCCTTGTGGTGCTTTGTGCTCCCTGTGCTCCTTTGCAGAAAACCGGACGCAATCATAGTTATCTCTAAGACGGCATAACCCCACTGAGCGCAAGGCTGAGACATGAGATCATGATCATAAAAGATCGGTAGCCACAAGTCTCGTTGATATTGTTAATTTTATAACTATGACATCATTGTGTCGTATTTTGGGTGTTCTTGACCACCATGTAATAATTTGCGATTTATAATATTGGGTTGTCCACCATGTACAAATTTTGACAGCTTAATTGTGGCATGTTTTCTTTCACCAGTCAAAGGCAGCATAAAGATATTTAAGGCGGAGCCTAAAACAGCCATTTTTTATTAGAGCATATCACCTTTTGATGCGTTTCACTTGTTGTCAGATTAGGCGCATCCGATTTAATCGGTAAAACAGGTTTTCTCGAGATCCTGCTGCATTGCTTAGAAATTCACTTGAAGTAGCCGCTTCTACGGCAGAAATCTCATCGAACTCCCTGTTCACCAAAATGAAAGTAATGCATTTCATTTCCCTTGCTTTTTCCAGCGTGTGTGCTCTGTAATGTTTGCAGCACTTTTTTATCGCAATGCTTGCGTACAGGGGATAGGAAGACCCTTTTTCGATAGGGTAACGGTGCCGTGAAATAATCGAGACACCTAAGTAAAATAAATGGATGAGATATCACGCATTTGATAGCTGGCATTCTCGTAAGTGATCATTGCCAAGCAAATTCCTTATGTGTCTTGAGTTGCACCACTGTAAAGCAAGGAAGTGCGGAAGCATAGGATGGGTGCAAAGGCTGGGACCCATAACTTTCTGAAAATTCAACATTGGCACTTTGAGCGTCAACTGGAAAGAAATAATCTAAATGAGTGACATCCCTCCAACCTCCCAGCTTAGGAGTACGTCCCTTACTTTATGTCGGCGGAAAAAAATATTCCCGTGTCGTAGCTTTTTCTGGACACAGTGCCTTTAGACCAACTGGCTATATGTATCCTATATATTCCTGTGAAATCGGCCAGTAGGTGCCTTATGAAAAACTCCTGACTCAGAGGGATGTGCTCCCCTCTGCACCATTGTTAAGTACGTCTAAGAGTTTGCTTGAATATTTCATCGATGCTGTTCGCAGTTGTAAACGTCATTGCAGATCAGATCATTGGCAGGGCTAGATAAATTGAAATAAGTTCGTAAAAATTACCTTCCACTTTCAAGGTATTAGACCAACAACTGGCATCTCACTTTAATTATGATGTTGAACTTTGAACTACCGAAAGCAAATTCTAGGGAATACAAATATATTAAGCGTGTTACGAGTGTGTTTGATTGGCAGTGATGTAGAAAATGCGAGTCCAGGCACTCCAGCCGCTTTGGTCATCCGCTTCCGTAGCACTCAGCGAAAGCCATTCCGATGCAGATTAGAATGCCATAGAATGCTTAAAGATTAATGAAAAAACATTGAATGTGCAGTAAGCACATAACGAAGCATTTCTGGAATATTCACCAAATCCGTTCACACCGTAACAAGCTATGAGGTTTCCACTTTTCAGACTCTCACCTCAGACTTACCTTGGCCAGCGCAGTGGCCTGCTTTGATATCCAACATTTCTCTGAGTACAAAGCGAAAGGTACTAACAATGGTGCTTCAAATTTCGCGTCGCTCCGCTCCGGCGTTTTTTTTTCTAAGCCCCAGGCACATTAGGAGAAAGGACTTTCGTTCCGCTGCCCGTCGTCGTCGTCACTGGGGTTTCCAGTCCACTCAGCTGCTGGGATTGTATGGTCTCCAATGCCTCTCGTACTGACGACGGGGCAGTCACCGCGGAGGCGTCCCCCGGCCAAGCCTGGCTGAGACCTTGTCTTTATCTAAAATCCAAACTATATCACACCAAAGCTGTTGAAAAGACGATTATTCAAAGACATAACGACACTAAATGCAAGACACTTTGATAATGATGATGCACGTGATGGACATTGACAGCGAGCATAAGAAAACATCACTAGGACTTGGGGAATTAGGGATATTGTATAGCACCACGTGCACCACAATTCAATATTAGTTTCGCCTTTTCCTTAAATGAATGTTTATTTTCATAATCTGTAAGCACATGAGGATTCATTCAGCTCCTAACCCGCCTTCGGACTCCAGGCACGGAAAGCAAGGAATAGCAATGAAAGCACTGAAAGCACACGGCCAGAATGGGGGGGGGGGGGGGATATCGCCGAACAGTTTTTTAGGTTCCTAGTAGCATCGTACTGACTTTGTAATAATATAATCCTTCCCATGTGCGGTAACTTCACTATGATAAAGATCAGGTCATGGCCCATTAGTTAAGATCTATGTCAAGAACATAATTTTCCTGCAAGCATATTGTTAGGATAGAAGGGACCTGATGATTTATCCGATGATACTGGGGACGCGCCTCCTTCCCCTCCCCCGGTGGCGCCGCCCCTACTTTCGTGATGAATGAATGCTGCGAAGGCTTGAAACATTCTCATAAACAAATATATACAAACATAAGGCTATCGTACTTCGAATTCTACGAAACGTTGCGCTGTGACTTTGCTTTCTACCCCTTTTTGTCTACCCTATGGCACAGCGGCTCTTTATGAAGCACACTTTGGCTTTAGGAAACGAAGTATCACATGGCCTACTGTGACGCAGTGATTCAAACTTCAACCAATCCGTTCTTCGTTAGCTAACCCTTGTTGCCCACTGTGCCTATTACAAGCGTCCGCCTGTATTGACGTCGTTCATACCAGTAGGGCGGCCACTTTAAAGCTGCAGACCCGCAATGTGCGGGTTAAAATGGCTCGAAGTGCCATTTTACACCTACTACCCCTACACGTAACAGCTAACAACGGCCCCCAGACATCCTGTCGTCAACATTCTGTCGTCATGACGACGGCGGTCGCGACAACTGCATTTGTCGCGGACTTAGGAGACACTCTGGGGTTATCAGCATAGGAAGAACTGTAGTGCTGTGACAAAGCGATGGCAGCGCAATTTTAACTGAAAAAAGTTGAAATTCATCTAATTATATCTTGCTGGTGCTGCAGTGGTACCACCCAGTGTTATCCCACCCAGTGTTGTAAAGGCGTGAATGGTCTCGAGGTTTCACCGGAAATATGCTGTTTGAAATATAGCTCACAGGTGGGACACTCCCTGTGAGATAAGAAGCGTCATTCAACAGCATTCCCCACAATTAGTGGAAAACAAGCTTGGAAAATACTTATGATGCACTGCTAATAATATCTGTGGGCAGAATGGTATTACACAAAATCACAGACTTGCCGCTTACGGATGTATTTTTACAATTCCCAAGTTTCCTACCTATATTTTGGCAGCATGCTACGTCACGGTGTTCTTATTGTGCTTTTTTTCACCGGCGGGGACAAAACTGAAAAAAACGTCATGATAAAAAGCGAAGGGAACACCGAAACCCAACACAATGCTGCATAAACTGTTTCCTACCAACACCAATTGCTTATCAGAAGCTGTGAGGCAGTACCCGCAAGTTATGCATGACCCGGGCCACAAACAAAGAAGCTGCTCGTCGGTCAGAGGACCCCAGGCTTATTAGGCACGTGTCAGATAGGAGATCAGGCGGGGCGCCAGGCCACGACGCCCGGATCACTTGCACGGAGTGCATGAACTCCATCATGCACACCGTCGTGCACAGCCGATCCACAATGCCAAACATCTCAGTTTGAGCCGCGGATTTATTTGGCTGGGCGGCGGGCGCGCCTGCCGCCTACTCACGAGATGGAGAACAGATAACCTCTGCAGCGACTCGGCACGGCGCTGGACGAGGCCCGCGGCCACACCCACAGCTCCCAGCGCCGTCGCTGCCAGCGTGCAGGAGGCCCGCGGCCACACCCACGGCTCTCAGCCCCGCCGCTGCCAGCGTGCAGGAGGCCCGCGGCCTCCCCCACAGCTCCCAGCGCCGCCGCTGCCAGCGTGCAGGAGGTCCGCGGCCGCCCCCACAGCTCCCAGCGCCGCCGCTGCCAGCGCGCAGGAGGCCCGCGGCCACACCCACAGCTCCCAGCACCGTCGCTGCCAGCGTGCAGGAGGCCCGCGGCCGCCTCCACAGCTCTCAGCGCCGCCGCTGCCAGCGTGCAGGAGGCCCGCGGCCGCTCCCACAGCTCTCAGCGCCGTCGCTGCCAGCGTGCAGGAGGCCCGCGGCCACACCCACAGCTCTCAGTGCCGCCGCTGCCAGCGCGCAGGAGGTTCGCGGCCGCCTCCACAGCTCCCAGCGCCGTCGCTGCCAGCGCGCAGCTGCATATACAGCGCCAGCATGTCCAGGCTGTCAGCTCTCAGTCTTGTAAGAGCGATCCGGTCAGCCGGTGTCAAGTCAACACGCATTGCTGGACCTCGGCATCTGCAGGTGACGCCACTTTCAGAAGTGTTGTGTTTTCGTTGGGGCTTTAGTTTCAAAACTTCAGGGAATAGATCACAGCCGTTGTCAACGTAGGTCTGCAATAACTCATCTCCGCGTTGCCCTTGGTTTTCTCCCCTACTTGCTCATACTATATTGATTTAGTACGTGCTATATTTCAGATACTACATACTATATTTCTCCCCAACTTTCTGCGCACAGTCCTTTTTTTAGATACTTCCGTCGGTTCCTTTTCCAATCCGTGGCCATCTCTCCTCGTGACAAGACAGCTTAAGTGTCTGTAGTTCCGTGTACCTAACTACCTATGAAAACACCCATGAGCCCGATCCCATGCCAACTTGTAAAGTGTTGCGTAATTTTTACTCACATTAACACACACGCACAAAGCGCCCTTCAATTATAGTATTTTCACACAATGAAGCTCGGTTGCGTCGTCATCAGTGCAAGGTCAGTCCGGTTCGCTCGAGAGCCCGCTTGCCCGCGGGCGGCGGTGGCTGACCTCTCCATCGGCAAATCAGCGCGCCGCTCCCACGCAACAGGTCATCAGGAGGCGGGCACGGGTATGCGCGCCGCTGCGGTGTCGGCTGCCGTTTCCGGTGGCATGACCCGGCGTGGCGGCGCCTGACCCCGGCCCATGGACTGACCCCAGGGGGCGCGGCTGGCGGCGCGGCGTGCGCCGTACTCTTGGGAACGACGGGTTTAGGGGTGGGCGGCCGCGGGATGGGTGTGGAATAACTGGCAGCGTAGCGGCGGAGGCGCGTTAGCCGTCGCTACAGCGCCCTCTCTGGCGCTCACACGGTACGCACGGCGCTGTCGGCGGCGACGGCACGCTGGAGCTTGGGGGGTTTACGGGGCCGTCGGGCCGTACCAGAGGTCCTCAGTTCCTCCAGACACAGGTCATGTCACCGTGCAGGGCTCCCGGAGTCAAGGCTGAAACACCGGAAATCGCTCCACCCCTCGCCGGCAGCAAGGTGCGCAGGAGCTGGCTCCGCCCTCCACCGGACAGTTTCTAGGACCCTGCCTCCTTCCCATATGACAAGTCTCATGTAAAGCCCAGCATTCTAAAGCGGTTTTAAAGTAAAGAGAGCTGCACCTGCAGAGTACGGGTCTATCCTTTATTTTGCATGGTGCTAACACTTTTCAGGCTAAGCCTACCGATCTAAATGTCCGGACACAGGGCTTCGGCCGGACACGCGCTATCGGCTAATTACCCCCCCCCCCCCCCCCCTCCCACCCGCGCGCCCTTCCCTGCGGAAGGACCGCGGGCGACGGCCTGGGCAGGTGCAGCGAGTGAGGGGTGAGAGGGAGGGCGGGGGTCACCAGGCGGATTACCGTGGGAAGACTATGGGCTGCATCATAATAAATGTACTGGCACGCCTCGGAGCAGGTGGAATGCTGCAGCGCTCGGCCAGTATTTAGAGGCGGCTGACGCTGGGCTACATCTGCGCCAGACGTAGGAATGTCAACTGTATTTTAAAAGTCAGCTGCAGGTACAGATAACGTCACTGCGGTATGGAAAGGATAATATAATGTGCATCATGCGATATCTGTACTATGGCATGCTTGCTGTGATTGCAGTGACCAGTCTCGGAACGATAAGCAATGGAAACAAGTCACAACAAAATAACACAAATACTTTTTAGTACATCAATAGTTAAGAAACACACGCGTTTGCAGGTCGAGAGCCGGTGTAACGAGGCCCATGGTTACACTTTCCTGCGTCTTGGAATCAACCAATCGACGAGGTCCTGAGTGAAGTGGATAATATGTAAGTTTATAATCAAACCTCAACCCAGACTCTAAACCTCGGTGGCCAGGTCGGCGCGGCAGTGACGATAAGCACTATGCTTTTGGACAAAGCCGTGTTTTCTTTAGCAAGGGCTGCATGTTTTCTGGGATCAAGAGTTTTGACATGTGCGACGGCGAAGACATTCTAGACGACTTGCATAAATAGGAATTCTGTCATCACTTTGCTCATCGTGTTAAGAAAATATCCTTTAACGGCCAAGCGGTTTGCGATTTTATCGCAAGATGAAAACTCGACAACTCTAGCGTTGCCAAAGCTCTCGTTGCCCGCTACCTTAAAGTCATTGAATTAGCCAGAGCGCCCATCTGCATTGTCTTCATGAATCTGGAGACTTGAGGGCATATTGGGCACGCCGGAGAGGGTCGGAATCCGCCGAAAATGATGCTAATTCTCAGGCGGTGTCTTGCAGGCGGTTAAATGCAGAGTTGGCATACCACAGCACATGTATCAAAGTTTTGTGGCATATGTCAAGCAAACATTAAAGTGAGGGAGAAAAGTGCATAAAGCGAGCAAAAGCATCAGAAATTTCTGGAGATCACAAGGGCGTCAGAAAACCCCCATCCGTAGCCTGTCCCGGGGACCAACGTCCAGCACACAGACCAGAGACATCGTGATGGACGGCCAGTGGTACTTCGCCTGTCTGACACTTAACTGCCGAGAGATACGGGATTGTTTGCACCCACTGGAGAAATGTTCTCCCTGGCGTAAGATCCATGGAAGGGGCAAGTATCCACATAAGTTGCTGGTGTGCGGGCGCGTAGTTTCGTAGAATGAGTTGGAAGGGGGAGGGGGCTGAACAGTGAAAAATGTCCCACACTCCCCTTAAGTATGCTAATAAACAGGCCGCTCCCTGGATTTTGCCAACTTTCTTCCAAAAGTTGGGGAGGGGCTAAAGCCAAAGTTGGGAAAGCGGCTGAAGCCCAAGTGTGGGGGGGGGGGGGGGGGGG
>NW_023596576.1:32792211-32812206 GCF_011947565.3 Pollicipes pollicipes
GGAACACCGAAACCCAACACAATGCTGCATAAACTGTTTCCTACCAACACCAATTGCTTATCAGAAGCTGTGAGGCAGTACCCGCAAGTTATGCATGACCCGGGCCACAAACAAAGAAGCTGCTCGTCGGTCAGAGGACCCCAGGCTTATTAGGCACGTGTCAGATAGGAGATCAGGCGGGGCGCCAGGCCACGACGCCCGGATCACTTGCACGGAGTGCATGAACTCCATCATGCACACCGTCGTGCACAGCCGATCCACAATGCCAAACATCTCAGTTTGAGCCGCGGATTTATTTGGCTGGGCGGCGGGCGCGCCTGCCGCCTACTCACGAGATGGAGAACAGATAACCTCTGCAGCGACTCGGCACGGCGCTGGACGAGGCCCGCGGCCACACCCACAGCTCCCAGCGCCGTCGCTGCCAGCGTGCAGGAGGCCCGCGGCCACACCCACGGCTCTCAGCCCCGCCGCTGCCAGCGTGCAGGAGGCCCGCGGCCTCCCCCACAGCTCCCAGCGCCGCCGCTGCCAGCGTGCAGGAGGTCCGCGGCCGCCCCCACAGCTCCCAGCGCCGCCGCTGCCAGCGCGCAGGAGGCCCGCGGCCACACCCACAGCTCCCAGCACCGTCGCTGCCAGCGTGCAGGAGGCCCGCGGCCGCCTCCACAGCTCTCAGCGCCGCCGCTGCCAGCGTGCAGGAGGCCCGCGGCCGCTCCCACAGCTCTCAGCGCCGTCGCTGCCAGCGTGCAGGAGGCCCGCGGCCACACCCACAGCTCTCAGTGCCGCCGCTGCCAGCGCGCAGGAGGTTCGCGGCCGCCTCCACAGCTCCCAGCGCCGTCGCTGCCAGCGCGCAGCTGCATATACAGCGCCAGCATGTCCAGGCTGTCAGCTCTCAGTCTTGTAAGAGCGATCCGGTCAGCCGGTGTCAAGTCAACACGCATTGCTGGACCTCGGCATCTGCAGGTGACGCCACTTTCAGAAGTGTTGTGTTTTCGTTGGGGCTTTAGTTTCAAAACTTCAGGGAATAGATCACAGCCGTTGTCAACGTAGGTCTGCAATAACTCATCTCCGCGTTGCCCTTGGTTTTCTCCCCTACTTGCTCATACTATATTGATTTAGTACGTGCTATATTTCAGATACTACATACTATATTTCTCCCCAACTTTCTGCGCACAGTCCTTTTTTTAGATACTTCCGTCGGTTCCTTTTCCAATCCGTGGCCATCTCTCCTCGTGACAAGACAGCTTAAGTGTCTGTAGTTCCGTGTACCTAACTACCTATGAAAACACCCATGAGCCCGATCCCATGCCAACTTGTAAAGTGTTGCGTAATTTTTACTCACATTAACACACACGCACAAAGCGCCCTTCAATTATAGTATTTTCACACAATGAAGCTCGGTTGCGTCGTCATCAGTGCAAGGTCAGTCCGGTTCGCTCGAGAGCCCGCTTGCCCGCGGGCGGCGGTGGCTGACCTCTCCATCGGCAAATCAGCGCGCCGCTCCCACGCAACAGGTCATCAGGAGGCGGGCACGGGTATGCGCGCCGCTGCGGTGTCGGCTGCCGTTTCCGGTGGCATGACCCGGCGTGGCGGCGCCTGACCCCGGCCCATGGACTGACCCCAGGGGGCGCGGCTGGCGGCGCGGCGTGCGCCGTACTCTTGGGAACGACGGGTTTAGGGGTGGGCGGCCGCGGGATGGGTGTGGAATAACTGGCAGCGTAGCGGCGGAGGCGTGTTAGCCGTCGCTACAGCGCCCTCTCTGGCGCTCACACGGTACGCACGGCGCTGTCGGCGGCGACGGCACGCTGGAGCTTGGGGGGTTTACGGGGCCGTCGGGCCGTACCAGAGGTCCTCAGTTCCTCCAGACACAGGTCATGTCACCGTGCAGGGCTCCCGGAGTCAAGGCTGAAACACCGGAAATCGCTCCACCCCTCGCCGGCAGCAAGGTGCGCAGGAGCTGGCTCCGCCCTCCACCGGACAGTTTCTAGGACCCTGCCTCCTTCCCATATGACAAGTCTCATGTAAAGCCCAGCATTCTAAAGCGGTTTTAAAGTAAAGAGAGCTGCACCTGCAGAGTACGGGTCTATCCTTTATTTTCGCATGGTGCTAACACTTTTCAGGCTAAGCCTACCGATCTAAATGTCCGGACACAGGGCTTCGGCCGGACACGCGCTATCGGCTAATTACCCCCCCCCCCCCCCCCCTCCCACCCGCGCGCCCTTCCCTGCGGAAGGACCGCGGGCGACGGCCTGGGCAGGTGCAGCGAGTGAGGGGTGAGAGGGAGGGCGGGGGTCACCAGGCGGATTACCGTGGGAAGACTATGGGCTGCATCATAATAAATGTACTGGCACGCCTCGGAGCAGGTGGAATGCTGCAGCGCTCGGCCAGTATTTAGAGGCGGCTGACGCTGGGCTACATCTGCGCCAGACGTAGGAATGTCAACTGTATTTTAAAAGTCAGCTGCAGGTACAGATAACGTCACTGCGGTATGGAAAGGATAATATAATGTGCATCATGCGATATCTGTACTATGGCATGCTTGCTGTGATTGCAGTGACCAGTCTCGGAACGATAAGCAATGGAAACAAGTCACAACAAAATAACACAAATACTTTTTAGTACATCAATAGTTAAGAAACACACGCGTTTGCAGGTCGAGAGCCGGTGTAACGAGGCCCATGGTTACACTTTCCTGCGTCTTGGAATCAACCAATCGACGAGGTCCTGAGTGAAGTGGATAATATGTAAGTTTATAATCAAACCTCAACCCAGACTCTAAACCTCGGTGGCCAGGTCGGCGCGGCAGTGACGATAAGCACTATGCTTTTGGACAAAGCCGTGTTTTCTTTAGCAAGGGCTGCATGTTTTCTGGGATCAAGAGTTTTGACATGTGCGACGGCGAAGACATTCTAGACGACTTGCATAAATAGGAATTCTGTCATCACTTTGCTCATCGTGTTAAGAAAATATCCTTTAACGGCCAAGCGGTTTGCGATTTTATCGCAAGATGAAAACTCGACAACTCTAGCGTTGCCAAAGCTCTCGTTGCCCGCTACCTTAAAGTCATTGAATTAGCCAGAGCGCCCATCTGCATTGTCTTCATGAATCTGGAGACTTGAGGGCATATTGGGCACGCCGGAGAGGGTCGGAATCCGCCGAAAATGATGCTAATTCTCAGGCGGTGTCTTGCAGGCGGTTAAATGCAGAGTTGGCATACCACAGCACATGTATCAAAGTTTTGTGGCATATGTCAAGCAAACATTAAAGTGAGGGAGAAAAGTGCATAAAGCGAGCAAAAGCATCAGAAATTTCTGGAGATCACAAGGGCGTCAGAAAACCCCCATCCGTAGCCTGTCCCGGGGACCAACGTCCAGCACACAGACCAGAGACATCGTGATGGACGGCCAGTGGTACTTCGCCTGTCTGACACTTAACTGCCGAGAGATACGGGATTGTTTGCACCCACTGGAGAAATGTTCTCCCTGGCGTAAGATCCATGGAAGGGGCAAGTATCCACATAAGTTGCTGGTGTGCGGGCGCGTAGTTTCGTAGAATGAGTTGGAAGGGGGAGGGGGCTGAACAGTGAAAAATGTCCCACACTCCCCTTAAGTATGCTAATAAACAGGCCGCTCCCTGGATTTTGCCAACTTTCTTCCAAAAGTTGGGGAGGGGCTAAAGCCAAAGTTGGGAAAGCGGCTGAAGCCCAAGTGTGGGGGGGGGGGGGGGAGGAGAGAGCTTCAGCCCCACCTCAACTGAATAGAAAACCACACCCCGACTGGCGTAGCTCGCCATCAGCCCACGTAATTGAACGTAATGATGATGACCACATGGACGATCACCCAGCCAGTGATCATGCTCGGCAGGTAGAATGTGGACGAGTCCAAATGCCGTCAGAAAAGCATGGAGGATGCAACAACTTCCTAATAACCCACTACGGCGATGACCAATGCATACCTGGCCAGATATCGCCGGCACTCACTGCGCACGTGAGACGCTGCAACTGTTTCAAGAGGCCGGCGTGCGGTTTGTGCTGCGAGAGATGGACTCCCTATGCACTTCCCATCTCCGACCAATTGGGAACATGTGGGGTCTGACCAAGCAGGCAGGGCATGCAGGAGTCTGGCAAGCGCGTGCCGGCAAGGAACTGGAGGCCTGGATCTGAAAAAAATAATCTGTGAATTTACTCGGAGGAGCCACGCAGGATATGGAGGAAGTGGGCGCGCACGTGCGCTTAGCAGACAAACTCGGCGTCACAGCTCCACAACACAGATCTGATCGTCATAGCCATGCGATACAGCTCATTATCAGTACTTTGTCCGTGTCAGATAAGCGTCTTTATCAGCGTTTGCACGTTGTCCAAAAACATAACACCCACCCGTGCAGGGTTTGACAGTAGACGAGTTAGCATGCCTATTTCGCATTTCCACATGCGACGGTGACCGATATGGCAAACGCAGCGAAACCGAAATCTCCACTAATATAAATAATTCACGTGACAAAATGGGATCCTGTACTGAAAACGGTTAGTCATCAATATACGGTGGGAGCACGGGTTACATTAAAATCCCAAACAAACATTGGGACTGTGCACGCCATTATCACGAGTCAGCAAGTAGAATGCAACCATGAACACTGCTGGAAAATCGATCACTCACGCAATATGTCGCATGAGCTGCTTGATATCTCTAGTGTACCAAATTCCCCTCCTGCTCAAAAAAGTAATTTTTGCTAGCATAAGAAATCATATCATATTGCGGCCGAAAAAAACTAAAAGCTTGGAGGCTATCATGCCGCATATGAAGCTTGCCGAGCAACTCAATATAAGCAAGAAAGGTTTCACGCTTCTGGTTTTTCGACATCATGAGTTTGGAATTGATGTGTTGAAAATCGTCTACAGAAGCAAAAATGTTTTTGGGCCCCTGCTTTCTGGAATTTTTAGTCGGGGCTTCTTATGCTGGAAAGTCCACCTTCAGAACACCGGGATTCAGTGATAATTGACTTCAGTACACTGATAACTGACGACCTCAACGTTTCAAAGCAGTGCTCATTGTCACGAGTGGCCATTTCATCTGGTTTATTTCACTTGCCTGGTGACCACAAGGACAGCTTCGAAACGCAGGTCTTTATAAATAAAACAATGTTTGATTGATAGCGTCGTGTGATCGGTGCCTCCTGGTATGTTGAACGCCGATTGCTTTCAGAATAAGAGCTCCCAACTCATATGTCGAGCGATGCCACTCTCCTGTCTCGTGGGTTTCTTCAATCAACACTGGCACGTGAAGAACGTACAATCAGCTGTCCTTTTGTTTTGATTGCAGCTGTCACATCCCGCCTTGGCCATTCTATTTTGTGTCTGTTGGCTTAAACTTGAAACCAATTTTCTTCTGCTAAATTAAGCTGACTTCAGAAACTCTGATTAAGGAGCCCTTCTCCAGAAGTCTGGTGATCAATCAAATACTTACTTTCTTCGCGGTTCACCAGTACGCCCCGCCATGACGCTTTCATCCACCAGCATCGAGGCGCCGCTGGCCATGCAGCGTGCGCGAGAGAACCGAGCCCGCAGGTATACCGCATACCTACAGCATGGTTTGGACCAAGGGCTGGACGGCACCGAGACTACGGAGGGCATGGTACTCGAAGAAGAAGAGGCAGGTGATTGAAACACCGTAGGTGACATCGTCCGCAGGTTTTGACAATGAAATTGTCTAGGAGCTTTTAGGGGCTTGCAGCATTTGCATTGCTAATTCTGAGCTTGATATGACGAGTGAACTGTATGGCTAGGTCATGGTTCCAAGATATAGTGTTTTTGCTTTGATAATCAAGTAGCAGTCACCCCCCTGAAAACGCCCTTCCCTGGACGAATGATTCCCGCAGTCCACGTTTGACTTGTGTTTGTCTTCCGGAGTGTAGCGCTGGACACGTGCTGGTCATGGTGCGTATGCCTCGGAGCTCTCCTCGTCAACACCTTCGTTGTCGGCATCCATCATGCGTATGGTGTCCTGTTCATCTCTATACGGAGGGAGTTCGGACTTCCTTACGAAACAGCATGTAAGTTCAGCTACGCTCGGCTGCATTAGACAGCAAGAATTGGGTAAAAATGTCAAATAATTCATAGCGCTCTTTCTTGCAATCCGTAGGTAGTTTGCATTAGCACCGAAGCAACGTTCGATGCACATGCCAGTCGACGTCTCCTTTGCATATTTAATCACATGCCATTGTAACCACGACCAAAGCCTCAGCGTAAAACCGAAGATCCAAAAATGTAACCGAGGTAGTGTTTTTCCTCTCTTAGGCAACGAGGCGGTCTATGTTACGAGTAAAGACTTTTGTCTATGTCTATGTCTATGTTACGAGTAAAGTCGCTGCAAAATCCCCGTTTGACGTTTCATTAACGACCTGTCATCTGGCCAGCGGTTTCCTCGCATCCTCAAGAAGCCTCCGCCGGCAGCGTGGCTGGGCTCGCTGTCCTACGGCCTCTCGGCCTTCCTGGGGCCGGTGGCCAGCATGGCGCTCCACAAGATCGGCCACCGTGCCTGCGCCACGCTCGGCACGTTCGTGGCCGTCGGCGGCCTGATCGGTAGCAGCTTCGCCCGCGACGCCAACGAGCTGGTGCTCGCCTACGTCTTCATGTTCGGCTTCGGTACCAGTCTGGCCTACACGCCAGCCGTCGTCGTGTGCAAGTAAGTGACGATGACGCATGCAACGGATTGCTGATGCCATCTTTTTGCCGGGCGATGTCGCGTGAAGCCTGCGATGGGCGATGGTGGTACCGGCCATTCGGTTTAGGTGTTTGTCCATATCGCCTGCAGTGGCGCGCAAGTGAACGCCGATGGAGCCCTTCTAAAGTTGGCAGATGACTGATTCCGTGTGTGTTAGTCCGCAAATCTTTACTTGCTCCATCCGTGGCAGTTCGTAAATAAGTGACAGTTCCTCGAAACATTGTCAATTGCCCTGGAGATCCGACTTTCGCTTCATCTTGCTTCAGTGGAATCGATTTTGACTGACTCGCAGCACATGGGACTGACCTGACTCTGATCCCGGACAGCACAGGCCACAACACAACACTGAGTCTGCCCCGATTTTGACTCAACGAAACATCGCCAAATTCCCGAATCGATTTCGGTGACAGACTTATAGGAGATAGCCTGCTCTATATGCGTCATCAAATCTAAATTGCGCATTTATTTTGATAACGATGCGGTTATGCATGAGTGTGATCCATGCCGTCAAAATATAGACTGTGAATCTATGGTGTTGGTTATATTCATATTTCACTGAACTCACCAATAACTGGGTAGACTAAGCCTCAGCTTCAACTCGTAATACGATATCAGAGGACCCATTCAACTCTGACACAACATGGCTTGGGTTCATTTCGGAGACGACTTCAACCCCGCTTGGAGTCAACTATACATGTGGTTGAGGTGTGTGCAGGTGATAACTGTTTCCAAATGTGGCCGTGTGCAAGTGATTACCGATTCCGTGTGTGGTTGTGCACTGATGGTCACCGATTCCATGAAGGGCAATGTACAAGAGCTGACCGATTCCATGCATTGTCGTATGCAAGTCGATGACAATCTTTCCTTTGGTCTCTTGCACGTCTTTACTGATTCCATGCGTACTGATGTAGCGAAGGTTGCGAATGAGTCTCTGTATGCACGCGCGTGCCACTGCCTTTTGGCCAGGTTTGCACTCAATAATGCCGTTGCACCATCACGGCGCTCTAACGTGATGAGTGTATTAAAACAATTTGCGTGTTTCAGTGAGAAAATAAGAGTTTTATATTTCTTAACGCAGTCACGGACAAAACATTAAGAGTGTCATCAGCCCATACATAGATGCATACCTTAAGCTGACAAAAATGATAATCATCTACCATGTTTACCATGAAACGTCGCACCATCCGTCCCTGGACCAGTGTCGCGCCAGCCAAACAGGCTCTCGCTCTATAAACAGGCCAATTGACCGTCTGCAGGCAGAGCTGGGCTGGGCGTCACTCATCTGCAGATCACAATGCGCTTCCTGACTCATGGCGAGCCAGCAGGACCAGCACGCCTCCCCCCACCCCGTCATGCATGTAACACTTGCCGGCGATGAGTGTGAGCGGTAACTGCACACGCTTCACGGGGAGGGAGACCGCCTATTCGAGGAACGGCGGTGGGGACGACATAGTCGTCATCGGGCTGCGCCGCAGCCGGCTAGCGGGCTGCCAGCGTCACTTCTAGCAGTCCAGCCCAATGTGGTGATGACGTCACTGTAGTCTCAGTGTGATGGCGCACCGCGGACGGGGCCAGCAGGCGTGAACGTCGTGCTGACGCTCATATGCCCGTTACTCGTTGCCGCTTCAGTTGTGGATGGTGCTCTCTCTCGCGCTCTCTCTCTCTCCTCTCTCTCTCTCTCTCTCCTCTCTCTCTCTCTCTCTCTCTCTCTCTCTCTCTCTCTCTCTCTCTCGCTTCTCTCTCCTCTCCTCTCTCTCTCTCTTCTCTCTCTCTCTCTCTCTCTCTCTCTCTCTCTCTCCTCTCTCTCTCTCTCTCTCTCTCTCTCTCTCTCTCTCTCTCTCTCGCGTTTTATGCTTGTCCTCTCCCTCTTGCTACGCGCTTGTTGCGGTGAAATTTATTGATCTTCATTACGCTTGCTTCTTCTAATCCATTCACTCTTCACCACTCACGTGTGGTGCTGGCTACGGACGGTCGCAAGCGCCGTAACGGCTCACGCCGAACCGCAGGGGATCAGTCAATACAGGGACGGCAGCGGTCTCTACCAACTGACCTGGCGGTCATGTCACATGGAGGCAGCCTCGGTCGACTTTCTAACAGCACTACAACCAAGTGACTTAAAACATGCGATCAACTGTAATCAAGAAACTGTAGCATAGCTGTGTGGCATACGCGTATTCCTATTGCAGGTGTTCACACATCCCGGTGCGCAACTTCAACGTCACGGCTGTTACCATGGAGACACGTTTTGTATGTAGATGCTGTGTCATGCCGAGTTTGCCTCGTGGTCCCGACTGGCACTGGTCTGGTGCTGCCCACCCGTTTGTTGCTGCTGGCTGTCCTTCGTCTGGTGACGCTGGCCATCAGTAACACGTCCAGTGTCACGCAGGCCGTCACGCGTGACGGATTCGGCTATCTGCCGTGGTCGCAAATAGAGCGGTGGCGGCGTGCGGCCCCCTGCGTGAGCGATGACACCCCCTCGCTGCCTCCGCACACCTCCTCGTCTCCTCTCTCAGTGCGCTGGTCATGTTCGCAGCTCTTACTTCGACCGTCACCTGGGCCTGGCCACCGGCATCCAGATGTCTGGCACCACGGTCGGAGGCATCTTGCTGCCGCCGGTGATCCAGGTGAGGAGCAAACGCGACGCCATGCCCGGCCAGCCCATGTGGACCAGGTGATGCAGAGTCGCACAAGATGCTAGATGCATCGCCATCGCGCCGCTGGGTGGCAACGTCTGTCTCGATTTCTTGCCGCAATGTTGCCAGGTGCTGACGACATCCATTGGCTTCCGGGCGACAATGCGAGCTCTGGCCGGCATCGCCTGCCTCGGGTTCGTGGGAGCGTCGACATTCACGGGCAGGCAGACGGACTCGGCCGGCCAGCAGACCGAGGCGGCCGACGGAACGTCCCGTGAGTGGTGACAGCGGCTGCGGCAGACTGCTGCGGCCGGCGCGACGTCCCGTGAGTGGTGGCGGTGCGGCTGCGGCAGACTGCTGCGGCCGGCGCGACGTCCCGTGAGTGGTGACAGTGGCTGCGGCAGACTGCTGCGGCCGGCGCGACGTCCCGTGAGTGGTGACAGCGACTGCGGCAGACTGCTGCGACCGGCGCGACGTCCCGTGAGTGGTGGCGGTGCGGCTGCGGCAGACTGCTGCGGCTGGCGCGACGTCCCGCGAGTGGTGACTGGGCGACTGTGGCAGACTGTTGCGACCGGCGGCTCATGTGCCACAGGCGGCACGGCACAGTAGCCCGCTGCACTACAACAGGGCACCTTTAGCAGTCAGACATGTGCGTGGACCCCGTGGGCTAATCCGCAAATTTAACTCTTAGGTACCAAATACGGGTATTCTCGGAATCACGCTAGGCACCTGGGGACCACGCAAGTTCTCTTGAGGCATGCCTTCAAGGCCATTCCATTGATGACGCCTCTGTTTTGACCCTGAGCAAATCGTGGTTGAGGTGTATGAGCTCCAAAAAATGAGCTTCAGATTTATGATGGAGTCGTTCGAGTTTGGGTGGCTCTGCCACACGTTTCTCCGAGAGCCACTCTTGTATGGGATACTGGATAAAGTTTTGGGTTGCTGACAAATTTACCGGAACCCAAAATATTTTGATGCAGCTCGCGGAAATGCTTTGTTAGATTCATGTTGTTTTCCTGTTTTACGAAACTAACCTTAAGCATCCAGAATCCAGATAAACTTTTCAAGATGGGTCGTTTAGGATCGAAGTCCCCTTTTCCAAATGCTACAAATTTTCCAGGATCCCAGATTTACTCTGGAGATCCACACAAATGTCTGCATTCGAGCCTGAGAAGTTATCTCTTTTAAATTGTCTTTGCTGTCATTTGTTTTACAACGTGCGCCATATCAGTCACATTTCCACCATAACCATTCAGCTAGAACGTTTCACTTGGTGTTTGTTCATAAGTCGTTGCACTGTTCACGGAGAACACAGCTCAGTGCTTGTGCCACTGCCGCGTTTGACTGGATGGCGCACTGCATTCTCGCATCTCTGAGGTGTCTGTTAACCGTCATTTCAGTCCGGGCGTACCTGACCAAAGCCGGCATGATACTGAGAGACCCACCGTTCCTGCTTTGGGTTGCCGTCATGATGCTGACACATATGGGCTCGCTGACACCCATTGTGCATCTGGTGCAGCGAGGAATGGATATAGGTCAGTTGCTCAAGATGCGTTTCACTGTCAGCAGCGCAGGCTGGGGGGGGGGGGGGGCACAGAGGGCACACGCCCCCCCCCCCGTAGGTTCCGAGGGGCCCAAAGCTCCCCTCAGAACCTACGATTAGGGGTCCGAAAGGTCTGCCGGAGGTCTCACTCAGGGGTCCCAGCCCGCAAGGCCGGGCACTCCAATGACAGCCAGTGGGCCGTGCGCGCTGATCAGGGACCCACCGAGTCGATAAGGGCTTACATTTTGGTCAGACACCACCAGTAACGCACAGTTAGCTGCATGACGGCATGGGCCCAATGGCCCATTCCCGTAGCAGGGACAAAGCCGGGACCAGCGATTTACATTGCCCAGGGCCCGACAGCGTCCAACAGGGACCCTGTGTTGTCAAGAGGCCCGGGTCGGGCATCGGGAGTGTTCTAGGAGGCCCGAAGAGCCTAGGGGCCCACCGGGTCCGATGATCAAGGGCCCGATTGGAGGGTCTAATGTATAAAGGGCTGGTCGAGGTCTTATTCAGAGGCCCTCACCTGAGAAGAAGGACCCTGAAATATCGGTCAGAGGGCCCTTTGGGCTGATCGGGGACCCCTGGGCCGATATGAGCCTGTATGCCAGTCAGATACCACCGTACCACATAGTCAGCTTCGTGTCAATATGGGCCTAAGAACCCACTTCCCGATCAGCCATTAAGCTGGGGCCAGTGTTTTACACTGGTCTGGTACCTTGTATCTGTCATGGGTCCACAGCGCCTAACAGAGGGCCCTGTGCTCACAAGGGCCCCGAGCCAACCAAGTGAAGCGTTCGATGAGGCCCGAAGAGGGACCCGGGCGGTCCGTCGGAGCCAACGATCAAAGGCCTGGTTAGAGGGCATAAGAGTCCATACATGTCCTCAATAAGAAACTGGCCATATCCGACGACTTTTTGGGAGGATTTTGCTATCAGGGACCCGTTGTCAACCCTGTGCCCCCCTTGCCAAGGCTCTGGCTACGCCCCTGCTCACTGTAAAGCGACCATATTCTCAGGAGATGACCGTTTGTCATGTTCAGTGTTGTTGCACTTCTACGGCGACGATCATGGAGACCACCGACGCGTCAGCTGGTTGGTTTGATACAGAAGCTATGCGGACCAGTTCGGCGGTCATGGTCATGGCTTATTTCGGCAGCTAGGCTGAGGCCTGGCCACGATTGCCACTGACGGGCGGAAGACTATGACAGAAAAGCTTCAGGTGGAGTCCACACACTTCAAACGTGTTGCTGTGTTGCGGACTGCGAAAATCTAGCATACCGCACATCACATCCCGCAACAAATGGATGTCATTACCTTTGGCTAAGTCGTGGAGCATCGCACAGTAGTCACCACTTAATCCGCGAAGACGTTTAGTGAGTGTTTAAGTGTTTCCCTGCTTTTGATCGTATAGGTGATACATGAGTTCATCGCCTACCATGTGCTTATTTCAATAAACCGTCTCTCTCTCACACACACACTCTCTTTCTCCCTCCCTCCCTTCCTCCCCCCTCTCTCTCTCTCTCCCTCTCTCTCTCACGTTCCTCTCCGTCCGCCACAGGCCTTACCATGGCCGAGGCGTCTGCCACCGTGTCGCTGCTCTCGGTGGCCAGCGCGCTGGGCAGGATAGGCTTCGGCCGCGTCCTCGACCATCCGCGGGTGTCCCCGAAGGTCATGGCACAGCTGTCACTGACCGGTGAGAAGGTATGGGCAGCATGGGGGGGGGGGGCGTCATCAATCAGCAGAGGTGTCGTTGCGGTCATCCTGCGTTGAGTCGGTGAGGTAGGTAGTCTGGCTGCGGGCCTACCGTCGTGTTGGTGGAGCCGCCGCAGCTGCTGGTGCCGCCATCTATAGATGGCAGTATCAGCGGCACTTACGCTTTGACGCAGTGTGCAACTGATGTCACTGGCATAGCAGTCCCGCACCTACCGCCATTTCGGCGCAGTATTTACCTGAGACTGGCATTGCCAGCAACTGTGGTCCACGCTCCGACTCAACCAGCAAGCTTTGCTTGACAGCCGTGGGTCTGCCTCCGCCACTAGTGTCGCCGCCCAGGCTGCAACTGTCCTGGAGACCTGAACATTCACTGACACGCAGACCCCGGCCGTAGCTGGCTGATGTTGCCGACGCCGGCGCCAGGCCCAACGGTCCACTATCTGACGCGGTATTCTGCGACGGTGCACTATCTGACGCGGTGTTCAGTCGACGGTGCACTATCTGACGCGGTGTTCAGTCGGCGCCGCACCATCTGGCGTGGCGTTCGGTGGACGGTGCACTATCCAACGCGGTGTTCGGTCGATGGTGGACTATCTGAAATGGTGTTTGGTTTACGGTGCACTAAATGGCATGGCGTTCGGTGGACGGTGCACTATCCAACGCGGTGTTCGGTCGATGCTGGATTATCTGACATGGTGTTCGGTTGCCAGTGCACTATCTGACGCGACGTTCGGCGGCCTTCAGTGATGGGCATAACTCTGCTGCTGCTGCCGGTGGCCACGAACCTGCCTCTGATGCTGGTATTCTCGCTGGTGTACGGCTCGATGGAGGGCTTGTCGGTGGACCTGATCCCGCTGATGACGCTGCACCTGACCAAGATGCGCGGCGCCGCCGTTGGCTGGGGTCTGGTGGTCGGTTTCAGCTCCGGACCCTGGGTCGTCGGACCCTACATCTCCGGTACGTGTGGTCAGCTGGGAGACTGCTGGCAGGAGGAGGGGAGGGGAGGGGCGATCATGAGATCTGCTCTAGACCCTGGCTCGTCGTTCTCTTCATCTCCGGCACGTGCGGTCAGCTGGGAGACAGCTGGCAGCGAGTGGAACGGCCATTATGCCATCATCTGGTCGCTGTTGATGGCTGGATTTGCCAAACAAGACATAAGTATCATGTGCCGTGCTAGCGCCTCACTCAGCTGTCACTGATTTTAACAGCGGCCTCTGATATGCATGCTATACTTAAACGCCACCCAGGACCTGATAGTTTTGCTAAGACTGGACTTTGTGATTTGTCTCCGTAACACCACGCCGCAGACCACCTGGGGCAGATGGTTGCTATGGAGCTGTGAGTGGCAGGGTGTACACACAGGGTCGTCCGCGCGCCCTGTACGCTCTGATAGCCCGTTTGAGGCCTTCACTTCAGCCACCACCCCGCTGATGCTCGGAAATCCCCGCTGGTGAAGAGTATCAGCGGAAGCCGCAGTGGTTCGGCGCACAGACGCCGTGGCTGTCCATGGCGACCGCTCTGACACAGTCCAGGGGCGCCAGCTGGACCTGACCCCGCACGACCTGCCGCCCAGGCCTGCTGCGCGGCTCACTGGGCTCCTACGACCTGGCGTTCGCGGTGTGCGGCGCCTGCGTGCTGGTGGCGGCGGCGCTGGTGTTCGCCATGCCCGCGGCGCTGCGACGGCGAAAGCAAGGTAAGTGGCGACGGCGGCGCGGCAGCCGGCTGGTCTGCTGCCGCCTCTGCCACTGGCCGCGCGGTCCCGCCGAGCGTCCTCAGGCCGATGAGACACCAGCCCGCTGTCCTCTGGCGCGCCCGCTGACACAGCGCGGTCCCGCCGAGCGTTTCAGGCGATGAGACACAGCGCTGTCCTCTGGCGACGCCGCTGACACAGCGCGGTCCCGCTGAGCGTTTCAGGCCGATGAGACACCAGCCCGTGTCTATCGGCGCGCCGCTGACACAGCGGTCCCCCGAGCGTCCTCATGCCGATGGACACCAGCCGCTGTTCTCTAGCGCGCCCGCTGTCACAGCGCTGTCCCACCGAGCGTCCTCCGGCCGATGAGACACCAGCCCGCCGTCCTCTGGCGCGCCCGCTGGCACAGCGCTGTCCCGCCGAACGTCCTCCGGCCGATGAGACACCAGCTCGCTGTTCGCTAGCACGCCCGCTGACACAGCGCTGTCCCGCCGAACGTCCTCCGGCCGATGAGACACCAGCTCGCTGTTCGCTAGCACGCCCGTTGACACAGCGCTGTCCTTTTGCTCACTCCTCCGTCGCCACCGCTTCATCGGTAAACAGAAGCATACCTCGTAAGGCTGGCTGAACACCGATGACCCGTTCCGACCCGCCCACCCCTCACCCTGCCCGCTTTCTTTACGCTGCTGGGTCTGCTGTCAGCGTCCAAAGCAATAGCCGAGCCAGCTCGGTGGTGTGGTGTGGTTCGGGCGGTGACGGCGATGGACGGCCGGTTGCAGCACAAGGCACTCCTGAGGAAGGGGGCGAAGAGTCGCCCACCCTCGCGCGGATTCACGCCGCCGAGATGGCCGGCTTGGAATTTGGACCCATCTTTGGCTACATTAGCATTGAGGACATGCCGCCCAGGTGAGTCCGTATGTTCTGACGGTTTGATCCCGATCCGAAAACTTTGCACCTCAGTCTTTGTATCGTCCAACGCGCGACTAGAACGTAGAGAACGCAGAGCTCGTTTCGCCTATCCACCTCAACTTCAAAGTGGAAGCATTCTGGCATTCGTGTCCTAGATGCACTATTGGTGCCAATTCGGCAATGAAGTCGCATACATGATATTAAAGTATGGCTGCGGATGCACTATTTACACAGATGATTTTCCAAAGGACTGACGGCAAGGGACTGACGGCAGCCCTATTGCAAATATTTTATAACGTAGCATTTTCCACGGCTTAACAATAATCTTGTGCGACCGGTGAATCTATCACAATTCAAGTTAGCTTGCCGCTGAGAAACGCGAGCGTATTTTCCCCGGCTCGTGTCCGTACTTACCAGGACGCTGGTGCACGCGATGGCACCACCGACGTAATTTCCATCATGTAACTCCTAATGTATTTGCAGCCCCTGAAAGCTACCTTTCGATGCGATTCGATGAGGATCTCCCCATTACGCTCTATTTAAGGCGTTTGTCGCAGGGCACTAGCGCGCGGAGAGCTTTGTTTACCAGCCGCGCGGTGCCCGGTTGTCGCGGCAGGGCGCACCTCTAGACACTGCATATTTATGCCATTTCGGAAGCGGTAACCGCACGTGTCTGGGCCGCGAATAAGTCACTGACGGCCCCGTCCCCGTGTCCAGCTACCGGCAGCAGATCCGGTTCAGGCCGGGCAAGACGCAGCAGCTGCGCCAGGGCATGGTGAGCAGCACTGCCCAGTCCACGGCGCAGACGCTCTCCAACCTGGAGATCCCACCGCTGAGGGTGGCCACCGTCCCGCACCACCAACGGCCGTCCAGGTACGCCGGTCCCGCCCGCTGAGGGTGGCCGCCGTCCCGCACCACCAACGGCCGTCAGGTAGGCCAGTCCCGCCCGCTGAGGGTGGCCGCCGTCCCGCACCACCAACGGCCGTCCAGGTACGCCAGTCCCGAACGCTGAGGGTGGCCGCGTCCCGCCCACCAACGCCGTCCAGGTACGCCAGTCCCGACCTCTGAGGGTGGCCGCCGTCCCGCACCACCAACTGGCCGTCCACGTACGCCAGTCCCGCCCGCTGAGGGTGGCCGCCGTCCCGCACACCAACGGCCGTCCAGGTACGCCGGTCCCGACCGCTGAGGGTGGGCCGCCGTCCCGCACCACCAACGGCCGTCCCAGGTACGCCAGTCCCGACCGCTGAGGGTGGCCGCCGTCCCGCAACCACCAACGGCCGTCCAGGTACGCCAGTCCCGCCCGCTGAGGGTGGCCGCCGTCCCGCACCACCAACGGCCGTCCAGGTACGCCAGTCCCGACCGCTGAGGGTGGCCGCCGTCCCGCACCACCAACGGCCGTCCAGGTACGCCGGTCCCGCCCGCTGAGGGTGCCCGCCGTCCCGCACCACCAACGGCCCGTCCAGGTACGCCGGTTCCGCCCGCTGAGGGTGGCCGCCGTCCCGCACCACCAACGGCCGTCCAGGTACGCCAGTCCCGACCGCTGAGGGTGGCCGCCGTCCCGCACCACCAACGGCCGTCCAGGTACGCCAGTCCCGACCGCTGAGGGTGGCCGCCGTCCCGCACCCAACGGTCGTCCAGGTACGCCGGTCCCGACGCTGAGGGTGGCCGCCGTCCCGCACACCAACGGCCGTCCAGGTACGCCTGTCCGCCCGCTAGGGTGGCCACCGTCCCGCACCACCAACGGCCGTCCAGGTACGCCGGTCCCGCCGCTGAGGGTGGCCGCCGTCCCGCACCACCAACCGTCCAGGTACGCCGGTCCCGCCCGCTGAGGGTGGCCCGTCCCGCACCACCAACGGCCGTCCAGGTACGCCAGTCCCGACCGCTGAGGGTGGCCGCCGCCCGCACCACCAACGGCCGTCAGGTACGCCAGCCCACCGCTAGGGGCGGCCGCCGCCCCGCACCACAACGGCCGTCCAAGTACGCCGATTCGCCCGCTGAGGGTGGCCGCCGTCCCGCACCACCAACGGCCGTCCAGGTACGCCGGTCCCGCCCGCTGAGGGTGGCCGCCGTCCCGCACCACCAACGGCCGTCCAGGTACGCCGGTCCCGCCCGCTGAGGGTGGCCGCCGTCCCGCACCACCAACGGCCGTCCAGGTACGCCGTCTGCCGCTGAGGGTGGCCGTCGTCCCGCACCACCCCGGCCGTCCAGGTACGCCGACTCTTCCGCTGAAGGTGGCCGCCGTCCCACACCACCCGGCCGTCCAGGTACGCCGACTCTTCCACTGAGGGTGGCCGCCGTCCCGCACCACCAACGGCCGTCCAGGTACGCCCAGCCTGCTGCTGAGTGTGGCAAACATCCAGCAACACCCCCGGCCGTCCAGGTACGCCGGTCCCGCCCGCTGAGGGTGGCCGCCGTCCCGCACCACCACCGGCCGTCCAGGTACGCCGATTCTGCCGCTGACGGTGGGCGCTGTCCCGCACCACCACCGGCCCTCCAGGTGCGCCGGAGGGGTCGCGGCCCGCGCACACACCGAGCGGACACGCACAATGCTGTACGCATAAATATGCCGCTTGGAGACGTATCCTGCTAGCACGTGGCACCGGACGCTTTGTTATGGACAGGGTTTGAATGCACGCAGTGCCTTCTAGAGAATCGCTTTGGGGCATTCACATCAACAGATGAGAACCAACAGCTCGCAATGTACAGGGCAAGCCAGTCTAAGTGCTATACGTAACCATGCATCGAACAATGGAAGTTTTGGATTTCAAAACAGATATTTCTCAGGCCGGGTGGTCTAGATAATAATCTAATGCAGTCCCAAGACACCTTCTGACCAGCTGTGCCGTCCACTCGGTCCGACAGCAGATCTCAGGAGGTGGTGTGTCATCCGACGCCGTTCGAATACGACTCCTTGGCGGCGCTGCGGCGTCACATCCCCGTGCCGCGCACCGCCGCCGACGCCGGCGTGGCGCCAGCGCGCGCCGAACCGGTCGGCGCCGCCTCGACCAGCAGCTCGCCGTCGGCGCTGGCACCAGAGCCGCCGCCGCCGCGACCGGTCGACCAGCTGCCGGCGGGGTACGAGGCGCTGCCAGTGGCCGGCTACTTGGTGCTGGCGCCCGGCTCCGACCAGGCGCGCTTCGTGCTGGTGGACAGCCAGGCGGGCCAGGCGATGATGATGCGTACCTCGCTGACGCCCGGCCCAGGTGACCTGGCCGATCAGCGCGACGCCCAGCTGCGTCAGATGCTGGACACCATCGCCGAGGAGTCGCGCAGCAACATCACAGTCGTGGACGCCGGCGAGGAGGCGCACGAGCGCTTCAGCCAGGTGCGCCGCGCCGTCACTGGCTGGCACGCACACCAGGAGGCGGACGAGGCGGCCGAGGAGGCGGCCAGCCTCACCGAGTCGCGTTCAGTCGAGACGACGAGTCAGGTGGCCGAGCTGGAGCCGCGCCAGCCGGCCTCACACTCGTCGGTGGACGTGCGGCCGGCAGCGTCGGGCGCGCCCGGCTCGCCCGAGCGGCCCCGCTCCTCCTCCCCCGAGCCGACGCGCTCCGTCTCGCCGTCCGACATTCACGGCTGGCGGACGTGGCGCAGTCGCAGGAGTGGCACGACCGGCCCGGCTCGGCGCTCTCCGACCGCGCGCGCTCGGCCGGCGCGCGCAGCCGCCGCCGCAGCTCCGGCCCCGCCAGCGCCGACAGTCCAGCAGAGTCCAGCGGCGAGGACGAGTCGGACGCCACGCTCACCGGCTCGACGCGCGACAACGGCTACCTGCCGTACTACTGACCCAGCCAGCGGCGGGCCGGGCGGCAGGGGGGGCCGGCCCGTCGTCCCGGCTACGCAATGAACCCGACCAGCCGGGCAGAGGACGGCGAGCGTCGTGGTGCGCCAGGGCGTCCTGCGCAGGGTCAGGTGGGAGACGGTAGGCTCGAGTCGAACGCACCACACCGCAAGAACGACCCAGCAACCGCTGGTCGAACGCCGGCTACCCAAGCAACGTCATTTCGCACACGATACGAAGTAATGCGAGCGTGCAAACCGAAAACGAGCCGGCACACCGAAAACGAGAACAAACCGAAAACGAAAACGATTCTGCACACCAGCGGCAATGCTGGCGTCGAGTAGACACGATGGCTCGCTGTTAGAATGCGGTGGGAACTCCCGGCGCCTGGACCAGCTGCGCCAGCCGTCTCCAGCTCCGCCAACAAACACCACCGCGCCGCTCACATCCAGTATGTATTTGTCCGGTCGCATGGGAGAATAGGGTGCCGGTGGCCGGCGGGCGGGCAGGGCGGGCGCATAAATAGGACTTGGTCTGCTGGCGGCGCGGGGGAGCGGGGCGCCGCGCGGTGCGCGTTTGGGTTTGTCGCGGTCAGGGCCGACAGCGGCCGGTGAATTCGCGGGTAGAGACACACTTCGCGGATGTGGTGCCGGTTCAGCAGCCGCAGAGCAGCCGCTCCAGGCCCAGGCCGTAGCCGCCGTGCGGCGTGGTACCGTACACCCTCTGTAACCGAGCACACGGACGCCGGGTCAGCGCCGCGCCTCCCGGGGTGCCGAGGTACGGGCCGTCAGCTGTAGGGTCTGGCACGCGGGACCGAGACCGCCGAACGATGGGATCTGAGCAGCGGCCACGCGCCACAGCCGGCGTCAGAAGGCTCAACTTTGGAGATCCGTGGGCACTTGAGATGGGCGCCTCTTGATGCGCGTAAGGGGGTCTCGGTTCATCGCTGCAGGTACTATCGCACAGTAGGCAAAATGTGTGCAAAAGCGGACCCTCAGGAAACATGCATCCAAT
>NW_023596576.1:32813233-32880733 GCF_011947565.3 Pollicipes pollicipes
GTCCAGGGGCGCCAGCTGGACCTGACCCCGCACGACCTGCCGCCCAGGCCTGCTGCGCGGCTCACTGGGCTCCTACGACCTGGCGTTCGCGGTGTGCGGCGCCTGCGTGCTGGTGGCGGCGGCGCTGGTGTTCGCCATGCCCGCGGCGCTGCGACGGCGAAAGCAAGGTAAGTGGCGACGGCGGCGCGGCAGCCGGCTGGTCTGCTGCCGCCTCTGCCACTGGCCGCGCGGTCCCGCCGAGCGTCCTCAGGCCGATGAGACACCAGCCCGCTGTCCTCTGGCGCGCCCGCTGACACAGCGCTGTCCCGCCGAGCGTTCTCATGCCGATGAGACACCAGCCCGCTGTTCTCTAGCGCGCCCGCTCACAGCGCTGTCCCACCGAGCGTCCTCCGGCCGATGAGACACCAGCCCGCCGTCCTCTGGCCGCCCCTGGCACAGCGCTTCCCACACGAAGCGTCCTCCGTCCGAGAGACACCAGCACCCCCGTCCTCTGGCGCGCCCGCTGGCACAGCGCTGTCTCCCGCCGAACGTCCTCCGGCCGATGAGACACCAGCTCGCTGTTCGCTAGCACGCCCTCTGACACCGCTGTCCCGCCGAACGTCCTCCGCCGATGAACACCAGCTCGCTGTTCGCTAGCACGCCGTTGACACAGCGCCGTCCTTTTGCTCACTCCCCCGTCGCCACCGCTTCATCGGTAACAGAAGCATCCTCGTAAGGCTGGCTGAACACCGATGACCCGTTCCGACCCCCCCACCCCTCACCTGCCCGCTTTCTTTACGCTGCTGGGTCTGCTGTCAGCGTCCAAAGCAATAGCCGAGCAGCTCGGGGTGTGGTGTGGTTCGGGCGGTGACGGGATGGACGGCCGTTGCAGCACAGGCACTCCTGAGGAAGGAGGCGAAGAGTCGCCCACCCTCGCGCGGATTCACGCCGCGAGATGGCCGGCTTGGAATTTGGACCCATCTTGGCTACATTAGCATTGAGGACATGCCGCCCAGGTGAGTCCGTATGTTCTGACGGTTTGATCCGATCCGAAAACTTGCACCTCAGTCTTTGTATCGTCCAACGCGCGACTAAACGTAGAGAACGCAGAGCTCGTTTCGCCTATCCACCTCACTTCAAAGTGGAAGCATTCTGGCATTCGTGTCCTAGATGCACTATTGGTGCCAATTCGGCATGATCGCATACATGATATTAAAGTATGGCTGCGGATGCCTATTTACACAGATGATTTTCCAAGGACTGAGGGCAAGGGACTGACGGCAGCCCTATTGCAAAATATTTTATAACGTAGCATTTTCCACGGCTTAACAAATCTTGTGCGACCGGTGAATCTATCACAATTCAAGTTAGCTTGCCCGCTGAGAAACGCGAGCGTATTTTCCCCGGCTCGTGTCCGTACTTACCAGACGCTGGTGCACGCGATGGCACACCGACGTATTTCCATCATGTAACTCCTAATGTATTTGCAGCCCGAAGCTGAACTACCTTTCGATGCGATTCGATGAGGATCTCCCCATTACGCTCTATTTAGGCGTTTGTCTCAGGGCACTTAGCGCGCGAGAGCTTTGTTTACCACCGCGCGGTGCCCGGTTGTCGCGGCAGGGCGCACCTCTAGACACTGCATATTTATGCCATTTCGGAAGCGGTAACCGCACGTGTCTGGGCCGCGAATAAGTCACTGACGGCCCCGTCCCCGTGTCCAGCTACCGGCAGCAGATCCGGTTCAGGCCGGGCAAGACGCAGCAGCTGCGCCAGGGCATGGTGAGCAGCACCGCCCAGTCCACGGCGCAGACGCTCTCCAACCTGGAGATCCCACCTCTGAGGGTGGCCACCGTCCCGCACCACCAACGGCCGTCCAGGTACGCCAGTCCCGCCCGCTGAGGGTGGCCGCCGTCCCGCACCACCAACGGCCGTCCAGGTACGCCAGTCCCGCCCGCTGAGGGTGGCCGCCGTCCCGCACCACCAACGGCCGTCCAGGTACGCCAGTCCCGACCGCTGAGGGTGGCCGCCGTCCCGCACCACCAACGGCCGTCCAGGTACGCCGGTCCCGCCTGCTGAGGGTGGCCGCCGTCCCCACCACCAACGGCCGTCCAGGTACGCCGGTTCCCGCCCGCTGAGGGTGGCCCCGTCCCGCACCACCAACGGCCGTCCAGGTACGCCAGTCCCGACCGCTGAGGGTGGCCGCCGTCCCGCACCACCAACGGCCGTCCAGGTACGCCAGTCCCGACCGCTGAGGGTGGCCGCCGTCCCGCACCACCAACGGCCGTCCAGGTACGCCGGTCCCGCCCGCTGAGGGTGGCCGCCGTCCCGCACCACCAACGGCCGTCCAGGTACGCCGGTCCCGCCCGCTGAGGGTGGCCGCCGTCCCGCACCACCAACGGCCGTCCAGGTACGCCGGTCCCGCCCTGAGGGTGGCCGCCGTCCGCACCACCAACGGCCGTCCAGGTACGCCGGTCCCGCCCGCTGAGGGTGGCCGTCGTCCCGCACCACCCCCGGCCGTCCAGGTACGCCGACTCTTCCGCTGAAGGTGGCCGCCGTCCCACACCACCCCCGGCCGTCCAGGTACGCCGACTCTTCCACTGAGGGTGGCCGCCGTCCCGCACCACCAACGGCCGTCCAGGTACGCCCAGCCTGCTGCTGAGTGTGGCAAACATCCAGCAACACCCCCGGCCGTCCAGGTACGCCGGTCCCGCCCGCTGAGGGTGGCCGCCGTCCCGCACCACCACCGGCCGTCCAGGTACGCCGATTCTGCCGCTGACGGTGGGCGCTGTCCCGCACCACCACCGGCCCTCCAGGTGCGCCGGAGCGGGTCGCGGCCCGCGCACACACCGAGCGGACACGCACAATGCTGTACGCATAAATATGCCGCTTGGAGACGTATCCTGCTAGCACGTGGCACCGGACGCTTTGTTATGGACAGGGTTTGAATGCACGCAGTGCCTTCTAGAGAATCGCTTTGGGGCATTCACATCAACAGATGAGAACCAACAGCTCGCAATGTACAGGGCAAGCCAGTCTAAGTGCTATACGTAACCATGCATCGAACAATGGAAGTTTTGGATTTCAAAACAGATATTTCTCAGGCCGGGTGGTCTAGATAATAATCTAATGCAGTCCAAGACACCTTCTGACCAGCTGTGCCGTCCACTCGGTCCGACAGCAGATTCTCAGGAGGTGGTGTGTCATCCGACGCCGTTCGAATACGACTCCTTGGCGGCGCTGCGGCGTCACATCCCCGTGCCGCGCACCGCCGCCGACGCCGGCGTGGCGCCAGCGCGCGCCGAACCGGTCGGCGCCGCCTCGACCAGCAGCTCGCCGTCGGCGCTGGCACCAGAGCCGCCGCCGCCGCGACCGGTCGACCAGCTGCCGGCGGGGTACGAGGCGCTGCCAGTGGCCGGCTACTTGGTGCTGGCGCCCGGCTCCGACCAGAGCGCGCTTCGTGCTGGTGGACAGCCAGGCGGGCCAGGCGATGATGATGCGTACCCTCGCTGACGCCCGGCCCAGGTGACCTGGCCGATCAGCGCGACGCCCAGCGGCGTCAGATGCTGGACACCATCGCCGAGGAGTCGCGCAGCAACATCACAGTCGTGGACGCCGGCGAGGAGGCGCACGAGCGCTTCAGCCAGGTGCGCCGCGCCGTCACTGGCTGGCACGCACACCAGGAGGCGGACGAGGCGGCCGAGGAGGCGGCCAGCCTCACCGAGTCGCGTTCAGTCGAGACGACGAGTCAGGTGGCCGAGCTGGAGCCGCGCCAGCCGGCCTCACACTCGTCGGTGGACGTGCGGCCGGCAGCGTCGGGCGGGCCCGGCTCGCCCGAGCGGCCCCGCTCCTCCTCCCCCGAGCCGACGCGCTCCGTCTCGCCGTCCGACATCACGCTGGCGGACGTGGCGCAGTCGCAGGAGTGGCACGACCGGCCCGGCTCGGCGCTCTCCGACCGCGCGCGCTCGGCCGGCGCGCGCAGCCGCCGCCGCAGCTCCGGCCCCGCCAGCGCCGACAGTCCAGCAGAGTCCAGCGGCGAGGACGAGTCGGACGCCACGCTCACCGGCTCGACGCGCGACAACGGCTACCTGCCGTACTACTGACCCAGCCAGCGGCGGGCCGGGCGGCAGGGTGGGCCGGCCCGTCGTCCCGGCTACGCATGAACCCGACCGCCGGGCAGAGGACGGCGAGCGTCGTGGTGCGCCGGGCGTCTGCGCAGGGTCAGGTGGGAGACGGTAGGCTCGAGTCGAACGCACCACACCGCAAGAACGACCCAGCAACCGCTGGTCGAACGCCGGCTACCCAAGCAACGTCATTTCGCACACGATACGAAGTAATGCGAGCGTGCAAACCGAAAACGAGCCGGCACACCGAAAACGAGAACAAACCGAAAACGATTCTGCACACCAGCGGCAATGCTGGCGTCGAGTAGACACGATGGCTCGCTGTTAGAATGCGGTGGGAACTCCCGGCGCCTGGGCCAGCTGCGCCAGCCGTCTCCAGCTCCGCCAACAAACACCACCGCGCCGCTCACATCCAGATGTATTTGTCCGGTCGCACGGGAGAATAGGGTGCCGGTGGGCCGGCGGGCGGGCAGGTGGGCGCATAAATAAGACTTTGGTCTGCTGGCGGCGCGGGGGAGCGGCGCCGCGCGGTGCGCGTTTGGGTGTCGCGGTCAGGGCCGACAGCGGCCGGTGAATCGCGGGTAGAGACACACTTCGCGGATGTGGTGCCGGTTCAGCAGCCAGCAGAGCAGCCGCTCCAGGCCCAGGCCGTAGCCGCCGTGCGGCGTGGTACCGTACACCCTCTGTAACCGAGCACACGGACGCCGGGTCAGCGCCGCGCCTCCCGGGGTGCCGAGGTACGGGCGTCAGCTGTAGGGTCTGGCACGCGGGACCGAGACCGCCGAACCGATGGGATCTGAGCAGCGGCCACGCGCCACAGCCGGCGTGCAGAAGGCTCAACTTTGGAGATCCGTGGGCACTTGAGATGGGCGCCTCTTTGATGCGCGTAAGCGGGGTCTCGGTTCATCGCTGCAGGTACTATCGCACAGTAGGCAAAATGTGTGCAAAAGCGGACCCTCAGGAAACATGCATCCAATAGCTGCACCTCGCCCAACAATAGAAATGATGCGTTTCGTGCTCGCAAAAACAAAGGATTTCGTGGAAATAAAGCTCACCTGATCTTTGTACCAGTAGTATGGTTCCGAAGGGATCTTTTGCTCTTTGAAGGCGGCCTCCAGCTCCGCCAGGTCGTGCATGCGCATCGAGCCACCCACAATCTCCCCCACGTTGGGCATGAGTACATCCACCTGGACACAAGAGATGTGGGTCTGGGTAAGAGCGACTTCGGAGATGTGGAGCATTTCCGTGAACATAATCGCACATTAGGCACGCATCAGACGCAAGGGTCTAGACCCGAGCTCCACGTCTCTGAGCGTCTTAATTCTGCCAAAGACTTCGATCTCGATTGAAGTAAACAAACCACACAGACATTCTTTAAACGCAGAAAACCAAAAGTCGCCGGCCGGACAGAACAGCTGTGGGCTGGACCGGTGTGTCGGAGCGCCAGCGGGCATCAGCTGACTGTGCCGGAGCACAAGCGGGCGTCAGCCGACTGTGCCGGAGCGCAGCGGGCATCAGCTGACTGTGCCGGAGCACCAGCAGGCATCAGCTGACTGTGCCGGAGCGTCGGCGGGCATCAGCCGACCGTGCCGGAGCACCAGCGGGCGTCAGCTGACTGTGCCGGAGCGCCGGCGGGCATCAGCTGATTGTGCCGGAGCACCAGCGGGCATCAGCCGACTGTGCCGGAGCACTAGCGGGCATCGGCGACTGTGCCGGAGTCAGGTGGCGCCGCCGGCCCGCCCCGGACACGCCGGCCGTCTGCAGCCAGTCGGTGACCGTACCGATTCAGTGAGCCGCGGGTCGTCCGCACACTTGGACATGTAGAACGACTTGATCTGGTAGGGGAAGCGGCAGAGCATGATGGGCTCGTTGATCATGTCCGTCATCTTCCGCTCCGGCATTTCGGGAATGTCCTCGCCGAACTCGTAGAAGCTGCCGTCCTCCTTGGTGATGTTGTTTTCCTTGAGGAAGACGATGGCGTCGGCGTAGTCCATCCGCCGGAACGGCCTCTTCGGCGGCTGAAAGCCCTGCAACAGCACAGATCTGACGTGTCAGAAACTGCGATTTGTAGCACCCAGCACAAGGCCACATCAGCCGACGTAAACAGTCGCTACACTCTAAACTGGGACTGTGCGGCAGCACCCAACGCCTCCGCGCCGGGTGCCAACGCTCCTCAGCAGTTCAGGTGGGGTTCAGGCTGAGTTCAGGATGCGTTCATATGGGGTTCAGACTGAATTCAGGTGGGGTTCAGGCTGCGTTCAGATGGGGTTCAGGTTGCGTTCAGGTGGTGTTCAGGCTGCGTTCAGGTCGGGTTCGGGCTGAGCAGTTCAGGTCGGGTTTAGGCTGAGCAGTTCAGGTGGAATTCAGGCTGAATTCGGGTGTGGTTCAGGCTGCGTTCAGGTCGGGTTCTGACTGAGCAGTCCGGATGGGGTTCGGGCTGAGCAGTTCAGGTGGGGTTCAGGCTGCATTCAAGTCGGGTTTAGGCTAACAGTTCAGGTGGGGTTCAGGTTGAATCCAGGTGGGGTTCAGGCTGCGTTCGGGTGGGGTTCAGGCTGAGCAGTTCAGGTGGGGTTCAGCTCTCTCACCGGGTTCAGCTCGTAAACGATGTCTTTGAATGGTGACTTGAGCACGCGGTCCACCACATCGCAGATGAGGTCCTCCAGACGGTCCAGCAGGTCACTGAATGTGATGAACGGACACTCGCCCTCAATGTGAGTGTACCTGGGAAACAGCGGAGGACCACCGTTCACAGACTGGCCAATGCACCCAAGCTGTTCAACATTCGTCATCCGTATGTATGTGCGCGACAGGAGCACGGGGCGGGGCGGATGGGGGGGGGGGGGGGGTGTGATAGGTCGAGAAGACTGAGATACACTTGGCGTCTCAAACGGCGAAGCGGCCAGCCTGATTGTTTTGAGTAAGCCCGGACCGTAGCATGACGATCAGCTCACCAAGCATTGACAAATGTTTACAAACGGGCCATTGTGAAATCATGCGTTTGGCCGATGCTGGCCGATGCTGGCCGACCACAAGCTGCCCAAGACTGACCCCCAGATTGGTCCACTGGATCCGCGTCTGCGGCCGCTGACACAGTGTCTGACTCACGCCGGTGAGACATCGGCACAGGTGCTCCTACTGCAGCAGACAAACCAACAGGACGGCTGGTCCAGAGGTGCACGGCCCCGCGGCACGCAGCTCTGGCCAGTGCAGCACAGCCGCTGGTGGCGGCGCCGCCCACTGCCCACGCGTGCATACAGATCATGTATCCTGAGCTGGCCGGGGCGACCCCTGCGCTGGTCAGGTCCGCCCACGTGTCGCCGCGCCCGCGTCTCCTCGGACCCGGCCGCTCTTGGTTCTGTTCAGCTCGGTGCCCTGGGCCCTGCTCGCTCCGGTAGCCAACTGGGCTCTGCTCGGTCCGGTAGTCACCTGGGCTCTGCTCGGTCCGGTAGTCAACTGGGCTCTGCTCGGTCCGGTAGCCAACTGGGCTCTGCTCGGTCCGGTAGCCACCTGGGCTCTGCTCGGTCCGGTAGTCACCTGGGCTCTGCTCGGTCCGGTAGCCACCTGGGCTCTGCTCGGTCCGGTAGCCAACTGGGCTCTGCTCGGTCCGGTAGTCACCTGGGCTCTGCTCGGTCCGGTAGTCACCTGGGCTCTGCTCGGTCCGGTAGTCAACTGGGCTCTGCTCGGTCCGGTAGTCAACTGGGCTCTGCTCGGTCCAGCAGTCCACCTGGGCTCTGCTCGGTCGGTAGTCACCTGGGCTCTGCTCGGTCCGGTAGTCACCTGGGCTCTGCTCGGTCCGGTAGTCAACTGGGCTCTGCTCGGTCCGGTAGTCACCTGGGCTCTGCTCGGTCCGGTAGTCACCTGGGCTCTGCTCGGTCCGGTAGTCACCTGGGCTCTGCTCGGTCCGGTAGTCACCTGGGCTCTGCTCGGTCCGGTAGTCACCTGGGCTCTGCTCGGTCCGGTAGCCAACTGGGCTCTGCTCGGTCCGGTAGCCAACTGGGCTCTGCTCGGTCCAGCAGTCACCTGGGCTCTGCTCGGTCCGGTAGCCACCTGGGCTCTGCTCGCTCCGGTAGCCAACTGGGCTCTGCTCGGTCCGGTAGCCAACTGGGCTCTGCTCGGTCCAGCAGTCACCTGGGCTCTGCTCGGTCCAGCAGTCACCTGGGCTCTGCTCGGTCCAGCAGTCACCTGGGCTCTGCTCGGTCCAGCAGTCACCTGGGCTCTGCTCGGTCCAGCAGTCACCTGGGCTCTGCTCGGTCCAGCAGTCACCTGGGCTCTGCTCGGTCCGGTAGCCACCTGGGCTCTGCTCGGTCCGGTAGTCACCTGGGCTCTGCTCGGTCCGGTAGTCAACTGGGCTCTGCTCGGTCCGGTAGTCACCTGGGCTCTGCTCGGTCCGGTAGTCAACTGGGCTCTGCTCGGTCCGGTAGTCAACTGGGCTCTGCTCGGTCCGGTAGTCACCTGGGCTCTGCTCAGTCCGGTAGTCAGCTGACCCGTGTGTACTTACTCGGCCAGGTGGCGTCGTGTTCGGCTCTGCTCGGCCCGGTAGTCAGCTGACCCGTGTGTACTCACTCGGCCAGGTGGCGTCGTGTTCGGCTCTGCTCAGTCCGGTAGTCAGCTGACCCGTGTGTACTTACTCGGCCAGGTGGCGTCGTGTTCGGCTCTGCTCGGCCCGGTAGCCAGCTGACCCGTGTGTACTTACTCGGCCAGGTGGCGTCGTGTTCGGCTCTGCTCGGCCCGGTAGTCAGCTGACCCGTGTGTACTCACTCGGCCAGGTGGCGTCGTGTTCGGCTCTGCTCGGCCCGGTAGTCAGCTGACCCGTGTGTACTTACTCGGCCAGGTGGCGTCGTATTCGGCTCTGCTCGGCCCGGTAGTCAGCTGACCCGTGCGTACTCACTCGGCCAGGTGGCGTCGTGTTCGGCTCTGCTCGGCCCGGTAGTCAGCTGACCCGTGTGTACTTACTCGGCCAGGTGGCGTCGTATTCGGCTCTGCTCGGCCCGGTAGTCAGCTGACCCGTGTGTACTCACTCGGCCAGGTGGCGTCGTGTTCGGCTCTGCTCGGCCCGGTAGCTCTGGGCGACGCAGAACACGTCCCCCAGCGCCGGGATGGCCGTCTCCAGGTAGAGCTGGCTGCTCTGCGTCAGGTACGCCTCCTCGCCAAAGTAGTCGAACTTGAACAGTGTCGAGCCGCCTTCCACCTGGGGGTGCAGACTCGTGTGCGCGTCTGTCGCGACCCGTGCGCCTGATCACCGGCAGCAGTGAAGTCGACAGCAGGGCGGGACCATGACAGGGAGCGAAAACCGTTGAGGTGCGCGCGGAAATGGTCGAATAGACCAGAAAAAATAAGCCAGAACGGTAGTGTCTCATTAACAAGCATGTAAGATCATTGAATATTGATGCATGATCAAGATCAAGGTCAAGTCGACTATGAATCAAACCATCGTCACGACACCCGATGGGTTTCTGGTTGCCACGTCCAGTCGTGGTCCGTCTACAGCCGGCTGGAGCGCCGTTGGTGAGTGAACCTGCTGCGGGGAGCGGCTGACCCCCGGCCGGTGCCGGTCCAGCCCGGACCCGCGCTGGCCCCGCCTCCCGACCGTACCTGGGTCTGCACCAGCGTCGGTGGCGTGACCTCGAAGTAACCGCGGCTGAAGTAGTGCTCACGGAAGGCCTGCGTCAACACCGACCGCATCTTGAGCACCTTGGACGTCTGCAACACCACCGCCGGGGTGGAGTGAGGGCACAACCGGAAGATCTGCACACATGCTGACTGGCCCCGGCTGTGAGGATGCCGACCACTGACGAGATACCGCACATGTCCCCTGCACACGGACGACCACTGACGAGGTATCGCACATGTCTCCTGCACACGGACGACCACTGACGAGGTACCGCACATGTCTCTTGCACACGGACGACCACTGACGAGGTATCGCACATGTCTCTTGTACACGGACGACCACTGACGAGGTACCGCACATGTCCCCTGCACACGGACGACCACTGACGAGGTGCCGCACATGTCCCCTGCACACGGACGCCCACTGACGAGGTACTGCACATGTCCCCTGCACCGTCGTGACGCCAAGGGCGACACGACGGGGCGCAGAGTGAGCCGCATGCCCGGACGCACGATGCCTGGCGCGTGCGCACCACTGTCTCCTTTGTTTGTCCATCGGCCGGCACAAACGGACAACAGCAGCACCGACCGCCACCACCACCAGCAGGGTATGAACTGAACGAGAATGCCCCGAGCTCACAGCCCGGTCAAAACCGGACCAAATGCTCGTCAACGTGCCGGGGCTCCTGACCAATAGAGCCAGCTCGTGCGTACCATCCGCTGCCCCTGCCCTGTCTGTTCCCCCACCCTGGCGGACCGCCGGCCGCCGCGCCGGCGCGGTGCTCAGTGGACCAGGCAGGCCTCTGGGTGGAGGCGCTCACGTTCTCGCCGCGGATCATGATGTGCCGGTTGTCCAGCTGCACGTCCGGGTTGGCCTCCTCGTTGAGGATGGTGTCGGCGCCGCCGGCCGGCGCCAGGCCCACCAGCTCCCAGAAGTCCACCTGCATCTCGTGCCCGCCCGGCGCCTGTCGTCGGACGGCGGCACCGGGTCAGAGGTCAGTGACCGGGTCAGAGGCCAACCACCGAGTCAGGGGTCAATCAGCGGGTCAGGGTTCAATCACCGGGTTAGGAGTCAATCACCGGGTCAGAGATCAATCACCGGGTCAGGGGTTAATCACCCGGCCATCGGCGACGGGTATGCCGGCAGAAACCGAGCAGCCGGCCGCACAACTCAACAGAGCGTCAGCCCGTCAACCCAGCAGGCCGAGCGAGGTCAGTCGCACAGCGGCACGGGCACATACACACCGCATAAAGGCTGATTGCGCTAGACACCCCCTGACGTCTCTACAGACAGGGCGGTGGGACAGTTTGACGATCTATACTCAGAAACCGGTTACGAGTGACATCTCATTATCTCACACAGAGAAATGTCGGTCACGTTAAGTGTATGCCCTCCGAGTGCAGAGTATCTGTTGGTGACAGGACAGCCTGATGGCGAAGTACCCCGTCCTACCCCCACGCGCCCGGCATCACATCCGCGCCTGCGCACCGTTTTGCCGTCGGGCAGCGCCTTGATGGTGCCGTAGAGGCAGACGGAGGACTCGGTGGAGAGCACCAGCGCCTCGTACGTCTGGCACAGCCGGTCCGTCAGCACACACTGCAGGAAGCCGGTGCCGTCCCGCAGCACCACGAACATCATGGCCTTGCCTGTCAGCAGCGGCGGCGGCTCGGTCAGCGGCCGCCGCTCGCCGCCGCTCGCGGGGGTGTGGCGGGCCGGCCCAGCCGCGGCGGGCGCCGGCTACCGGCTGGTGAGAGGCGGGATGTCAGGGTCGGTCACAGCGCACAGTCACAGCCCACCACACCAGCGGCGCGTCACAGCTGCGAACGGACCTGAGGACGGGCATGGTCCTGCCAGGGAGGCCATTGCTTAGATGTATTGATGGTCAGTGGTTTCAACTGTTCTCCACTGGATTCAAAACACGGGGGATGAAGAGCTTCGCTCTTTCTCCCAGCCAGAATGTCGGTGAGCATTGTTCTGCATCGCGTCCGTGTTCCAGGTCCGTAAGCCGCACACCTTCGTCACGCCGTCACTGACCCTGCCTACGGAGCCGGTGCACCCAGCCGTAGACTTTGACGCGCCGATCCCGGCTCTCGGCGCCCTCGTTGATCTTGATTCGGACGGCCGCCGGCCAGCTGGGCTCCTCGGCGATCGTCACCTTGCGCGCCTCCTCCAGGTTCTTCGCGCGCTTCTCGGCGTCTTCGGCCTCCTTTTTGGCGCGCTCGGCGGCCTTGTGCTGTTCGCGCGTCCATATCTTCTGCACCTTCTTCAGCTGCGACTTGGCCGCCGGCTCGAACTTCTGCAGGACACGACAGGCGACCATCTCAGAATGCAGCCAACGTGGCGAGATACGGCGCAAGGATTTTATCAAGGGATGCACTATTACCGGAGCGCTGAGCGCGTTTCATCCTAAGGCGCTGCCGCGGGCATCCACAACTGAGAGCCAGCCGTTGTCGTCGGTCATGCATCGACAAATGTAACTGCTGGGATCGGTGGCGTCGTCATTCTCGCGCCCACTGGAGGAATACTAAACGCTGAAAAGTATGACTTGCGTGCATCCCAACTGTCCTGTGAACATGACTTTAATATGAACGCTGGTGCATGACTGGAAGACTTTATCGTCGACTATCGTACGACCAGAAAAGCAGCAACGGTACTACGTCGCGCAATGATTAACACACCTGCATGAATAATAACCACACGATGATTTACGTTCTGGAAGGTGACTAGTGGAAAACGACTATGTTTCATGTCATACCATGCCGTTGGTGTCATTAAGCCACAACGTTGCAGGAAAGGGTGCACAAGCTTCTACGCAACACGGCAAAATATGACTGGAAACGTGCAAAAAGAAAGCTTGACCAAGCATATTCTGTAACCACCATATGACGTGATCCTTAACAGAACCGAACAAAATTTCTCCTAAGAAATGACAACACAAATGTCAAACCATACAAAAAACACATATACGACCATGCCCTCCAGACTATCAATGGCGCGCTAACGAGCTACGTATCCAATCAACCATTGTGGGAGACTTCAATATTTTGTTTTCCAAAGTCGGGCGTAGTTATATGGAGCATAATTTGTGAAGTCTGCAAATGTTTTTGGGGGCAAGGTCTCAAACAACACGACCTTCTCAACAAAAGCCATGTTTACTGCTATGTCTTGCGTTTGATAACCCGAGTTATTCTCCCTGTCAGTAATCACTTTAATGGATTATTTCCCTCCTGCCACAATTATGTTGTCAGATGTTATGACACCATGACGCACTCCAAAGCATGCGTTATCCTGCGGACTACAGCGTACGACTGCGACGGCCATGCAGGCACGTGGCAGCGCAGGCCGCGGGCGGGGTAACCACAGAAGCGAGGCGGGGCCCAGTCGACGGGCCCACCTTTCCCAGCAGCTGATCGACGCCCAGTCTGGTCAGAACGGCGGCGTCGCCCTCCGGCCAGCCGCCGGCGTCCGCAGTCAGACTCCGCACGTGGCGCCACCACCGCGCCGCATGAACGTAAGCTTGCGGCTCGGCCGCTAGATGGCGGTGGACGCGCACGTCCAGCTGACTGGGCTCGTACCCGCCGACATACGCGTATTGGGCGAGGTGAGGGTCCAGCGTATCCGGGAGGGAGGAGCCGCCGGAGGTCTGGCGACAGACGGGCGACGCCGTCAGCGGACAGCCAGACACGACTCTCTCGCCCAGCGTCCTCGGCCAACATCTCCCCGGCCCTGCATGTCAGCTTACAGCTGGTGATCACTGTCACCACGGCCAGGACAGCCAGACACGACCCTCTCGCCCAGCGTCCCCGGCCAACATCTCCCCGGCCCTGCATGTCAGCTTACAGCTGGTGATCACTGTCACCACGGCCAGGACAGCCAGACACGACTCTCTCGCCCAGCGTCCCCGGCCAACATCTCCCCGGCCCTGCACGTCAGCTTACAGTTGGTGATCACTGTAACCACGACCCGGCCGGCTGGAGCCGACTGCCCGCTACGAGCTGCACGAGCCTTCCCGGCGGCGGCGGGGGAGGAGAGGGGGAGGGGGTGGGGGAGCTTATTCAGATGAATCCATCTAGTCACGGACTGGGTCTGGGAACGGGCAGCGGAGCTGTAGAGCGAGCGAGACGGGCACCGGCGGAACAGAGAGTCTGGAGCGCTGCCAGGGTGGCGCCGCATCTGGCCCGGACCACGCCAGCCCGGCCAGGGATTAACTGGCCAAAGACCGGAGGCGGCACGGCCCAGCGTACTGTTAACAGGCTGGTACTGCTCGCATCACCCTTCACACAACGTGTGGGAGGGGGGGGGGGGGGGGGGCACTGAAACAATCCATAAATACCTGGCCTAAACATCTCATACAATCCGGCAGGTAACCTGACTGTGGAAAATGACAGCCGTCGTTTTGCAAATTAAGCATCAGTAGTCATTTTTCCCACCCCATGACCGTACTGTAAGACGACTCGCCGGCGGACATGTCGCCAGTTGAAAAATCCAGTAGTTGCGTAACAAGACACGACTTAAAGCTAACAGGAATGCACCGGCAATTAAATATCACCCTTGCACATATCGCGGAAGTGAAAGGGTTGCCGGTTTCCGATATCGAAAACATGCCAGAAACCTGCGAGCTAAACTTTCTTAACATAACAAGCAAGTGATGAAACAAAAATGTGTACGACTACTGGGCCACAGCAGCCTTACTGCCTTCCGTCGCTATTCCAAGTTTTCAAGCGCTTTGCTACAAAAGAGGCAGATGAAGTTATGTGTCGAAAAAAGTGCATACCGACCAACGTTACAGCGCCACTCATGGCTTCAAGCTATCCAATACAAGCATGAGATTGACGCAAACCTTCCACCATGTACCAAAATGCCTAGATCTTCAGCCACAAAACGCATAGCTTTCTGTAGATCCTAGTATCACTTGAAACACAATTCCGACAGCGCCGTGCTACAATCGAGTTCGGACATAAATGTGTCCAACTAGCCGGTAAAGCAAACATTGCTGCTTCACTGTCTGGATACTGCTGGTGGTAAGATGGTCTGAAACGTGTACTGGAATCATATCCTTAACCAGTTTGGTGCGCTTATCTCATTTTCTTATGAAGGCAAATCCTAATGATTTCCATGGATGCCTCTGAGCCCTAGAATACTCGCCAAACAGAGTTTGCGGTATGCACCCCGAACACGCCACATTAATGATAGGCGCCTCATAGATTCGCCAACTCTGCATCCGGCCTTCTTAGCACGGCCACAGTGCAGAATGGTCTCTTTCGTGCCGCACTGCTACATAAACCACATGTTCGGTTCGGAGATCTGAAGCCAGTCACGCTGGATAACGATTCGACTTTCACTCTCGCACGCCACGGAAATCGCGGGGTACTCCCATGTAAGCCTCCGATTAAGTGTGCTCAATGGCGATCCGGATGTAACATTTAGAGATTCGTGGTTATCGCACAGAAAAAAGTTTGCCCATGCATGGTGTGTTACCACACACCATGCGGTGTTGCATAGCCGGTCCGGTCCGATCCCACCCGGGGCTCGGGTGGGATCGGACCGGACCGTGGTCGAGATCGGGTTCGTGATCGTGATCGCGATCGTGATCGGGGTCGGGTTCGGGTTCGGGATTGGGGTCGGGCTCGCGCTCGAGGTAGGGCTCGGGCTCGGGCTCGGGGTCGGAGGCTCGGGCTCGGGCTCGGGCTCGGGCTCGGGCTCGGGCTCGGGCTCGGGCTCGGGCTCGGGCTCGGGCTCGGGCTCGGGCTCGGGCTCTGGTTTGGGCTCGGGCTCGAGGGTCGGGTCCGGGTCATGTCCAGATGTGAAGTGTCACGCTTAAGCAGGAGGTAACTGTAATAACTCCATACTGATTGCGCACCTCATAGCAGCAACTTCATCGTGGCCGGTAAAGCTAGGATGGGTTCACTTGAAATGCAGAACCACTCACCATTCCATCCTCCTTAGCATCCACGTAGATGGTTGGGAAAGGCTCCTTCCCAGCATGGTGCATTGCTCTGAGGACCGTTTTGAACGGGGCCTCAGCCGACCCCACTCCGCTCTCATCTGAGCCGCTCTTCTCCGACGTATATATCTCCCCTGTTGCACACAAAACATAACGTGGTGCTAACATAAGAAAAGCAAGGTAGCGGGCAGGGGCAAAAGACACGAACACTTGACAAGAACACTGAGGACAAGGCAACACAACAGCGGCATAGCAAGACCTGTAACACAGCATAGCAAGCAGGAAAAAGTCATTCTACTCCAGGTAAGGAGTATAGGTAACTTGAAACTACTCAAAACCATTATCGTCGTGTGGAGACCTCAATGGTATAGGCCTCAATGATCAACGGGTGTTCATGGCCTGAGATTGAGCCATTTTGACGTTAGTTTTGTTTTGTTTTTATACTTAAGCTATCAAAAGCTCATCAATTTGAGGTACAGTATATTGCCAATGCTCATGTCATAAGAAGGCCAACAAACAACCAACATTTCGTCCTCCAGCTTCTGCACAACCCGGGTCGGCTCGGGTCGGGTCGGCACGATGGGTTGGTTGGCAAATGCTTCTAAAAAACGATATGCATACTTACCAATTTGCATGTCACCCATAGCGCTGTCCATGCTCGCCTGAAACGGAAAACGATGCCAACATGATCTTTGCAAATTTTGTAGCAAGATTCCGCCACCTTACTTTGCAGGGTCTGTGACCCAGTGGTCTCCTCTCCTCGTCTCTCCACGTGCCATTATTAGCGCTTTGTCCACTGGATCGTCATGGAAGGCCACACGCCAGGCGCACGAGCCAACGCTGTCTTTCAGTGACTGATTTGTGAGCTGCTTGGAAGCACATGAGGGAGGGATGCACTCTGACCCACTATCTCTCGCCATCACACAACAAAGTGCACACCCGACCCCCTGCCTCAACTATGATTGGGTTCCCTCTGAGTACAAACTTTGGGACTTCATCCTGATTTACAAGGAAGGCAACAACAGAACGCGGCAAACTACGATTTTGCGAATTCGGTTACATCCATCGAAGGCGTTCAGGTTCATCACAGGAGACAGGCCATCTAAGGCACATGGAAGAGCTGGGCAAACAGAGCAATGCTCAGCAAGCATTTTGCTGGAATTATCACAACTCTTAAATGCCATGCAGGATTGAAATTCAGTGCCAGAACATTGGCAGCCCAACGGATGTCGCCTACATCAACTCCAGCAGAGCTGGAGTTGCCCCTGCCTCCTCCTAATTGCATTGAGAGCTGCACACAGATGTGCCATGGTACAGGGCCTTTCAGTGCATTGAGATCAAGTAGTTTGTAACCACACTACAGCAGAGGGAGGTCATACAGACACAGCATTCTAAAATGCATCCAGTAGTGAGTAGGTGTGCAGCAGGAAGATATAAATTCATGCTACCAAATTTCTGACTCCCTGACAGATACGCACAATCTGTTGGCTGTTTACCAGTTCCCTTTGACCCCAAACCCCGACATCTGACCTGCCCCCCTAATTTGCTAAGTCCTAGGCACCTGAATGCTGAGTTGACATTGGCCCACTTTGATGCTGACTGGCTGATCTAAAACAAGGGGAGAAGCAAAAGGCATTGAGCCCTGATTGGCAGCTCTGCCAGGCTGCCATCCAACTGGTGGAACACTGAAACACTGCAAAGGCATGCACATCAAAATGGACTGGAGTTGGAGCAGCAGTGGCATCCCTCATGGGTCTGAGGTGACCAGCATTCATGTCACCAGTGCCTCATATCCTAGAACATATAAAAGGATCCAGTCCAGTCTTTACTGACAATGAAAAGTTGTGCTGCTGCATCCAAGACCTCTAAATGTATCCACACTCAGCTCAACATGATCCCCTTGCAGAGGATTCAGAAAAATATCTGCTTCTACACTTTAAGGCAATGTGTAGGGTTTGATCCACATCGATACAGGCAAACCTACACACTCATACATCTTGGATAGTGACCATGCTCATTTTCACAGTTGGAATTACCTTCAACTTTGGTCAACTGGCTGACATTGAAAGACTGAATGGCAACAGCAGAAGTCCAAACATTCCAAATGCTGGGGCTAGTTAGATGTTTGTCCACTCATACTAAACATACTACCTCCAGTGCAAGACCTTTGGTCCTGATGACCCTTTACAAGACTTGTCCTGAACAACTTGTACAAAACCTTCTGTCCTTACTACCCTGAGCAAGGCCCTCTGTCCTGACTATCCCATACAGGACCCTCTGCCCTGACCACCCTGAGCAAGACCCTCTGTCCTGACTATCCCATACAGGACACTCCATCCTGACCACCCTGTACAAGACACTCTGTCCTGACCATCCCATACAGGACCCTCTGCCCTGACCACCCTGAGCAAGGCCCTCTGTCCTGACCATCCCATACAGGACCCTCTGCCCTGACCACCCTGAGCAAGGCCCTTGGTCCTGACCAACCCATACAGGACCCTCTGACCCGAACAACCAGCACAAGACCCTCTGTCCTGACCACCCTGAGCAAGGCCCTCTGTCCTGATCATCCCATGCAGGACCCTCTGTCCTGACCACCCTGAGCAAGGCCCTCTGTCCTGACCATCCCATGCAGGACCCTCTGTCCTGACCACCCTGTACAAGACACTTTGTCCTGTCTACCCAGTACAAGACCCTCTGTCCTGACCACCCAGCACAAGACCCTCCTTCCTGACCACCCTGAGCAAGGCCCTCTGTCCTGACCATCCCATACAGGACCCTCTGTCCTGACCACCCTGAGCAAGGCCCTCTGTCCTGACCATCCCATAAAGGACCCTCTGTCCTGACCACCCAGCACAAGACCCTCCATCCTGACCACCCTGAGCAAGGCCCTCTGTCCTGACCATCCCATACAGGACCCTCTGTCCTGACCACCCTGAGCAAGGCCCTTGGTCCTGACCAACCCATACAGGACCCTCTGTCCCAAACAACCAGCACAAGACCCTCTGTCCTGACCACCCTGAGCAAGGCCCTCTGTCCTGATCATCCCATGCAGGACCCTCTGTCCTGACCACCCTGAGCAAGGCCCTCTGTCCTGACCATCCCATGCAGGACCCTCTGTCCTGACCACCCTGTACAAGACACTTTGTCCTGTCTACCCAGTACAAGACCCTCTGTCCTGACCACCCAGCACAAGACCCTCTGTCCTGACCACCCTGAGCAAGGCCCTCTGTCCTGACCATCCCATACAGGACCCTCTGTCCTGACCACCCTGAGCAAGGCCCTCTGTCCTGACCATCCCATAAAGGACCCTCTGTCCTGACCACCCAGCACAAGACCCTCCATCCTGACCACCCTGAGCAAGGCCCTCTGTCCTGACCATCCCATACAGGACCCTCTGTCCTGACCACCCTGAGCAAGGCCCTTGGTCCTGACCAACCCATACAGGACCCTCTGTCCTGACCACCCAGCACAAGACCCTCCATCCTGACCACCCTGAGCAAGGCCCTCTGTCCTGACCATCCCATACAGGACCCTCTGCCCTGACCACCCTGAGCAAGGCCCTCTGTCCTGACCATCCCATACAGGACCCTCTGTCCTGACCACCCTGAGCAAGGCCCTCTGTCCTGACCATCCCATAAAGGACCCTCTGTCCTGACCACCCAGCACAAGACCCTCCATCCTGACCACCCTGAGCAAGGCCCTCTGTCCTGACCATCCCATACAGGACCCTCTGTCCTGACCACCCTGAGCAAGGCCCTCTGTCCTGACCATCCCATACAGGACCCTCTGTCCTGACCACCCAGCACAAGACCCTCTGTCCTGACCACCCAGCACAAGACCCTCTGTCCTGACCATCCCATAAAGGACCCTCTGTCCTGACCACCCTGTACAAGACACTTTGTCCTGTCTACCCAGTACAAGACCCTCTGTCCAGACTAACCTGCACCAGACCTTCTCTCCTGACCACCCTGTACAAGGCTCTGTCCTGAATGTCCTGAACATGATCCTCTGCCCGGACCATCTTGCACAAGACCCCCTGCCTACACCACCCCATCTAAGATGCTCTGTCCTGAGCACCCCGTACAAGGCCCTCTGCCCTGACCACCCTGTACAAGACCCTCTGCCAAGACCACCCTGTACAAAACCCTCTGCCCAGACTATTCTGTACCAGACCCTCTGTCCTAACCATCCTGTACAAGGCTGGTCGTCCTGACCACCCTGTACAAGGCCCTCTGTCCTGACCACCCTGCACAAGACCCTCTGTCCTCAACACCCTGTACAAGATCCTCTGCCCTGACCATTCTGAACAGGACCCTCAGTCATGACCACCCTGTACAACACTCCCTGTTCTGTCCACCTTATACAAGACCTCCTGTTCCAGCCACCCTGTACAGGACCCTCTGTCCTGACTACCATGCACAAGACCTGCTGTCATTACCACCCTATACAAGACCCTTTGTCCTGACAACCCCATACAATGCTCTCTGTCATTACCATCCTGTACAAGACCTTCTGTCCTGAACACCTTGTACAAGACCTGTACCAACCATCCTGTACAAGACCATCTATCCCAACCATCCAGCACAAGACCCTGTGTCCTGACCACCCTGTACAAGACCCTCTGTCCTGACCATCCTGTACAAGACCCTCTGTCCTGATCACCCTGTACAAGACCCTCTATTTTGACCATCCTTGCATGAGATCCTCTGTCCTGATGATCTGGTACAAGACCTTCTGTTCTGGCCATCCTGTGCATGACCTGTATTGACCATCCCATACAAGACCCCCCATGTCAACCACCCTGTACGGGACCCTCTGTTTTGACCATCCTATATGACACCCTCTGTCCTGACAACCCTGCACAACACCCTCTGTCCTGACCACCCTGTCAAAGACCATCTGTCCTGACAACCCCGCACAACACCCTCTGTCCTGACCACCCTGTCAAAGACCATCTGTCCTGACCACCCTGTCAAAGACCCTCTGTCCTGACCACCCTGTCAAAGACCCTCTGTCCTGGCCATCTGGTACAAGACCCTCTGTCCAGAACACCTGCATAAGACCCTCTTTCCTGACCTTCTGAACTGCAAGACCCTCTGTTTTGGCCATCCTGTACATGTTCCTCTGTCCTAACAACCCTGCACAAGACCCTCATCTCTTTACCAGATTTTGATCTGACCATGCCTAGAATCTGAAAATGACATGTGATGGAACATAAATCACTGGAGTGAGACAGAGCAGTTTAAAGGGATGCTTGTGTTTGAGACAGTTACCATATTCAGAAGCTCCAACCAGTGAATGCCATGATTGTAGTAAATCTCATGGAGATGTTGGAAAGTAATATAGCATAAATATACCAGGTTCTCTATGGTTCAATAACACTTTTTACTTTGCAGCAATTTAACCAAAAGTATTGCTACAATCCTTTTAGGACTTAACCTACTCCTAGGCAAAGCTCAACACAAGCACATTAACACTTAGGTACAGCAGACCCCAATATCTTAAGAGCAAAAACAGGGTAGAATTATAATGCCATTAACACTTAGGTACAGCAGACTGTCATATCTTAAGAGCAAAAACAGGGTAGAACTATAATGCCATTAGTACTTAGGTACAGCAGACCACCATATCTTAAGAGCAAAAAAAAGGTAGAATTATGATGTTATATCATTACATGTCAATCCCTTTAAGCCTCACTCACTTCTCTTCATCACTTGGTCATCAGAGATATACTCCACAAGCTGTTTCCACATGGCTTCAAAAGTCAAATATTTCACTACTGGACCACAGTGATAACCCCCACTTACCTTGATATTTTCTGGAGCCCTAATTCTCTACATAGCTTTGATTTTTAGACCAAGAAGAAGAGCATAATGCACACCATCTAGTCGGTCACGAAGATCCCTTCACAGCCCTGGATGCCTGCACAACATTTCTGTACTGAAGCTTATGCTCATCATACCCAGGCCAGGCCAAACTGCTGAATGCCAAAATCATTATTTTGGGAAAAAATTGGGCATTATTTTGACCTGAAATAACCTTTGTATCATCTAAATTGCTAGACCTTGGCCACATGTGCACAAAACTTTGTGCTGATCATGCACCAAGCTCTGAGCATTCAGATGTAAGATACATGTGCACTGAAAATGCTGCCAAAACATTGCTACTTCATTGTCTATGATCAGCACAGTGTGGATTTTTGCAGTCTGGCTGACAAGCCCACCCACAATCAAGACTTCGAGTTAAACCTAGATACAGCATTGCACCTCATGCCCTACAATTAATACTAGATTGGTACGCATGACAAACTGACATCACATTATACCTATATACACACCACATCTAAGGTGTTTTGCCAATGGCCTGTTCATATATGTACAAAACCTGTCCTTGTACATATCTGAAAACAACATTACAAAACAAGAGGGGCATAATAGCTCCAACAACTCACATAAGTGGTTCCCCACAGATTTTTCAGGATTGAATGCAGGCCTGGAATCCCCGCAAAAATCTGCATCAGGAAAGATGACGTGGCAAGACATTTTAGAAAGTTGAAAACCGACTCTCGAGAAATCCCCTTTCAACTAAGACATTTGGGTTTCACCTAAGAAAACTAACGAATAATATCGAACATAAAAATTCACAAAAAGCACAGAATTCGACACGGATCGACCATAACCAACACCCGTTTACCTATGCGCACATTCGACTAAGGTAGTCCCAACCTTGAACCCTTGGTCACAGCGAACACGCTGATAAAGAATGAGAATTGCTTTCATCATTCGCCGCATGCGCAAGTAAACGTCTTCAAAGCGTTATTTTTGTGAGCAAGAGATGGCATATCCAAAAGGAGGCCTAGTAGGCCATAAGGAATATATTATAATGAGTATAGAACTTAAATGATTTTTTCTGAAGATCTGATTGAAAGTTGGTTTTTATGAACCCGTTTCGAACAAAAACTTCAATTCTTTGCTTTCCTTTATGTAAAAAAGAATATTAACGTACCTGTTTTTATTCAGCACATAGTATAGCTGTCATATCGCTAGATGTCTTCGAACAGCTAAACTTTAGATACTAAAGCAATTCACGACCTGGCATTCTTTTGGCACAGCGCCAGCAGCCACGGAGGCTGCGGCCACGTCGACAGCTGTAAATGGTGGGTGTAAAATATGGATTTATCTTGTATTTCAACTTCGTCATGGATTGCAGAGATTTGTGTATCTAGGAGCCAACTTTTTGACCCAATATCAGTGTCCCGAACGGGCCTGGTTTACTGTAGTTGCATCAGAATGGCTGGGGCAGGCGTAAAGGCACCGGTTTGCCCGCGGGCAGGGGCTGGGCGTGACGTCAGTTCGGAATACCCCGATAGGAGTTGGCCGCTCGTCTCGCCTGTATTATTGTTGCGTGGTCTGCGTAGTGAGGTCGGGGGGCGGGTTGTCGCCGATTGTGACGTGGTGGAGCTACGCTGACCGTGCCGTGTTGTGTTTCTTGTGCAGGCAAGGGAAGGTGGCAAGGCCGGATTGTAGAAAACACCAGCGTGCTTGAACTTTAGAACTCTGCTTGGAACCAAGAGCACCCCGCCCGGAGGCCTACAATGGATTTCTTCCCAGTTAGCCCTGGGCCATTTCTGCCAGACATAACCATTGACAAGAAGTCAAAAGATGATCTCAGTCTGGACCTGGACCTGGAAAGCTTCCCTGATGTCATATTTGAAAAGCAAGAGAAGCTCAGTGAACCATCAAAGGTGGGTGTCTGTCAAGGATATGCCAAGTTGAGGCTTGTATATTCCTCAACCCAAATTTTAAAGCATATCAGCATTAACTGAAATGCAGGTTAAGATAACCTTCAGATAAAATGCTGACTATGATCTGGAAATAAATAAGAGGTTACAGGGCAAGACAAGTGTTGTGTATGATGCAGTTTCTTACATGACTGCACATCATGAAAAACATATTAAGTAGGCTTTGAATGATAACTTGAATGCTATATCAGGTTGATAATTGTGTCATGCTGAGAATTATTATATATTGATTATGTTAAGTTTTATACTATGTCAGGTTGATAACTGTGTCATGCTGATGATTGTGCTATATTGATCATGTTAGTAAGGCCCAGTATACCATTGCTTATTACCTTGATTACATTGAAATGCTTGGATGGGATGTGTCCAGTCAGCTAGGTTTTGTATCTTGCTGTCAGTCTTGGCTCTTTTATTATGCTTGTTTGATTCACCTTCAGTACTTGCCCCTGCATTGGTCATCTGGTTGTGACAGCTAAGTTTATCATTAATAAACACCACTAAATGTTTTATTACTGTAATGATAGTAGCTAAAATCATATCTTGATACCTGAAGTCTCAATGATGTGTTCATCTCATCCAGTAATATAGGAATATATTACCCCAATTGATATGAATTGTCATTAATCCTGACAATAGGAAACCATTTCAGGATGCCCTGTTTGACCATGCCCAAGGAAATGACTTCAGCATGTTTGACAACCTGGACTCCTTCCTGCAAGAGTTTGGCAACAGTGTCAGTGAGGAAGGCCTGCTGTCACCATCGCCCCTCTCAGACAGCGGCCTTTCCAACACTGACACTGGCTCTGACCAGATGATGTCCCCTGCCGGCAATGATGATGACCTCAGTGAGTACTTGCTTGGGATGTGGCATCTGAGGTGTTTGGTGGCATGCAGACGGGTGCCAGTGTCCGAACTGGTGCGATGCTGAAGGTGTCTTACCATGGGGTCTAGTGTACAATGCTTGCGTGCCTGGTGATGCAGTTTAATACCATAGCCCTGCATCATGTCTCACTGTCATGTAGTGCGGTCAAAGTCTGCAGCGTTGAATGTCCAACTGCTGATGCCTGGTCCTGATGCCTGGTGTTGCTGCCCTCTGCGTTATGGTGCCATCTGGTCCTGACGCCTGGCGTCGCTGCCCTCTGTTTTATGGTGCTGCCTGGTCCTGGCACCTGGCGTCGTTACCCTCTGTTTTATGGTGCCGCCTGGTCCTGACGCCTGGCGTCGCTACCCTCTGCGTTATGGTGCCGATGTGAGCTGCGTGCCCGCCGCGTGCTGCAGGTGGGACGGACACATCGGAGCCGGAGCGAGCCATCAGCCCACTGGACCTGATCAAAGTGGAGCCGCCATCACCTGACTCCACCACCGAGCGTGTGGCCACCGTCTGCACAAGTAGGTCCCCTTAGGTTACCTCCACACTGGGTTGGTCTCATCCCCACCACACAGCGTCGGGGTCACCGCCACGTCGGGCCGGGGACGCCGCCACACCGGGCCGGGGGTCAGTCTCGTCACCGCCACGTCGGGATGAGGGTCGGTCTCGTCACCGCCACACCGGGCCAGGGATCGGTCTCGTCACCGCCACACCGGGCCGGGGGTCGGTCTCGTCACCGCCACACTGGGCCGGGGTCGGTCTCGTCACCGCCACACTGGGCCGGGGTCGGTGTCGTCACCGTCATACCGGGCCGGGGGGTCGGTCTCGTCACCGCCACACGGAGCGGGGGATCGGTCTCGTCACCGCCACACCGGGCCGGGGGCTCGGTCTCGTCACTGCCACACCGGGACGGGGGTCGGTGTCGTCACCGCCACACCGGGCCGGGGGGTCGGTCTCGTCGCCGCCACACCGGGCCGGGGGTCGGTCTCGTCACCGCCACACTGGGCGGGGGTCGGTGTCGTCACCGCCACACCGGGCCGGGGGTCGGTGTCGTCACCGCCACACCGGCCGGGGGTCGGTCTCGTCACCGCCACACCGGGCCGGGTGTCGGTCTCATCACCGCCACACCGGGCCGGGAGGTCGGTCTCGTCGCCGCCACACCGGGCCGGGGGTCGGTCTCGTCACCGCCACACCGGGCCGGGGGGTCGGTCTCGTCACCGCCACACTGGGCCGGGGTCGGTCTCGTCACCGCCACACCGGGCCGGGGGCTCGGTCTCGTCACCGCCACACCGGGCCGGGGGGTCGGTCTCGTCACCGCCACACCGGGCCGGGTGTCGGTCTCATCACCGCCACACCGGGCCGGGGGGTCGGTCTCGTCGCCGCCACACCGGGCCGGGGGTCGGTCTCGTCGCCGCCACACCGGGCCGGGGTCGGTCTCGTCACCGCCACACCGGGATGGGGGTCGGTCTCGTCACCGCCACACCGGGCCGGGGTCGGTCTCGGCACCGCCACACCGGGCCGGGGATCGGTCTCGTCACCGCCACACCGGGCCGGGGGTCGGCGTCGTCACCGCCACACTAGGTCGGGGGTCGGTCTCGTCTCCGCCACACCGGGCGGGGGTCACCGCCACATCGGGATGGGGACACCGCCATACCGGGATGGGGGCCGGCCCCGCCATCGCCACACCGGACCGGGCTCGCACAGCTTGGCATCTTGGGCTCTTGTTTACCAGGACAAGATGAGATACGCTGCGATTAGCCGGTAGCCACGTGGTGCATTCAAGTTCCGGGAATGCTAGTTTGACATAGGTACGCCAGACTACGCAGTGTCATGTTTTGTGGTGGGCTATTTGTCATTGACAGCACGTGGGTTTGCATGAAATTCGGAAGCACCTCAGTTGTACGAAGCAGGTAAACATTCTTTTTTCATTCGCCTTTGAAGGATGGCACCTTCCACTTGCATCTTCGAATAGCGCATCTGAGCTCGGTTGTTCTGCCGGCCAGCTCAGGCGTTGGGCAGGCCAGACTTTCCCGACAGCACAGCGGCGTTGCGCAATGCGGGCATGTTTTCTGTTCTCCGTGGGAGGCCTTTGACTTCACTCCGGTACAGGTAATCGGCTTTCCACCGCTGCCAGAGAGCCTGGGCCCCAACCCGAGCACGCCGAATACACCGCAGGCGGCGGCCGCAAGGCGCCGCCCGCGGGTCGGCGCGGTCCGCCTGAGGGTTAGCTTTACTCCGGCGTTGTTGATCGGCTGTCGTTGCTGGTGCTCTGCTAAGGATTTTTTTTTTGGGGGGGGGGGGGGGTGGTACTTTCCTGTGTCGTTAGCCAGGGCCGTAGGTGCTGCACCATGGGGGCCGTCTCTAGAGCGGTGCTGTGTTCCAATACGCTCGACCGACGTCGGTAGCCGGTCGCGCGTCTGTGCCGCTGCCGGTCTGCCGTACTCGTCAGGGGGCGTGGGAACTGGAGCACGTCGGCCTGCACGCGCCGCACGCCGGCGTGCTGGCCGGTCGGCCGGCGTGGGTCGCCGCCATATGGTGGCCGGCCCACGTGGTCGCGCCGCGGCCGGCCGGTGAAAGGTCGTGACGTCAGTCTCGGGGCCGGCGGCCGGGGCGTGGATCGATCCGGTTGTGGCGGCCGGCACTAGACGGACCCATGCGGGCCGCCGCACCTGACACTCACGCGGCCGCGGCGAGGGGGGGAGGGGCGCGGAGGGGGCGGGCGGCCTCGGACCGGCGGCGGCGACGGGGCTCACCTGAACTAGGTCAGCCCCACACACGGCGGCGCCGGCTGACCTGAGTCGTCCGCGTGACGGGAGCGGCGCCAGGAGCCGGTGCGCACTGCCTCGGCTCTGGCCGAGCTAGGCTGGCGCTGTTAACCGGTGCGCATTGCATCGGCTCCGGCTGAGCCACGCTGGTGCTGTGAGCCGGTGCGCACAGCCTCGGCTCCAGCTGAGCCACGCTGATGCTCTGAGCCGGCGCGCACAGCCTCGGCTCCGGCTGAGCCACGCTGATGCTGTGAGCCGGTGCGCACTGCCTCGGCTCCGGCTGAGCCACGCTGATGCTGTGAGCCGGTGCGCACAGCCTCGGCTCCGGCTGAGCCACGCTGGTGCTGCACACTCTCAGGCGAAATATTTCCGGTCTCTCGGTCATTCCGTGACGTCACGCGGTTAAATTGTCCTTCCTGAGACGGCGGCGTGACCGCACCCTTCCCGGGATCCCCTGCCCGAAGCTGGGCGTGCCGCCGCTCCACTGTGGACTCGGACAGTCGGAGACACCAGATCTCAGGGCCGTGCCAGGCGTGAGCCGCGCGCCGCCACGGGCCGGGTCAGCGAACGCGGAGGACACGCCGCCGCGCGCGCCCGTAAAGGCCCGGTCGCTCGGTTCGCGCGCCCGTTTGACGCGCCGCGGCGTCTGTGCTTCGCTCTGATTGGTGCACGGCGCGGGCGAGCGCGGCGGACGGGCCGCGAACGGGTCACCCCGCCGTTCGGCCAGCGGCTTTACACGCGGGGCAATTCAACGATGTCTCACCCGCTGACCTGGATGACGTGAATGTGATGACCTCACTATAGGAACTAGGACTGCGTGCAGGGTGGTGGCCGCCGCCTGGTTTCAGTGATGACAAATCGAGCCATCGCTTAGTCCAAAACCCATGACAGATTCAGTCCCTCGACCAGCAGCGCAGCCAAGGGGAAGGCTCGTGGGGCCTTGGCCCTCCCCCGTCACGATGGCGCCCAGTTATTTACCGGAATACTATTAAATATGATTACACTGTCTGGTGGCCAGGAATATTATGTTGGCTCTACATTTCAATGACTGTCATGGGCACTGACGTGTCACGCCCCAACAGCAGTAATCTAGCGGCAATGGCTGTGCATAGCCCACTGGAAATATGCGGTAAGCAGCTTTGATAATTTTTTTTTTATCGTCAGGGCAAACTAGGATCAGTAGCCCATAAGCCCGCTTAGTACTGCACCAACTAGCGTTTGGGTATCTGCATTCTGTTCGAAGTGCGTAGTTCCCGTCAGCGGGTCTGGGCCTCGGTCCTAAGAAATGGCTCCTTTCCATGTAAATTCGTGACTTCGTCCCCTCTCTGGAGAGGTAGTTCTTTTAGTCGGGTGTAAGTGAAATGTGAAGGGTCGGTTGTTTGTGTGCCTGCTGCCCGTGTCCCTTGCCCCGGTGTGTTGTGGGAACCCCTTTCTAGTCACCCAAAAAATCCAGCCGTCGGATCACTCCGTTGAACAGGTGGGCAAATACCGAGCGGCGCTGTTGGAGCGGGCTGCCGCCGCTTTGCACGTAGCTGGGTGCGCCGCCGCGTCTTCCTGCAGCCGGCGTGACCTCTGGGGGTCGTCCGATCCTGCTCGGTCGGACGCTCTACGAAGCCGCCGGAGCTGACCGCGTGCCATGCGCCATAAGCCGGACAGGCCGGCCACGGCAGCGGCCGGAACCGGCGCCGTATTCGGCTATCGGTGCGGCCATTGCACCGCGGCCGGCCTGTCCGGCTGCACTACCGCGTGCCGCTGCACGGTCCCGTGAACCGGCTCCGCGTGCCCCCCCCCCCCCCCCCCCCTGCGCCTTCCCCAGCCGGCGTGTGAGCCGCCGCCGGCCGTCCAACAGCCGCGCGCCGGCGCGAGTCTGGAGAGGTCGAGCAGTGATCGGTGTGGGCTCCCCCTGCGAGAGGTGCGGGGGTAACAGCGCCTTGACTAGCGAGACCGGTCTCTGAGAGGGGCTGGACTGTCTGCCACGGAGGCGCGGGCGACGTCGGACGGCTCAGCGGAACGCTGGGTCTTCTGCCCTGGAGGGGGCGTGCGCCGGTCGCCAATGGGTTGTCCGCGCGCGCCGGGCGTGGTCCGGACGACCGGAGAGAAACTGGGCCATCCGCGAGGAGAGGACTGGAGAAACTGGACGCCAAGGTGGTCCGGTTTCTCGCGGCGTTACTGGGCAGTCACCTGAACGGTAGCGGAGGTATGAGATGGACGGCTTAGGGCCGATGTGAAGACGTAAACCACGCGGGTTACGTCATTCAAAATTCCACTGACCATGTCTCATGTTCCGCTCGACCGCCTTTCAGTCCTGCCAGCTGAGTACCATACTGTGACCTTTATCATAATCAGGAAGGCGCGACAACCTGCTGTTACCTTCGTCGGCACCAGTGTGGCGTCCCCCCGTGACCCCGGTATGACGGCAGAGGTCCGCCGCCGGACGCCGGCCCCCTCCCCGTGACTCGGTACAGCGGCGTCCCCCCGTGACCCCGGTGTGACGGCAGAGGTCCGCCGCCGGACGCCGGCCCCCTCCCCGTGACCCGGTACAGTGGCGTCCCCCCGTGACCCCGGTGTGGCGGCAGAGGTCCGCCGCCGGGCGCCGGCCCCCTCCCCGTGACCCGGTACAGCGACGTCCCCCCGTGACCCCGGTGTGGCGGCAGAGGTCCGCCGCGGGGCGCCGGCCCCCTCCCCGTGACTCGGTACAGCGGCGTCCCCCCGTGACCCCGGTGTGACGGCAGAGGTCCGCCGCCGGACGCCGGCCCCCTCCCCGTGACCCGGTACAGCGGCGTCCCTCCGTGACCCCGGTGTGACGGCAGAGGTCCGCCGCGGGGCGCCGGCCCCCTCCCCGTGACTCGGTACAGCGGCGTCCCCCCGTGACCCCGGTGTGGCGGTAGAGGTCCGCCGCGGGGTGCCGGCCCCCTCCCCGTGACCCGGTACAGCGGCGTCCCCCCGTGACGTGCGGAGGCCCGTGGCTGTGGCACGTCCGCTGCCGGGCCCCGGCGGCCGTTACTTCCGCCGTGCGTTGGCGGCGCCGCGGCCGGCTGCCTCAGGCCCGCACCTCGGCGGACGCGCAGCCGACTCGCAGGCGCCAGGTGCGCCGAAGTCATCGGCCGCGCCGCCGCCGCCGCTCGGCCGGCGGACACCGGTCCGGCGGCTGTGAACGACCGGCGACGCCACGCCTGGCCGCGCGCGCCGCCGCCGGCGCTCACATTCCAGCGGCGCTGGCCACCCCTCCGAGCCCGGCGGCGTCGCCGCATCCGCTGACTGCGGCCGGTTGGGCCGCACAGGGGCTGGCTGGGACGGTACGCGCGAGCGGGCGTCGGCCGGCGTTTGAAATCTATATGCGGTTCAGGTGCTAACCGTTGCAGTACGTGGCGTCGCACGCGAAAATTGTCGGTCAGAAAATTGGTGTGGGTGGCTATGGACGCCGTTTTTCAACTAATCCCTACGGGTTATGTGGGCTGCCCCGCCACGTGAGCTACGCCTTGCCGTGTTCATGGTGTTTAATAAACAAGTCTGAATTGACCTTGGCATAGGCGGAGGGGCCGCCGTGTGACGTCCGTTCGTATCCACAGAAGGACATCCGTGCGATTAGTGTAGACAGATCCAGACGTGACGCATTGCTCTCAGCAAACACCGACTGCATGCACGGTGCTGACCTAGAACGAGTTGGGTGGTGTCATGTAATCTAGGCGTCAAGGAGCGCTGTGGTGGGGTTGCGAATTGATCCCGAGAGAACGGCGGATCGCACGCTGGACTGTGCACGATGTCCGCGATCGTTCCGAACATGACGGTAATGGAGGAAGGCTTGCGTGTGCGCCTGGTGGCAACCCGCACAGATGCGATCCTGGCATCGCACGGCGCGACCGGCTCATCCGTGTCGCGGTCGTGTTCTCGGGGTGCGCCCCCTCCCCCCGCCGTCGCCCTCCCGTGACCGCCGCACCGCCCCGCCCCACGCGGAGGCCCGCATTGCGCGAGGGCGGTGTGCTGCCCGCTGCTAACTGGATCGCACGCCACGGCTGGCTTCCGGCGGTCCGCGAGGCTTCCCGCTCGGCTGCGCCGCGGAGGCACTGGGGGGCGCCGCCCCGGTCACGCCGCTCTGCAGGGGGCGGTCTTCGGCGGGTCAGAGCGGCGTTTTCATCCGCCGGCTCAGCCAAGGTCGGTCGGCGTGACGGCGGACTCCCCTCGCCGCCGCCGCCGCCGCCGCCGCTCGCACCCTTTCTCCGGCGCCGCGGGCCGGGCCGGCCCGCTCTCCGCGGCTGGGCGCCGTTCGTGGGCGCTGTCGTGCCGGGCCGGGATCACGAGCGGTGGCGCCGAACGGAAAGAGCGTCGGCGGCGCACTTTCGCCCGCTCGCCGCCCTGGTCGGATACCGAGCGCAGCGCAGCAGGCACCGCGCCCCCGCTCGTGGGGAGCGGCGCGGGCGCGCTGGCAAGTTCGTCTTCGTGGTCGAGCGTCCTCCTCAGAGGACGCCGGTCATCCGTGACGTCATTGGTGACTATGTTGCACTTAGATGAGTATCGATGGAAGTCCAAATGTGGCCAGCAAGTATAGTCAGACGATTCAGCGTGTGCAGACTTGAAGCGGAGCGATTCCACGGCCGGGGGAATCATCTTACTTTGGGCTGGTGGGGGTATTCATTTATATTTGGAATAGTATCAAACAACGTTAGCGATGTCTGTTGACCGCGCCGTCCACCTAACCCGCGATCGAGAGCTGCTCAGTGTCCCGACGGACGTAACCGTCAACATGCGTGAGCCGCTGCTAGGCGTTGCTATGCAAACAACCACGCCTTACCGCCCGCTATGAGCCCGTCGGAGAATTGGTTCCATCAGGTAGCCGCGCGGTCACCCGTTATGTCAGGTAGCTGGGTCACAGACCGAAAATGGGTACCTCAGGTAGCGCAGTTTACCACAGGTGTCTGACGAGGCGCTGGTTTGGGTACACCGCCTTTGGGGCGCGGATGGTGCGTTGGGCTGGGAGTGGTGGCCAGCACCACACAGACTGGCACATATCGAGCGGCAAATGGCAAAGGAAACGTGAGGAGACGGGGCTGCAGGGCGTCATAAGCCGTGTTTAGACGTAAGAGAAATTCAGACTGTTGGGAATTTCGCCACAATCGAAAAGTTGCTAACAGACGCGCCGTTCGTCCAGTCGGCGACGAGGCGAAAGCTGGTGCTGTGACGCGACCGAGCAGCGGGCGCCGTAGCGGCACCATAACTCTCATCTCGTCGCCGCTCCGGCTTTCACGACCTCGACCCGGCACGTGGCGGTCCGGCCGGACTGTCGAGCGTCACCGGCGGCCGATCGGGACCGGCGCCGTGCCGTGAGGTGGGCCGAGGACCGCACCGCACCGCCGGCCGGCCGACCGGCCCGCTCTACAGCCGCCGACCGGTGCCACCGGAAGCGGCGCTCAGCGGTCCCGTCGGCTGACCGGAACGTAGCGGAGCGACGCGACTCGGAGCGGCGCGGCGCGGCGCGGCGCGGCGCAGGTAAAAGTGCGGCCCGCCCACGAATCTCGGTCAGACGATGAAAAACCGGTCTGAGCCGGTCGGCTGACGCCCGTCTCCCTCCCTCCCTCTCTCGGCGTTTGTGGCGGCGGGGCGGGGCCGGCGCGGCGTGGACTACCCCGTCCCGCCTCACACACATACAATCATGAGCGTTGCGTCACAGCCGGGCTCGGCCGGCGGCGTCGGCAGCGCCCCGGGCGGAGAGCGCACGAGGCTGGCCAGCTCGCCCGTCCGACGGCCCCGTGAAGGCGCGTGCTCTCCCGGACTTTGTTCCCCCTGACGGCGGGTTGACGGCGTCACTCAGTTGAAGTGCCCGGCTGACCTGTGAGCGGCCCGACGCCGCTGAGTGACGTCCGAAACAACGGCACCCCCCTCCTGTGGCCGGCACGCGGCCGGCTGTCACAAGCAATGAGTCAGGCGGGGCGACGCTGTAATGCCAAGCATTGGAGGTCTTGCACCGGTGTCAGGCGTGGCCACGTGCTTTTCGAGCGGTTGTTGGTTCAGCGGCACGTTCGGCCGTGCCCGGCATGACACGGCCCGCCCGCCTCGTCCCCATCCGTCCAGCCCGGCCCTGATTCTGCGGTAGTCAGCGGACGCGTGCCTTGTGTGTGTGGAGGGGGGGGGGGGGGGGGGGGGGGGGGGGGGGGGGGGGCGGGGGCACTGATGCGCCGCATTTGGTGGTGCTATCGTTGCCGGCCAGCCCTCCGCGTGTGTGTGGGAGAGGGAGGGGGCTGATGTGTTGCCGACGGCGGCGGCGGCGCTATCGTTGCCGACCAGCCGTGGTCGCCGGCCGACTGTCCGGGGCGGGGCGGCCGGCGCGCGGCGGCGCTTCACCCACCCGATACGGCCGCTGCCGACGCCACGGAGTCTGATCCGGCCTTGTCTGACCGGCTGAGAGCACTCCGCGCCGCCGGTGCGGCTGGGCCAGGTCAGGACTTTGGTTAGGGGACCTCAAATTGATGAGAATAGGACACAAAATTGAAACGCAGATTGAGGAAGGTATGTGTGCCAGCATCTACAAAGACCAAAGCGTACGTCAAGAACTAAGTTTCTGATGCATCACCGAGTGTGAAGTAACCGGACGTCACTTGAGCAAATCCAGCTAACCAAACCAGCAGCGGTGCAAGATCGACCCTCCTGAAGCATTTGCCAGCTGATCAGTTCACATCAGAGGCCAAACGTTACGCACTGACGGGATTCGGGCCCGTTTCCGCCGAAATATAAGTCCGTGATGCTCTCTCCCTAGATGGCGGAAGAGGCACGGCACTAGATGGTGAATATGGGATGTAGTGGTGCATGGGAATGGATGATTGGAATGCGTTTGGTGGATCTGGCTTCGCAGCTCACTGTGGTGGCCACTGGTGTCGCAGTCCCCTGCCGGTGGCGACGGGGGCATTGTAGCACGCCGCCAGTGAGCCTCGAACCCGCTCCGGTGGCGACGGAGACACTGTAGCACGCCGCCAGTGAGCCTCGAACCCGCTCCGGTGGCGACGGAGACACTGTAGCACGCCGGCAGTGAGCCTCGATCCCGCTCCGGTGGCGACGGAGACACTGTAGCACGCCGCCAGTGAGGCCGCGAACACCGCTCCGGTGGCGACGGGGGAGACAACTGTAGCACGCCGCCAGTGAGCCTCGAACCCGCTCCGGTGGCGACGGAGACACTGTAGCACGCCGCCAGTGAGCCTCGAACCCGCTCCGGTGGCGACGGAGACACTGTAGCACGCCGCCAGTGAGCCTCGAACCGCTCGTCCGGTGGGACGGAGACACTGTAGCACGCCGCCAGTGAGCCTCGAACCCGCTCCGGTGGCGACGGAGACACTGTAGCACGCCGCCAGTGAGCCTCGAACCCGCTCCGGTGGCGACGGAGACACTGTAGCACGCCGCCAGTGAGCCTCGAACCCGCTCCGGTGGCGACGGAGACACTTAGCACGCCGCCAGTGAGCCTCGAACCCGCTCCGGTGGCGACGGAGACACTGTAGCACGCCGCCAGTGAGCCTCGAACCCGCTCCGGTGGCGACGGAGACACTGTAGCACGCCGCCAGTGAGCCTCGAACCCGCTCCGGTGGCGACGGAGACACTGTAGCACGCCGCCAGTGAGCCTCGAATCCGCTCCGGTGGCGACGGAGACACTGTAGCACGCCGCCAGTGAGCCTCGAACCCGCTCCGGTGGCGACGGAGACACTGTAGCACGCCGCCAGTGAGCCTCGAACCCGCTCCGGTGGCGACGGAGACACGTAGCACGCCGCAGTGAGCCTCGAACCGCTCCGATGGCGACGGAGACACTGTAGCACGCCGCCAGTGAGCCTCGAACCCGCTCCGGTGGCGACGGAGACACTGTAGCACGCCGCCAGTGAGCCTCGAACCCGCTCCGGTGGCGACGGAGACACTGTAGCACGCCGCCAGTGAGCCTCGAACCCGCTCCGGTGGCGACGGAGACACTGTAGCACGCCGCCAGTGGCCTCGAACCCGCTCTGGTGGCGACGGAGGACACTGTAGCACGCCGCCAGTGAGCCTCGAACCCGCTCCGGGTGGCGACGGAGACACTGTAGCACGCCGCCAGTGAGCCTCGAACCCGCTCCGGTGGCGACGGAGAGACACTGTAGCACGCCGCCAGTGAGCCTCGAATCCGCTCCGGTGGCGACGGAGACACTGTAGCACGCCGCCAGTGAGCCTCGAACCCGCTCCGGTGGCGACGGAGACACTGTAGCACGCCGCCAGTGAGCCTCGAACCCGCTCCGGTGGCGACGGAGACACTGTAGCACGCCGCCAGTGAGCCTCGAACCCGCTCCGATGGCGGCGGAGACACTGTAGCACGCCGCCAGTGAGCCTCGAACCCGCTCCGGTGGCGACGGAGACACTGTAGCGCGCCGCCAGTGAGCCTCGAACCCGCTCCGGTGGCGACGGAGACACTGTAGCACGCCGCCAGTGAGCCTCGAACCCGCTCCGGTGGCGACGGAGACACTGTAGCACGCCGCCAGTGAGCCTCGAACCCGCTCCGGTGGCGACGGAGACACTGTAGCACGCCGCCAGTAAGCCTCGAACCCGCTCCGGTGGCGACGGAGACACTGTAGCACGCCGCCAGTGAGCCTCGATCCCGCTCCGGTGGCGACGGAGACACTGTAGCACGCCGGCAGTGAGCCTCGAACCCGCTCCGGTGGCGACGGAGACACTGTAGCACGCCGGCAGTGAGCCTCGAACCCGCTCCGGTGGCGACGGAGACACTGTAGCACGCCGCCAGTGAGCCTCGATCCCGCTCCGGTGGCGACGGAGACACTGTAGCACGCCGGCAGTGAGCCTCGAACCCGCTCCGGTGGCGACGGAGACACTGTAGCACGCCGGCAGTGAGCCTCGAACCCGCTCCGGTGGCGACGGAGACACTGTAGCACGCCGGCAGTGAGCCTCGAACCCGCTCCGGTGGCGACGGAGACACTGTAGCACGCCGGCAGTGAGCCCCGATCCCGCTCCGATGGCGGCGGAGACGCTGTGGGACGCCGGCAGTGAGCCTCGATCCCGCTCCGATGGCGGCGGAGACGCTGTAGCACGCCGGCAGTGAGCCCCGATCCCGCTCCGATGGCGGCGGAGACGCTGTAGCACGCCGGCAGTGAGCCTTGAACCCGCTCCGATGGCGGCGGAGACGCTGTAGCACGCCGGCAGTGAGCCTTGAACCCGCTCCGGTGGCGACGGAGACGCTGTAGCACGCCGGCAGTGAGCCTTGAACCCTCTCCGATGGTGGCGGAGACGCTGTAGCACGCCGGCAGTGAGCCTTGAACCCGCTCCGGTGGCGACGGAGACGCTGTAGCACGCCGGCAGTGAGCCCCAAACCTGCTCCGATGGCGTTGTGAGTCCGGCGCCCCCCCCCCCCCCCCCCCGCTTACCCACCCCGCCACCGAAATCATCCGACAGTATTGTATTGGCACCCTATCTCTGTACACAGATAATGCTGATGAGACTGAGTACAGGGTCATGCGTACAAGTGGCGATTCAGAGTGTTTGCACAGATGTCACGTATTTTCTCCTCAAGCGCGTACACAACAATACCTCAGTCTGCGACCGCTGCTTGTGACCAGCTACTGTCGTGCGGGGTCTGGCTGTCTGCCGGCCGCTCCCTGAATGCCGGACTCTCCCGACGGACGGGTTCTGGGAGGTGTTTAGACAGCGTCCGGCCCGGGCGGCGGTGTTTACACTGGAGCTCGTGCCGTTCGGGCCCGCACAGCATCGGCCCTACACGACCGCTGCCGCTTCCTGGACTCCGCGAGGTGCGTCACAGAGCAGCGAGGTTCAGACGGATGACGGACCGCCCCACCGGTATCGGGGCAATGCGCGTAGTTGGTAATCGCTTATTTGGAGGCAGCGGCGTGATGTGCGGTTGGAAATAGCGCATGCGCGTACTCACATGGCGGCAGATTTCCCTAAAATTGTAGTCACCAGTTGACCACAACCATTCCGAAGCCGCGGGAGTAAAAGCCATTCACTCAGACTACTCCTGGCCTTCAAATATGTAACGGTGCCGTCGAAGATAACGGCAGATGCCGAGTAACCGCCGCCGTCCGCAGATTACTATATTTGCACAATACCATCGAACTCATTCCGACGTCCTCTTGGGCTGTAAACGCTGCGCCATCGCGCGCCGCGACGCGGCACCGCTCCGGTGGCCCCCAGCACATGTCCTTGGCGTACACCTGTGTGCGGCGTGGCTGGCCGCAGACAGCGTACCGCCGGCGGTCGCTCTGTCGGCCCGATCGGTCTCAGCCGCAATCACTCCCCTCGCCCGCAAGCCAGACACGGAGTGGGACAGGGAGCACGCAGGTGGCGATCAGGTGGCGGCCTTCGCCCGCAAGCCAGACACGGAGTGGGACAGGGAGCACGCAGGTGGCGATCAGGTGGCGGCATGTGACAATTGCGCTAAGCGGCGTATCTGTTGTCGGCCCATGTGATCTGCGGCCGGACGTGCACTACGCACGTCCGGCCGGCGGCTCGCCGAATCATCGGCACCCCGCACTTTCGGCAGACCCGAACAGCCATGTTGCTTCACACCAGGCAGGGATTTTCTCGATTTTCTCGATTTTCTCGATCAGTCCGCTCCGTATGGTCGTCCTGCGCGGTCCTTGTTCGCCAGCGTGTTGGCCGTTGCTGCAGCTGGAACTGGCTCGCTGTCACTGTGTGTCGCATGCCGGCGAGCCTGTGATGCCGACCGTGCCCTTGTCTGCCCGGCCCGCTCCTCGCCGCTCACCCCGCTCATTGTGTGGAGATCGACAAGAGATGCCGTGGAGATCGGGGTGTCGTCGCCAAAGCCCCAGAGAACGAAATAAGCGGGAGATTCGATGTAGACGTGAAAGGGAGGCATGGCTCACAAAAAGATTCTAAGACTGGGCACCTAAATCATCCGCAAAATGTGCCATTTTGCTCCCCAAAGATTTTGACTGACTGGTTGTACGTGCCTCGCGCGGCGTCCTGCATCGGCCCGCTCCCGCGCGCCGTCCTGTGTCGGGCCGCTCCCGCACGCGTTCTGCACCGGGCCGCTCCTGCGCGCCGTCCTGCATCGGGCCGCTCCCGCCCGGCGTTCTGCATCGGGCCGCTCCCCACACGGCGTTCTGCATCGGGCCGTTCCTGCGCGCCGTCCTGCATCGGGCCGCTCCCCACGCGGCCCCCTCGATCGCTCGACGCCGGTACGTGGACCGCTGACCTCGTCCTGGCCATTGATCGGCGCACGTCCTGTCGTCCGGGGTGACTCGGCGCCCCCGGACATGGCGCACCTGCTGAATCATCGACGCAGCACCGCCAACGTGGCGATAGGCTGACGCTAGTGGCCGCTCGCCGCTTGTGTGCCGACCCGGGGTGCGCGGCTCCGGCGCTGCGCCGGCGCACCCGGGCACGCGCAGCGCGGCGAGACGATCCGCTTTATTTGCTGGCTACATCATGTTAATTTGTGCACTTGTCGAGGTTTGGGGTCGAGTCATTCGGTCGTCACAGGTGGTCGCGAGTCTGTCCTTTTCCGCCACGGCTGATTGTGTTGAGCCTGAATGTATAACACTTGCGGAGGGGGAGAATCGGTGCATACAACTATTGTCGCGTGCATGAAGTCATGCTGGAAGCATACGTAGATGCATACAGAGCTCTGGAAATAACAAAGCAAGAACACACAAGGCTTAATTTCAAATGCTGGGAAATTGTGCACGTTTTCTTACGATCCCCACTTCCGTCTTGGGCGATGATTTGAGCAAGAATGCCATAATTGGATTTGCGAGCCATGCTTTCATTCACAGCGTTGGCTCTCATGCCATAGCTCGTAACAGTGAGCGTCACTCCGACGTCACGTTTTGCGCCATCCGGTATCATCGGGCATTGTCCGTCGCTGTCACATCGGCACGGCCGCCTTCCGAATTCTGCCCCGCTGGCCAAGCCATCCTGCCAGCTAGCTGTTTCGCGGCCTGAGCGCGGCATCTATTTCAGATGAAGATATCCTGTCCCAGTGGCGTTACGTGTCGCGCCGTGCCCTGCTCGGTTGTGGCCGTCGGCTCCGGCTCCCTGTCTCGGTGTGAGTCTCTGATCAGCGTGTGTGTGTGTGTGTGTGTGTCCACGCCTCTGACGGTGGCCGGCTTTTGCTTCAGGTGTGGGTGAGCGGACGGCGGTGCCGGCCGCCGCCCGGCCCGTCACCACCTCGGCGCCCACCGTCACCGTGCTGCGCCAGGCCCGGCCCGGCCAGTCCATCCTCATCCCAGTCAACATCAAGGGCTCCGGCAACATCAAGACGGTCAAGATCCTCAGCGCACCGGGTAACCTCAAGGTAGGAGGCCGGCTGACCGGCGGGGCGGGACGGTCCCCGGCTGCCAGTGGCACCAGTCCAGTGCGGCGTCTTCAGAGCACATGACGTGCAGTTCTTTTGAGATTGACCTGCCGTGTGGTTTGGACTAAGCAGGCGCGCTTACAAATGCCATTTGTCTTCTCTTTGGTCCTGTCTCTGTACTTGCGTTTTGAACTGCGCCATTTAGTCAGGATCTGCCATGTGGCTGGACGGGTGGGGTGCGATGAGGCACGAAGCGTCGTTCACCCGTCCGGCGTACCTCAGTGCGACACCTACCGCCTGGTCGTGCCGCGAGGCTTCCGCGCGTACGTGTCGCGAGTGCTCGACGGCGTGCGCCCTGTGCCGACAGTCGCCGACGATCGTGGGTGAGCTACGACCGACGGCGGTGCGGCACGGCGGCACCACGCGCATGGTGTACAGCATCGCCGGAGGCGAGCGGCTCCAGACCTCGGCCGGACCCGTCATCACCGTCTGCAGCAGCCGCGCCGGCGCCGACACGGCCGCCGCCGCCGCCGGCCTGCCCGACGGACAGAAGAAGAAGCTCGACCTCTCCCGTAGGTGGCGCTCGCGCCGCGGCGACCGCTGCTGGGTTTGGGTCTCGACGGCCGCTGTTCGGCTCGTGTCTCTCGACGGCCGCTGCTCAGCTCGGGTCTCACACGGCGGCCGTCGCTCGGCTCGGGTCTCGACGGCCGCTGCTCAGCTCGGGTCTCACGGCGACCGCTGCTCCGCTCGGGTCCCATGGCGACCGCTGCTGGGCTCGGGTCTCACGGCGGCCGTCGCTCGGCTCGGGTCTCTCGACGGCCGCTGCTCAGCTCGGGTCTCACACGGCGGCCGTCGCTCGGCTCAGGTCTCTCGACGGCCGCTGCTCAGCTCGGGTCTCTCGGTGACCGCTGCTCGACTCGAGTCTCACGGCGGCCGCAGCTCGGCTCGGGTCTCGGCGGTACGCTGTAGCGTGTTCCGTAGCTGCATTGTGTTCTTTCCACAGTGATGCAACTTGGCATTTGTGTAGCTTGGGATTGGCGCCCCTGAGGACGAAATGACATTCCATTTGGCATAGCCAGTTGGCTTGGCGCCCGTTTCCGCAGTGTGGCGGGGGCCGCGGGCGCGGTGCCAGCCTCCAGTGAGCGGCCGGTGCTGTCGGCTGGCCGGCGGGGCGCTCTGACGCCGCGTGTCCGTGCCCGCAGCCGAGGAGCGTCGCCTGCTGAAGAAGGAGGGCGTCCTGCTGCCCACCCACTACCCGCTGACGCGCGAGGAAGAGCGCGAGCTCAAGCGCATCCGCCGCAAGATCCGCAACAAGATGTCCGCCCAGGACAGCCGCAAGCGGAAAAAGGAGTACATCGACGGCCTGGAGGACAGGTGAGTGGTGCTGCGCATGGGACGCGGCCGGAGCTGACGGCCGCTGCCGGGTACCGGCTGCGGACGGTCATCGCCTTCGTGTACGGGCTGTGTTGCTTGGTCATGTAGAGGTTTTGGTAGGTCATGAGCTGGTGTTGGAGGAGGCGGGCCCTCGGAGTGAGATGTGTAGGCTGGACTGCGGTCGGCGTCAGGGGGCCGTGTTTTGTTTGCGGCCTGTCGGCCGGGTGTTCGCACGCCGCCCGTCCCCGTGCTGTCGGCCGGCCACTACGCGAAGTGTCCCGGCGTCCGCAGGGTGCGCATGTGCACGGCGGAAAACCAGGACCTGCACAAGCGTATCAAGCGGCTGGAGTCGCAGAACGGTCAGCTGTCCGCCCAGAACACCTCGCTGACCACGCACAACGAGACTCTGTCGTCACAACTGCGCCGGCTTCAGGTCCGTGCCGTGCCGGACCCGGAACCGGGCTGGCCGCCCTCCCCGGCCGCGCTCTGTCGTTCCGGGGGTGTATGGGACGGGGCTGAGCGCACGCTGCCGCCGCGCGACCACGCGGTGCCGACGCTCGGACGGTCCTGACCGACCGCGGCCACACACTCCCCGAATCCAGCATCGCTGCTCCCCGGATTGCGAGGTGTCGTCTGCGAGCTCTGGGCTCGGTCCACGGCCCGCGTGGCGCCACTTCAGGCGAGCCGTGCGGCCCCGCTCGACGGCCGCCCTCGACTGTACGGTGGCGCCACCTCAGGCTAGCTGCAGAACATGGTTGCAGTCATTGGGCGGTTGGGTCTTCTTGCGGTATCGGTGTGGTACGTGGCGGCGCTCGTCGAGGCGCGCAGCTCCTGACCGAGCGCCCGGTGCTGCTGTCTGTCGTGTCGCGAGGCGGCTGACGCGGCTGGGCCGGCCGCCTCCGGGGCTGTCCGCCGTGATGAGCGCGTCTCTTCTTCGCACTCACCCGGATTGGGAGACCGCTCGGTCCATGCGGGGTCCCGGATGTGGCTCAAATTCGGTCTGTGGACCATCATTGTACTGTGCTTTTGAACTTTTCTGTTGTGGTTCAACGTGGTCCACGTGCCGCCAACCGCCGTTCATTTGGTTTCTTTGGCGTTAATTGATTACCTTCACCTTGCTTAAAGCTGGTTGTACTTGTTTGTTTCTCGACGGCTCTCGTATAAGTGGGTTTTTTCTAGCGGTGACGTCTTAGAAGGTAGAAATGTCAATCAGAGAACACGATAAAGGTACAGTCACATGGTTAGAGAGATAAATATCGACCGTTTTTGTGTGTCCGTGTTATGGCTATTGTGGAATGAGGAACTTGAAGGTTCTTTGCGGTACACGATGCGGACGGAAGAGCGTTCCACGCGCAGATGGCCTGTGCGCAAGCGTCTTTGTACGCGGTGTGGGGAATGTCCGGTATGAGGAATGTCTGCATATTCCCCGCCGCTGGCACGGGGAATATGCAGAGTTTTTCGCACTCGGTCGCGTGTTGGATGTGACAAACCGGGGTGGTAGACACGAACACCGAGGGAGCAGACACACGGACGCATTCGTTCCTCAATTCGCCCCAAATTATTGTTTACTCACAATCTTTGTAGTAGGGTTACTTGTGTCCCGCGATTTCGTTTGTCTGGCATGTCTTGCGCAGTGTGTATGCCAGTGTAGTGTCCTGTCGCATCTAAACGGGTTGCTGTTATTCCGTGCGTTTCTGTCTCTGTACTTTTGTCAGGATATGTCGTGCTATGGCGTTATGTGTGTTGTGTGTTGTGTGCTGTGGGTACGTGCGTGCGTGCGTGTGTGCAGCGTTACCACCGCCGGCCGTATTCCCGCTGTCGCCGCCGGCCCGTGTGTGCCCCAGCCGCGCGCCGCTCGTGCCTGACCGCCGCGTCTGTCTCGCCGCAGGCGCACATCACGCGAGTGGCGCTCGGTGCCGGCCGCGGCGTGGCCCAGCCCAGCACCTGCCTGATGATCTTGCTGCTGTCGCTCTCGCTCTGCGTGCTGCCCAGCCTCAAGGAAGAGGCTGCGGACGAGTCGGCGCTCAGCAAGGCAGACGCCGGCGCCAGTGAGTGATTCGCCGTCGCCATCGGCGCCGTCTGCGCTAGCTGGGGCGGTGAAACGAGTCAGCCGCGCTCTATTCTTGTGCTGTGTGCGCGCTTTGTCGGCCGGTAATTGGTTTTGCTTCCGCGTTGCGGCAGTACAAAGTCCCGTGAACGGCAATAATCATGTAACCAGACTGCTTTAGCCTTCTTGGTACCGTTGTGTTTGGCGAGATGCACGAGCCGGTTCCGCGGCGTGTCGGTGTCAGTGCTTAGGACATCGATACGGACGGCACGGCGCGGGCCGGTCTCGTCTCCGCGCCCCCCCCCCCCCCCCCGCGGCCGGCCTGGCGGCATGCCGGCGTCCGGTCGGATTGTAACCGGGTGGCTCTGCGACTGGTGCGAGGCTCCCGGGTGCCGCTCGGGTGTGGCCGCCGCGCGCCCTGACGTCGCTGATGTCCCGTTGCCGCAGGAAGCGCGCGTACGCTGCTCTCGCAGTCGACCAAGGCTGACTTCCTCAGCCTCTACCTGGGCCGGAAGCCGGCCGTCTCCCAGCTGGCCGGTTTGGACCTGGAGCTGTCGGACATCGAGGACGAGGCGCCGGTTGCGCGCCGCGCCGCCCAGCCGCCGCCGCGCAAGCGCGCCCGGCTGGCCGGCCGCTGGCAGGACGAGCTGCAGGCGGCGCCGCTGGACGACGGGCCGCCGCCCGAGCCGGACCCCTCGTCGCCGGGCACGCGCAACGGCACCCGACCGCCGGCCCGGCTGGTGCTCACCGTCGAGCGGCAGTGAGCGGCACGACGCGCCTCCATTCCGCGGCGCCTCACCGGCTGCCGCCCTGCATGCGTTACGGAAGCGATGGTTGGCGTAGTTTTACTGGAGCGGCCCGCGTGGCCGGCTGTTTGGACGGTCGCGGGAGAAGGTTGGCTTGGGTGTAGCGACGCGAGTCCCCTGTACATACGTATGGCGAGCACTCTTCTTAGCCTCTCTTGGTGCGACGGCTCGGTTGGTGCGACACGGCTTGGGCGTGGTTCGGTTTCGAGCAGTGACAGGTTCCGCCGGTACAAATCGCGGAGGTGCGCTGGTGTTTTCTACGTGGAAATGTGCAAAACCCGCATAAAAATAGCAAAAGAACCATCGGAACGAAAATCCCGGTAAATGCTCCGGCGGTGCTCCAGCAATGCTGCAACCAAATGGGAGACTATTGTATTTAAAGATATATGGTGATATTTTTGCATTTCCGTCGATGATGCGTGTGTCCGTATGTGAAAATTGTGAGCGGTCCGCTCCACTCGGGTGTCGGGTGTGCGCGTGCGCGTGGCCGGAGCTGGCGCCGGGGCTAGAAGCTTTGTCCCGGCTGCGCGGCCTGTGTGTGGCGCCCCGTCTGTCCGGCCTGACCGGGGCCCGTGTGTGAGCCTGTGTGTGGTGCACTGATCTGGACGGCCACGCACCTGTCACCCGACAAAATACACTGGAGCATGGATACCAGTGCTCTGCTCTCGGCCGCGACCGGACAAGTGGACAGCCGTTAGCCTCCGCTGGCGCGGCGTGGAAAAAAGAGCCCCCTCGCCAGTGTGACTGATCGAGTGACCCCTTACGGGCAGTGGGCTTGCACTGTAGAAGCTGTTTTCATTCCTGTCAGAAAATAGAGGAGCCTTATATCTTCAGCGATGTCCGAGTAATGCTGTGGCTCGTATCTTTGCCCTACCATCCGTCTTCTTTCTACCCGCAGGGGCCAAATATGTTCACGGAGCGTCCCGAGTGCGGCGATGAGGGGCCATTAATGTCACGGTATATATGCAGGCGGACATATGCAACGCATAAAGGCTCTCCCATGTGGAGACGAACCGTAGAGCTTGACCATTACCTTAACGCCACGATGTGCTGGTGGAAGGCACATGTGCCGGTGGGTAGGCCGCAGTTTTTCACGTTTGATGGACGGGACTTGCTGCGACAGCAATAACTATTTTGAGGATACATTGCTCCTGTCAGTATCTAGTCAAGCACGGCACTGTCTGGTTGACCCGGAAACGACAGAACAGCGGTGTCTGGCTGACTGACGACGGCAGCAGTGACGTCTGGTTGACCTTGATAGCAACGGTAACAGGGGTGTTTGGTTGACCTTGACAACGGCGGCAGCGGCAGCGTCTGTTGACTGATAACGATGGCAACAGCGGCATCGGGTTTACCTCGGTAACGTCACTGCAGTTCTCTGAGATGACCCAGAGGAATACATTGCCTCACTTTGGTTGGTGTAATATTGTTTGCCTCCGTCATCTCACCTGCCCACAGCGGTGTCTGCCGTCTGTGGTCAACGATATACCGCTCCTGCACGCTGATTGACGCATCAGTTGTAACACGGGTGTCGATTTGTATTGTTCTGGGTGGCCCACTGACCTAGCCAAAGTATGATTCGCCCCCCCCCCCCCTAACGGCGTTTATACATCTTTCACATATTAGTGTTAGCCGCGGGGCCAACACCGCGCGCCCGGAGACTACAACGCTTGACACCGTGGTTTTTGTTGCAAGATTTGCGAGCGCGCATGCTCAGAATTCCGTTGCGTAATTTGCATAGCCATTCATTTCTGACTGAATGCTGCATATTTCCAAATGAGCATGGATTAGCCGTGTTAATACGCATTGATGACACCTTGCGATCTAAATTCGCGGGGCCTTTAATGTGTTTGTACAGCCCAAATAAAGATTCTGATAAGCGTCTGAGTTCTATCGGCTCAGAAAGAGTCCACGGGAGACTGGACCAATGTTAAATCAAGAGCACCGGTAATTTATTTCATGCGGTCGTTTAACGCACCATTTCTACAATTAATTGCCCGTAAAATAAGGCGAAATTTATCTCGCGGTAGCTTCCGGCCTCTGTTTCAGCTATAGAAGGTTAAAAGGAAAAATATTAAGGAAAACTTGCCCTCATTAACATATTGGCCATATCCGGTGATTTCTTTAGGGGGCCCATTTACCATCAGGAGGCCCTTTGTCAACCTTGTGTTCCATCCTTGTCAAGGATCACCCTGGGTATCACCGCCAGGGCCGATGGACACCAACATGGGACATCACCTCAGGCATTACCCCGTGATATCGCCAGGGCCAATGCAGTGCGGGCGTGCCTTGCTGGGATGCGGGTCGCTTAGCGGAGGGACCAGACCAAACAGAGCGGTGTCGCCTCTGGCTGACGGACGGACACGGACGCCGCCAGCCGGCTGGTCCGCCCTGCTGATGTGGGCTGACTGTCAGTCCGCACAGCTGCTGCTGGCGGCGCTCCGTCAGCAGGCGCCTGCTGCGGCGCCCGCTATCTGTGCTGACGTCGTCACCCGGACACTCGCACATGTCCCGCCTGAGCACAGCTGGGTCGTGCCTTGGGTGACACGCTCGCCTGCGGATTGCTTCAAACGACCAGCTACCGAAATAACCGCGTCAGGCTGGCCTTGCCGTGCGCCAGACGGAGCCATCTGGCGATGACCTTACAGGACCTGGCTTAAACGCAACCTGGGTTGTAACGTCGTCGTGCACGTTTTTGTGTGGCACCACCTCTGCGAGCTCTGCGAACCTCGGTGTAATGGCATCTGTCTTGACCTTAGTTCAGGAAAGCTAGCCGGATAAGTCGTCCACCGAACGTTCTAGTTCGACACGTCGGTCACTTCAGTGCACTGAAAGCACGGAGGTCAGGCGCATGTCGGGACTTTCACTGTTTCGGGAGCTCAGTGACAGTCCGGGAGACCTCCGGCCCCGAGCCACCCTGCGGTTTCCTGATCGTTCTGAAGACCACTTGATAGTTTCAGGGGCCCCTGGCTGTTCTGCGCCTTCGGCCATCTCCAGAACCTTAATGTCATGAGCAGTTGGCTGCCAACCCTCAGTCGCATAAGCCGGCTTAGACCCTCTTGTAACCTGTTCATCTTGGGGTCTCACTGGCTCAAGGAGCTAATACCAACTCTCCCGCCCCCGTTGATATTAAAGCTCTGTTCATTCCAGAGACCTGTCAGCCGATGGCGTGTCGCTTTTCCAAGACGCCGATAGACCCCCATTCTTTGTATTATATTTCCTGTGCGCAAGTGCAATGACAAATTAGCCCCCCAGAGAGCATCACTAGAGGCGCGACTGACTGTGGAGACGAGAACAGATGGGGCGAGGAAGTTGTATGTTGACAAATTTTCTGGCGAAATCGATCTTCGGGTCAGAAGGGGGATTAGGGACTTATCAATAAGGGCCAGCTGGTGAGGTGGTGCCACGCTGACCCGACCCAGTCGGGGTCAGATTCAGGGTTGTCAGGGTTGATTCAGTCGGTGGTGTTGTCGGCCTCGTTCGCTCACTACTAACACCTCGTCAGCCTACCCTTTTGATGTGCAGTTGGGCTAAGCTGATTTTTCCGAGATCTCCAGAGTTCCCATTTCGGCTCGACTCTGCCTTCAGGCCTTCAGGTCATCAAATTTCTGCGCTTTCACTTTGTTTGGACGTGGACGTCCATTGCGTCTACGCGTCCGCAAAACGCCTTGCATCCAGGAAACATTCCGTCGGCTTAGTTTGGTTGGTTGTGTCAAAGAAAACCGTTTTGTACCGGAGTATTTTGTAACGTACTCGGATGATTAAAGGCCATGTACTTAAAGCGGGTATGTAAGTACCGCTTTTTCACTTAACTCCTCGCCGATGTCCAGCGTGCGCACCCATCTTACACAGCATCAGTTTTAGTTCTGACCAGCATGACTTCATGTAAAATCACTCGAATTCCACGGCGCTTTATCGATCTCTGATGAGGCGTGACGAGGCGTGGACCGATCCGAAGCAACACTTCTGACCTTGATCGACTTAGCTGTTCCTTTGACGCAGTGACTTACTCGATATTGCTAGCAAAGCTGCGACAGCTCCAAATGTCTACAGGCTGGATCCAAACGTACCTGGAGAGGTACACGCAGCGTGTGAGGGTGTCGGAACAGAAAAGCATCACCATTGACACACTCCAAGGGTCTTGTCTCAGTCCATTACTGTACAACATCTTTAGCAACGACATCGCGTGCCTCATCCCACCATGTATGTAAGGGTTCCGTGTAACGACAGTCCGGTGCGCTGACACCGCCCAGCTGGCCATCACAGGACCTCGGGCCGGATTAGCGGAGGTGGAATAGGCACTGAAGTCAGTGCTGGACGTAGCTTGCATGTGGTTTTGCAGCGTGGGATGCTGGTAAATGCCGCCACAACCGAGATGTGATTGTGGGTGGACCGTCAGCAGCTCAACCAAATCGGAGAACTTCCGTCCATAGTGTCCATGAAACAGGGGTTACAGCATTCAGAAACTGTGCGAAATTTCGAAAAGTGATCTACCCATCTCTGTCATACAGCTGTCACATAAAGTTGCATAGAGGTAAAGCAGTGCAACGAAAAAGTGTCCCATCACTCAAGGTCTATCCAGTGCGTCAAGACGCCATTTGAAAGCTCGGATTGGACGCACAATTCGACAAACCTGACTTTTTCTCCGCAGGCGTGCGTCGTGTGCAATGTGTGGGTGGAGTGGGAGGGAGGGTGGCCTAGTGTTTTAGTCACATATGACCTATACTGCGACCACACAAATTGAAGAGGGTCTGAGAATGGGCCATTTGTTGTGGATTGAACCGATTATGTGCAATACCCTGCCGCGAACTTATGGGCTTGGCGTGGACCCAGATGGGATGCAGCAGGCAGCAGTCCTGTGCTCGACTCCAGATGAAATCAGAGTCGTCTTCGGAATCTCACCAAATTACACTCTAGGCGGAACCAAGAGTCGAGTCTTAACCCTGGGCCGGCACTGGCTGAGGTCAGTAGCGAGTCGGCTCGAATACGGAAGAACGACACCATCGTCGTCCTTATTCTGACAGATCCTAATGTACATGAGATCGAGTACAACAATATGTACTGTCTTCTTATCAACCAGACTTGCGTGCTGCACACAGGCTTTCACGCATCACATAGAGTGTTTCGTCGAGGCAACTCGCGCCATCTTGATCGACTCTGTCAGTACCGGTCACGGAACTCCACATCTATTGTAGCCGGAATGGTAGACAAGCTCACATTGAGCTGTGTCCCCGCCGAGTCAGGTTTGTAATCAGCCCCATCCGCCGCGTGTCGCGGTCGAAGTCGAATTCGCAGGTGGGAAGTCACGGGCGCTTGCGGACTTGCGTTGCTAAGCGGCGGAGTACCGACAAATGATTTGTGCTTGCATGATTTCGGGGTGCATTTTGCACTATTAATGGGATTCCCTGGTCGACCTGACCTCTGACTGCCGGGATGCCGGACGGGAACCGGGCGTGATGTGCTGACTGCCAGGGACGTAGTTGGGTCGTGGAAGCAGACTTTATCAGCAAGCCAGTGTTTCGTGCAGTATCACGGGTTAAATTGCTTGCAACATTGGGGCGGGAATCGGTGGATGATAGTCCATCTCTCCCTTACCCTTTTTATATGGGTTTGCGCGTTGGGAGGAGGCTGTTCCAAATGCCTGAAGAGCCCCATAATATCTTTTGCAAGAAGGAGCCGTAAACCCATCGGGATAACATGAATTCGAGCCTGAGGCAAACGTCACCATAGCGCTTACCGGTTTTGCACTAGGTAATCAGCGCCAAACCATATGAGCTTAAGATCCGCTTGCTATGACAAAATCAGCGATTGTCCAGCTTCCAAATCATGCTCTCTAGGTTCTGCTGCGGCTGGAGCGGTGTTGTGCATTCCAAAAGTGCAAGAAACCACCACTTTGCTTCCACTGCAAATGTAACAAGTTCGCCACCGCCGCTTGTCAAGTCTGCTGCAGTGTTTCTGTGTTTTCAGACCCATAATGACTCCTAAACACAACCCGCGAACTCCCAGTGTGAGTGCTGTATTGCCGAAGCAGTGAGCTTCGCCGAAAATTTACGGTGTTTTATGAGCCTCTTGTCGCGCCTGTCGGAATTATTTTTCACTCGACGTGGTTTCTCTGATATTCCTCAACATAAGAAGCTCAGGTAATGCATTTGGTCGTCACTATTGGTCACCTTTTTTTGTCTCTGACGGTTGCCGGACGTCGGCCACATACGATTAGTACGGGTATCGTTGTTTTTCTTGAAATTCTCACCGGCGGCGGCTGGGCGTTCGATGGGGGGCATTGCAGCGACACGAATGTATGAAATTCCAGCGCTTTAGTCAAAGTGAGTGTTTGGGTGGAACGATGCACAAAATCACGAATAACTGGCTGGTGAATACAAATGAAACGGTGCTGGCCAGGTTGGCAAATGAGTCAGTGCACGCGGCGATGTAAATTTCGCCACGATCCTGGCTGCAGCTTCGACAACAGCGTGCCGTATTCGGCGCCGTTTGTTAAAATGCCGACATTTCCGGCTTGCCCAAGGTACACTGGCGTAACTGTGCAGTGCACAAACTCGTGTTAGTCACGTGAATAGCAGACGGTGTGTTGGTCCACGCTTAGAAATTTGATTTACATCTCCACATGCTCTGGCTACCGAGCTGTGGCATAAAACGTGGCAAACCGTGCAAACCGGGCCAGTCCATCTAGCTCGCCTCTGTGCACGTGACATATGGCATGTGTTATGCACATCCGGCAACAAGCGATTCGCCGTTCAACTGTCTACCTAAGCGTGTCACTTTTTTGTCGTTCCGACCCTTGGCTGCCGAGATGTGACCACGGTTTTGAATGGCTGCTGGTCGGCTTTGTCGTCGGCTACATTTTCGAGCCGTCCCTGTAGTACCAATGGGCTGAAGACGGCCCCTCCGCCACGTGCCATGCCCGAACCCCGGACTACAGCAGCTCGCGATCTCCCCGTAGAAAACCGCCTCGTGCTCGAACGCGTCATGTCCAAATTTCGCCATTCAGCGACCAGCCGTTTGGCTCGTGGACGACGCAGCGCAAGACGGAACAGACATACATACAGACGCACCTTAAGCAACTAGTATATGGACAAGTGTGTTCCGCCCGCTTTGCTGGGCGACCGCTGAGATGGTTTTGTGTTGTGCCGGCTATTACTTTGACACTCCTTTTTTGACACTTTGAATCTGGGGGGCGCCGTTCCAGTGCCGCCGTTGTTGACTGCAGACCACCTCCCCGCCGTCGTTCGTGCCCCGTTCAGGTGACAGTATTTGCGCCCTGTTCCTTTGCGCATTCGTCGCTGGCGTATAGTCCGCTGGGGCGCGCTCAGTCTGCATTTGCTGCAGGCGGACTGGGACTCGTTACCGGGCCGTGGATTGGCGGGAAAGCTAGACGAGTTCATGTGCGTTTGGTGAGATGCCATTGATGAGCACTGTCCTCTGAAAACAGCGACACTCCGCCGTCCATGTTGCCCTTGGATTGAGGATTTGTTGTGTGTTAATCAAGCTCGTCAATCTGCCGATTATGAACTCGTCAATCCGTTCTCGTGTGTGATTTCGATCTGAACTGGACTTGTTGGCCCTCTGTGGCCATCATGGGTGCCCTACGAACATTGCTAGGTGCCTCTTTGATGGTCTCATGCGGGGCACCTTTGACGTGCTCTTCTTTGCGTCAAAAATATGTTCGACTGCTCAGAAATGGTGGCCGTTTTAGAGCTTGGCCGTCTTGGCGAGACCTTAATATCTCGGAACTCTCCAAATGCACTTGGGGTCAGCTGATCAGTTCCTGGAGCCAGTATTCTATCGAAGACAGTGGGTGTTCTCTATGTCACTTGATTGTTCCAGGACCCTTTTCATTGCTTGGGCCTTCTTGACATCTCATGTAGTTGGGCTGTTCCAGGACTCAATAATTGCTCCTGACCACCTTTGGGGAAAAAACGTTAAAGACTAAGTCATTTGTTGTTCATATGGAACCGTTGGACACTATCTCAGCATCTTAGAGGCTAAAGTATTTTTAGCCTCATATACCAAAGGGGCATGATGCCCGCTGGATGCATTTTTACGTATCAGCATCAGTATCAGTATATTGGAAACCGTCCACATTGTGGCTATTACCGTTTCAGGTCACGCAGGTGTAGTATGAGAAGGCACACACAAAAGGTATACAAAAATGATACGAGCAATGTCAAAATGGTGTGGTAAAATATTTAAAAAATCCAAATGGTAAAAAAGGTAAAAAATGGTCAAAAGGCTCAAACAGACCTATCAGCAATCAGTGCGTATGGCGGTCGTAAACGCGCTCAGTGTTGTGACATGGCGGACGCACGATGGCAGGCGGTTCCAGGCTGCCGCGGCCCGATACGAAAACGCCCTCTGTGTGGTGGTCAGTCGGTGTCTACGCAGGTGTAGGCTATCTACCTCTGTCCGAGGAGCGCGTTTCACGACTCAAAGCAGCGACGCGTGGGGCAAAAATCGTGAGGCGCGTCTTCCTCTTTCAGCGCTTTAAACACTTTTATCCCGTCGCGGTGTGCCATCATGCCCTCGATCCCCACCATCCAAGTGAATTAAGAGCCGGAGTTGCACGATGATGTTTTTTTTGGAGCCGGTAATTGTTCCTGCAGTAAAAGTGATGACTTTTAAATTTTGTGTAGTTGACTCTTGTTTGCCCCAACCCACACGCGCAGGCAGTACCGTCAACGTCATGTGAGGGAATGATATGATATGATGCCCCGATGATAATTTTGAGAAAATATGAAATAAATTAATGACGGAATTTTTACGGAGAAGCGTGGATATCATTGTATTTTGTCACAACGCTGGAGGCATGGACACCCCATGGCAGACCGGAATCAACTATGGCGCCGAGAATTTTGATGCTACTTGAGGCATGCACCGTTTGCTTTAACACGCGCCAGTGTGGCCGGCTAGATACTCTTCGCTCGGGTGGGGGGTCAATTTGACCCCTTGAGATCTCGGAAACTAAGCAAGCTAAAGACACCAAATTTACAGAGTGTCTTGACCTATACGGGAACTCACTTAGGTCGAAGTTTCAGCTTCCTAGGTCATGACCTTCAGATCAAATAAGGTCAAACCAGGTCACATTCCAGGTTAGTCTCCAAAGTGCCCCTAGAACCTAGGCAACTGTTTCTAAGCAAAAGGTCAAATGCCCATTTGAGGTCAGTGACCTTGTTTAACCTTTTGAAGGTCATGGTGACCAAAACTATACAAGACTTCTCAGAGTTTTGCATTTGAATAAGCGACAAATATTACGCTAGGCAGTATGGTCTTAAAACAAATTGTCGACCTGGGTCATCTTAGATCAATGATCTTTTTTAGGTTCTTAGAAGTCAATGGAAGATGTATAATACGATTCCTGCTGTCAATAAATTCGAAATGAGTACCACAAACTATCCCATACAGCAAACCCTAAAGTAATAAATCAGGTTGGTTGTGATCTTGGTCTGGTCTTCATACCTGACCTTAGGTCAACGTATTTTGCTCATTCAATATTTGTGGCGCCTAAGAAAGCATCTCAGAGATACATAACTTCGCCAAACACTCCGTTATTGTATCAGGTTGGACGATTCCCTAGAAATTGCCTTCTCTGAAACCATGGCCTGACTTTGACCTGCCATAGGTCCTACAAGTACCTAGATGTATCTTGCAAGGTACATCTAAATTTTATGTCAAACGATTCGCTATTTATTTGTCTACAGCTATGCAAAATTTGGCGCGGCTACGCCGCGCCGTTCGGAAACCATTCTGGAAAAACCTTCGGGGGTTGTCAATTTGACACCCCGCCCGAGCGCGTGTTAAAGTGGAAGTCAGCTGACTTTTTAAAATTTTGTTTTGACCCAACGAACACAAAATCCGTTTTTATTTTGTTCGTTTGGAGAGAATTGCCAGTGCCGAAACTCACGCATGGTAATTTCCAGTCTGGTTTTGAGGTAGGCGAGACCCGGTCCGTCAGGGAGCGCACAGTTCACGTGCATGATGCCGTCAGCGTAGAAGATTAGGCGGCCATGAGTCGAGTATCCATATGATCGTTGGTAAGCAAAGTAAACAAACTGGACCGATGATTGAGTCCTGGGGTACACGGCATGACATGCAGAGAGGAAACCGCACTCTACGCACCACCTGCCCTCCACCACTCAAACAGCTCCCAAACCATCCCACATCGATAAAGTCACACCAAGACAATTTGGGGAGGAGGACGTCATGGTCGACTCTATCGAACGCTCTTGACAAATTGATTATCGTTACCTACGATACAAGACCGTCGTCGATGTTGGTGACCAGACGCTCGACTGCGGCGAGCACGGCGTCCTCGGTCGAGTGGCGCTGCCTGTAGGCATGCTGGGATTGATGCAGCAGCGCTGTCGCATTCAAACACTCCGCAAGCTGTGTACAAGCTGACTTTTCTAAGATCTTGGAGAGCGTACTAAGGAGAAATATGGGCCTTTTATTGGACGGTACAGCCGGATCACCTGACCTCAAATCTGATACAACACATGCCGTCCTCCAGCCATCTGGGCAAATCTTGGTCACGAGAGGCAAGTTGTTGGGCTTTAAAAGACGAGGCCCGACGACTGAAAAACATTTCCGCACAGCCCGAAGAGGGACCTCATCCAGGTCCACCGCTTGAGATGTACTCATACGCTGAACACAGCGTGACGGCTCTGGTAGCGTCGCAGTTGGGAGCGAGAAGCCAGCGGCGCAGACGGCGGGCGGTCTGGGGTTCTCGGAGCCGGCGTTCACTGCGCTCCACAGGCTGGCTGCGACGCGCGTCACCACGGCAGCGAAGTGATGGTGGAGCTTATCCGCCGTCACCTCGGCCTCCTCGGGGCTGACCGCAGACCTGGCCTCGGCCGGCGTCGAAGCGGCCGTGGCGGACCTCTGGAAGGTAGGTCAGAGGCCGCGGCGGCCGCCGTGCGCCATCTCGCCGCAAAGGAACTCACGCACTGCTGCGATTGGGTGGCTCTTAACCTGACTGCGGAGTCTCATAAAGTCGGCCTTGCTCTCTGATGTGCGCGGACACAGTCAGGCGCCGCGCGCTGTCTCTCTCCGACATGACCTCTCTCAGGGCAGCCAGGGGCAGTGCGGTTTGGAGGCGCCCATTCTTCTAGTTGGGCAGTTGCGGTTCATCACAGCGTTCCGCATGCATACACACGTGGTGTGGACGATACTGCTCAAATGACACACCTGCGCACAGCCATCCCGTACATTTATAGGTTTTTCGAATGATGCATTTTGATGATGTTCTTCACATGCCGCTCAGGAAATATATTAAACCACCCGCCCCGATGACATTTTATCAATGCTGCAACTCGACGCGGGTCGCAGATTCGACACCACATCCAGATGCCCAATGGTTAGGAGATATATGGTAGGCACGGGCGACATTATGGCAAGCCAGCTGTGCGTTTAGAGTACCCTATCACTTCTCACCGCATTACTATTGCATGTACTGAACTTCTCCCTTTCAGAGGCTCTCCTGGCTCTGCCCACTCCGGGATGGGGACGTTCACGTGCTGTCACCAGTCACACGTCCTGCGAGGCAAGCAGCAGACTTTTAGCTTTCCGAAGATACGTAATGAGCAGAAAGTGTACAAGTACGCCTTCAAAATAATCTGAATAGATATCAGTGGGACTTGACAGACTGACCTTACAATGAGTCTGCAGCTTTACTGGTGGAGCCTCAGATTCCTGGCGATTGCATGGCAAACATCCGAGTCCCACGCCCACACACACGAAAAACGTCACTCCCAAGTCGATGGCCATCAGTTGCAAACAGACCAAGTGAATCAGGTGGGTGACGGATAATTGCGTTTGGCTTTACATAACATGCGTGAATCATTTCTCACTAATTTGCCGGCATTTGTTTTAGGACAGGATGGAAATATCGCGAGCCATCTTCACTATACCGGGGTCAAAATCGTATGTTCACCGGAATTGTTCCACTGGGCTGTCAACTGGTTACACATGTTAAGCGGGACCTCAGATCACAAGTCATTGTCTCATATTTGATCAAATTTCGATCAAAAACGATTTATGATACGTGATGCCGCACAGTGCGTGACGCTTGATTTGAACTAACCCATATGCTTTACCCCACGTACACTCGCGTCAGGACACTTAGGTAAATCGCCCCAGGTGCGCTCGTGTCAGGACCCTTAGGTAAATCGCCCCAGGTGCGCTCGTGTCAGGACCCTTAGGTAAATCGCCCCAGGTGCGCTCGTGTCAGGACCCTTAGGTAAATCGCCCCAGGTGCGCTCGTGTCAGGACCCTTAGGTAAATCGCCCCGTGTGCGCTCGTGTCAGGACCCTTAGGTAAATCGCCCCAGGTGCGCTCGTGTCAGGACCCTTAGGTAAATCGCCCCAGGTGCGCACGTGTCAGGACCCTTAGGTAAATCGCCCCGGTGCGCTCGTGTCAGGACCCTTAGGTAATCGCCCCAGGTGCCTCGGTCATGACCCTTAGGTAATCGCCCCAGGTGCGCTCGTGTCAGGACCCTTAGGTAAATCGCCCCGTGTGCGCTCGTGTCAGGACCTTAGGTAAATCGCCCCAGGTGCGCTCGTGTCAGGACCCTTAGGTAAATCGCCCCAGGGTGCGCTCGTGTCAGGACCCTTAGGTAAATCGCCCCAGGTGCGCTCGTGTCAGGACACTTAGGTAAATCGCCCAGGTGCGCTCGTGTCAGGACGACAGTCGGCTAAATCCACACCAATCAGCGGCGTTTATGGCGCGGCCGTGCTATCTCCGGCGACAGCGCGCGCGGCACCGCGTCCGGCACGTTTGCTCATTTGTCATGTCGCGCAGATTGATACCGAATCAGGCGCGGCCGGGCTGGCCGGCTATCGGGCGGCGCGCGGCGCACCTGGAGGCGGCCAGCCTCCGGCGGAGGCGGTGCGGCGTCTGACGTCAGGCGCCGGGCGCCGCGCGAGCGCAGCGTCACCTGTGTCGGCCACAGGTGTGAGGGCGTACAGCCGGTGACCGGCGCGGCGCGGCGTGCCAGAGCCAGAGCCAGAGCCAGAGCCAGAGCCGGCTCGCAGTGCGCTCGCGACCGCCGGGTGCGCCGGCCGTGGCTCCGCCGGACACTGCTCTGAGACGGCAGCTCGTCGCGCGCACCGCCAGATACTGCCTTCGCCGATCCCGGCCCGTGACCTGCGCCTCCTCCGCTCACACCGCGCACCGGGCCGCCGCCGGCCGACCGGCCCGGTCACGGGAGCGAGGCACGGAGCGCGGCCGCATGTGGCTGCGGTTGCTGGTGGCGGCGCTGACCTGGCTGGGTCACGCCGGCCGGGCTCAGGCCGATCACCAGCGCGGCCACGAGCTCCGGCTGGCCTACCACAACGAGTGGGCGGTGAAGGTGACCGGCGGTGCCGAGGACGCCCTGCTGGTGGCTCGTCAGCTGGGCCTCCGCTGCGCCGGACACGTGAGTGTGACCGATGGTCGCCAGGCGCACTGCGCTCGCTATGTGGGCGAGGTCCGCCCTTCAACCTGGTGCCAGCGACGAGGGGGGTGCGCGACGGAGAATATCGCTCGTGTGACCTCTCTAGGGATCCAAGCCGACATAGTTAAACTTCGTTGTGGATTCAGCGAGATTTTAGGCCTAAGCTCCACTTATACTGGCTTTAACATTGTTCCAATAGATCATATGTGGGAAAAATCTGCTTAGGGTCTCAACCCCTTCCAGCATTTTAAAGACTTCTATCCCTACAGACCAAAGATTTGTATTTTTGCAGAGCTCTTAAGTATCGAGAGCAAGCAGTTATGCACCCCGTTCTGTTGACACGGTCACTGCAGTATTGCGCACGTACTTGGCCATATTATAAACATCCGGTCCTATGCGATCCGCTTAGTCTAAGATTCAATACGGTAATAAATTCGCCGTTCCCGGAATTCTTAATCTCAATCGGCGTACTCGGAGCCGGACCGGGCCGCGGGCAGGTCTGATGGGATCCATTGTGAATTTAGCACAATATCATTCCTATTATTCTGCCTTCACATTTCGATCCAAATTGAATCAAAATGCCGCCTTTAGCACTAGTGAATATATTACATTCAGTGCGTTTAGCTTATATCGCTCACGGAACCTATTTTGTTGGAAAAAGCAGCTTTTGTGTTCAGCCATACGGGCCGAAATTGTTGACTTGAGATTTGCTGACCTTCGACACATGCAAACATGTGTGACACGACATACCTGGCACTTGTGGTCAGTTTTGTTTTCTATGTACTTTCTTTTGCAACGATTCTGTGCGCTCCACCACGGAGGAAATGAGGGCCTTTTCTCTCACATTTTATACAGGACCAGTGGTACCATGCTCGCATTGCATCCGGACTGTAGCGTAGCTTCTGTGACGTCTTTATCTGGTAAAAATAGTCCATGTATTTGTTGCGCAAAGTCAAATGGCTGTACATACAAGTGTCATTATGTTTTTGAGACTCAAATTGAAAACAGCAATTTAATATCTACCAGTTAGTAGCCCTGTTTGTCCAGCGTAATAAGCGTGCTGTCTAATCGAAGCCTCTTGCGCTGTCTCTCTGAGGCACAAGCTCTGGTATTCCAGTTTTTGGTCCCAACACTGTTGTCTAAAAGACGTCCGTTTGCTGCAGACACAATGTGTGCACCACAGGGTGGGTCACGAAGGACAGGTCCTCCCACTTAGCTCCGATCCGGCACGTTTTCTGATGGAGAGCAAATGACCTAGGTCGCAGTAATCTTAAATTGGGGATGTATTGGCCGACCTTATCGTGTGGCATTTCTTTTCATTCATTTCATCTGTACATTCTGTTCATTTCTTCCACGGTGAGCAGCTAGGTCTTTACTGTACCCCACCATCCAACGATATAGCTCCCGTCTCAGGGAGGCCTTCTATGTAAAGCTGGGTGGTCCAATGTCAGCAATGAGCAGCAATTCATAGGTTCTGAAATTCGTATGCTGAGTTGCTCTGGCTCACAAATCATATTCGTCCTTCCTCATTCTCTTCATAGATCCCGAATGAGGCATCGCCATGCCTCTTAATAAACTAGATCGGCATCGTATGCATCTAACCTAACACTAGCTTTGATGCGAATCGTGGTGTATGAAGGGATCACAGCGCAACAACTGCGTTCTAAATCACCTACGTGACGCTAGTATCAGGATGATAAGCCAAAGATTGCACCATTCACCTATCAGGTAAAAATTCCGTGTTTAAGCGCTCACGTTTGATGTTAAAGTGTGAAGTGTCCCGAGTTTGGTTGGTTTGGTTAGAGCTCTTTCGGCCAGCGCTGGTCTTTTTCAACGCTACGGGACTACGGAGAGAGGTGAGTGCTGGGTCAATACCGGGCCCATCGTGAGCAGTCTCGTCTACGGGATTACGGAGAGAGGTGAGTGCTGGGTCAATACCGGGCCCATCGTGAGCAGTCTCGTCTACGGGATTACGGAGAGAGGTGAGTGCTGGGTCAATACCGGGCCTATCGTGAGCAGTCTCGTCTACCGAGCCGCGCGCCTGATAGGGGCCCATTTGCGGGCTGTATGCAGCAGCGGGGCGGGGCCGCGCCAGCGCAGCCGTCAGGCCGACACGTGTCTGACGACCGCGGCAGGATCCCGGCCAGACTAGACGAGACGAGGAGTGAGGGTGAAGCGGCGAGTGTGAAACAGAACCCCGGCCGGACTAGACGAGACGAGGAGTGAGGGTGAAGCGGCGAGTGTGAAACAGAACCCTGGCCGGACTAGACGAGACGAGGAGTGAGGGTGAAGCGGCGAGTGTGAAACAGAACCCCGGCCAGACTAGACGAGACGAGGAGTGAGGGTGAAGCGGCGAGTGTGAAACAGAACCTCGGCCGGACTAGACGAGACGAGGAGTGAGGGTGAAGCGGCGAGTGTGAAACAGAACCCCGGCCGGACTAGACGAGACGAGGAGTGAGGGTGAAGCGCCGAGTGTGAAACAGAGCCTCGGCCGGACTAGACGAGACGAGGAGTGAGGGTGAAGCGGCGAGTGTGAAACAGAACCTCGGCCGGACCAGACGAGACGAGGAGTGAGGGTGAAGCGGCGAGTGTGAAACAGAACCCCGACCAGACTAGACGAGACGAGGGGTCAGGGTGAAGCGGCGAGTGTGAAACAGAACCCCGGCCGGACTAGACGAGACGAGGAGTCAGGATGAAGCGGCGAGTGTGAAAAACAGGACCGATCATCGTACCCTTAACCTCGATGGATTGGTGTCAGTCGGCATCGAGCTTTTCAGCGAGAGGCAGGTAGCATCAATGATCATATGCACACCAGGTTAACAGCGGAAGGTAATATTCGTCGGCAAAACATTATATCATAAGCCACAAATATGTGCGAAAGCCGCATCGCTTAGGGTGTTTCATTTGAAATGCCAATCCTAAAATGGCTGTGGTGTGCATGAAAAAACGTTCACCAAAGCCTAGTTTTATATAACAGATATTTGAGTATCTGGACGTACTTTTATAGGCAGTGATCATTTGCTTAACAAAACTTCTCAACAGCGGTCACCTGGACACGAACGCACCCCTCCAAAGTCCAGAATGACCCACGCCCGCCAGTGGGTTACAAATGGCGTGTGTAGCCGCCAAGCTTGGGTACGAAGGTCTTCATCTCTAGTTTGTACAAGACACCACTCTTAATGCCCGGTAGTTCCCCTAAGTACTTGCCGGATGGCGCATGCTTGCCCGATTTTTAGCACTCCTATTTGCATTTTTAAATTTGACATTCCGAGTGAAACACGCTACATACAGAAATACAGAATATGACTACAACGTGCATATAAGTCGTCTGATGCGATGGGAAACTCACTTTTCCGTGCATTGTGGTGTTTTGTTATTCTGCCTAAAGCAGTCAAGATGATCCAAAGGCCGCCAGCAGGCACCTAGTGGGGCTGACTCTGGGTTTGTCTTATGCCCACGTGTGCACGGAGCGCACCTCCTTCCCAATACCAAGACCGACATGCGTTCGTAGGAACGTGGCCTCTTCTCAGAACGAGGCCAAATGAACTGTGAGTAGGGGCAATACCTGCGTCAAAGTGTGGAAGCTCATGTTAGCCAAGATTTTTCTGAAACCAAATTGACGAACTCACTGTATGTCTGATAGCTTTAATTGTGAGCAACAGGTGCCTGCCTCTTGCTAGCTACATTATATTCTGCATCATATTTGTGTCAACTACTACGGTCCCAGGTTTTATTACTACTCTCACTCACACTACTCTTGCTCATATACTATTTCTTGGATGGAGAGGGTAACATCAGGGTAACCTCAGCACATCTTATCCATTCCTGAACCAGCAACATACACAGCTCAATACGCTTAATCAGGCCCCAGTCATGCTAGAAGCCGTCGACAATGCCTTTCATCGACACACTGGCTCCGCAGTCAGGCGACTCCTAAGGTATGTGGGTTCTTTCACGCTGGCGCTGTTTCTGGTACATACATCCACGCTGGCGCTGTTTCTGGTACATACATCCACGCTGGCGCTGTTTCTGGTACATACATCCACGCTGACGCTGTTTCTGGTACATACATCCACGCTGGCGCTGTTTCTGGTACATACATCCACGCTGGCGCTGTTTCTGGTACATACATCCTCGCTGGCGCTATTTCCGGTACATAAATTCACGCTGTTGCTGTTTCTAGTAAATACATTCACGTTCGTTGAACTCATTGCTGAACTTACCAATGCCGTGCATTACTTTCTTCTTGCACATGACGGTCTGTGAGCCATAAGAAGTGTGTCAGCTGGCACAGACCCTCATCCTACGGGCGTACATATTACCTTCGCTCTACGAAGGACCTCAGAGGCTCCTTGCATCTGAAAAAGCAGACGTCTATTGTCTTTCAATGCTCTCATCTGTCCAGGAAATCGATATACATATACGAAAAGGCTTTCACAATTGACTTTCGCAATCGGTTTCACAATCGTCAACAGCTGGTGAAACGAGTGCAACGGTGCGCGACTAGAATGCCGACAATTATCAGGGCCAAACCATATGAACGACAACTGCAGCCTTTGACGCTGCCTGCCTTGTTTTACCGAAGACGTTGCGGAGATATGGTGGTCATATACCACCTCCCTCATTCGGGGATGGTCTTGAATCGTGATGACTTGATGAATGATGATGTTTCTTCATCCGCCCTGAGTACTTGTATAGGCCACCTCTTGATGCTCCTTAAACCGTGGGCTTCACACAGAGTCCGCATATATATCCGCAGCGTACGTACCATCAAGGACTGAAACAGTCTGCCTTCGGAAGTAGGTCTGTCTATGTTCCTCAACCCATTCAAGTTCAGGTGTGATCATCACTGGATCCACAGAATATGCCATATCCCAATCCAAGATCAAGTGGAGTTATTAACCACACGAGCTCGGTGAGGACGGGACCTGTATTCTTTTACCTTTTAAATTCAAAAAGTGTAAGTATGGTAAGGCATGGCAGGGTCTCAACGCACATCATGTCAACAAACGAGCATTTCGCCATTTCTATACATTTTTTCTGGCCACCCCGTGGCCTACCTGGCAGCATTTTAAATATCATCAAAACGGGGATGAGGACACCCACTGTATTGCAGCTTCCATTGTTCCCCACATAGTGTAGACTCAATAACAATCGTTCGAGCGCCGGGATCAAGGCATATGCGTTACCGTGTGCGCCGATCTCGGTATCGACGCACACGGCATCGATTGGCGAAAGGAATCATTATCATGCGGCAGAAACGTCAAATCTTAATGCTGATGTGAATTGATAATTTAAGTCTCTGGACCACGCATGCAACTTTGAGAGCGCAGCCCTACTTGAATAACTTGTAACTTGTAATCCTAACTTGTAGCTCGGCATAACTTGTAACTCTGTATTTCTTGACTGACAAGAGCCTGGAATGACTGACCTCAGAGGCATGAGTGGCGGCGACAGCAGATCCGGCATCGGACCCGTTGTGCTGCGGATCTCATCAGGGCACTGTGCTGAGCAGCTCCCGGCCGTCTGTGCTGATCCACACCAGGAAAATTGCGTTTAGTCGAAAGTCAACAGCGTACGTGATTGAGGAGTCATGCTAGCACAGCCAATATTGAACTTCTTGTCCCCCGATGGCGTCCCGAAGGCCAGACGCGAGAAGGCAATTAAAGTCGCAGTCCGAAGTGTGACCCACAAACACAAACGTTACCAAGGCGCTGTTCCCGCCACACAACCCGGTTAAACCACCTCGGTGACTATTTGGTAGGTGACTATTTGGTGACTATTTGGTGGCTGTTTGGGAGACTACTTGGGTGACTATTTGGTAGGTGGACATTTGGTTTGACCTTGCTTTGCGCTATGACAGACATGGTCCGAAACCTCTCGGCTTACGGCACGGCTGCAACATCTCCAGTGTTGGGCAGGGGGTCTCATCTTCCCAGCCCCACGCATCCCAGCGGGCCAGGCCGGATCAAAGCTGCGACATCACCAGTGTTGGGCAGGTGGCCTGATATGCGCAGCCCCAGGTATCCAAACGGTCCCTACGTCCGGCCATGCCGGACGTAGGGACCGACGCCCACCTCGTCGGCGGACATTTGCAGGTGCTGGGGGCGGTGGTGGCTGTTGTGCCATTTGATGGCCCTTTTTTATTTGGAAAAATGAAAAAAAAATGGTGCCAGCTTAGATCGTGGCTATAGCAGTGTGGCGCTCAGTTGTCCCCAGATCCGGGCCTGGTGCGGGTGCAGGTACACGGTCGCAGCAGCTGTGTGAGTGAGTTCTGGGCGCCGTCACACTGGTGCAGCATGGTGGCGCCGGTCACGAGAGATCGCACCAGCTCGAGTTGTTCGGCGAGACCCGATGCAGGGCACCCTCGTTCACTTCCACTTAGCGCTCAGCACGCGACAACGCCAGCACCAGCACCTGGCCGCAGAGTGAGCCGAAAGCTGGCCTCCGACAGGCGGAAGCCGACCACACTTGGCGATCGCCCCCGACTAGCGGCCCGCTGCCCTCAACAGGTGGATTCATCTGACGTGCGGCATGCTCAACCGAGCCACAGAGCCACGGACGCCACCGAGGCGGCGTCAGTGACTCTCTGGCCTGGCTGAGTTCCGTGTGGCTCCTCTGTGGCATGGCTGAGCTCTATGTGAATCTGTGGCCTGGCTGAGCTCTGTGTGGCTCTGGCCTGACTGGGCTCTGTGTGACATTGCGGCCTGGCTGAGCTCTGTGTGACTCTGCGGCCTGGCTGAGCTCTGTGTGACTCTGCGGCCTGGTTGAGCTCTGTGTGGCTCTGTGGCCTAGTTGAGATCTGTGTGACTCTGGCCTGGCTGAGCTCTGTGTGGCTCTGCGGCCTAGCTCTGGGACGGTGCCGAGGCGCGTCGCAAGCTCAACCAGAAGGCCGGCCATACTCCAGGCGGCGGCGCCGGCCGGTGCAGCGGCCGGGTGACAGGCCAGCGTGCCGGCCAAAGCTGACGTGCTGTGCGGCGTTCCAGGCGGCCGGGCTGCACAGCTCGTGGCCGGCCCACCGGCCGACGCCCGGCGCCACCAGCGAGACCGCGTGCCGGAGCGTGTTGCTTTGCTCGGGCCTGGTCCAGCACAGCCACCGCCAGCTTTTTACCAAGTCCATGGGTGTCGGCCAGTAGCCGGGCTGGATGCGCAGGGTGTCGTAGTAGCCGTTCCGTTCCGGGCCTCCTGCAGCAGGTAGAGGCGCTGGCGGATGTCGGCTGCATGGAGTCTCGCATGTACCGCCCGCTGGTCCAGCGCGGCGGCGTCGCTGACCAAGCAACCTCTGACATGTAGGCGCCGCGCAGTCGGTACTCTCCGCCCAGGAATTCCCATGCGGCGTTTTCCGTCGACTAGGCACACATCGCCAGCAGGCAGCAGCGGACGCAGCGCGGCTTGCTCGCCTGCAGGTGGTGCAGCTCCAGCTGAGACCCAGCCCTGCGGCTGGCCTCCAGGTTCGGCTTTCTCTCTGTTGGGGCCGCCGGAAGCGCTACGCCGAGCGTGGCGCGGCGGCGTGTGCTCACCACACCGCCGGTGGAGGTCGCTGAGCGCGCGCTGCGGCGCAACCGCTGCCACCGCCGCTGGTGCCTGGTTACCCCCCACCCACACACAGCGAATGTTATCCTTCCCGCGCGACACGGACAGCCTTCTCGGTCGTCGCCAGGTCGTCACGAGGTGTCACCGGCTGACGCTGAGTGGCTGGCGGCCAGTCACGACCCGTGCTCCGCCGCTCCGTAATGGATAAAAGCATGGGGGCTGTCGTCGACCGAGAGCTGCCCGAGCTCTGTCACAGGGAGCTGGTGTTGGTTTAGCGTCTAGGTGATCCGCCAGATCTGCAGGAGACAGCGGCGCTTCCAGCGATGGCCACCGACTGCTGATTGCTACGATGCCCTGGCGACTCGAAAAGTTTGTAATTAATTTGCATCAACGCGTTAACAGTGCGGTTCCCTGCAACACATGCCATTAAGACACCTGACCAATTGATGTTGATCATGTTGGTACTATAACTTAATATGCCGTCAAATCATCAGCCTTACGTGGATATAGCTTCACCATTCAGCAGTAGCTCCTCATCCTTCCTGGCGTGCACTCTCACAATCACTGTCAGTGCTGGGACAGCTCCTCCGCTCCCCCTCAATGTCTGGAACTACCCTGACAGAATTTTTGTGTCTGCTTTTTGAACAAAATTTCCGAAACTGACAACCATTACATCCATGTCTCATTCCTTTTTTTTGGTCGACCAGGATAGATATTGTATTTAGTTTCTTCGTTGCGAGCACCGTTTTGTTTCGCCCTGGAGTAGAAAGTTGGATGTGAGCACGGCACAGCCTTGTTAGTTTTCAACAAAGTATCCCACTTTGCTTGTGTCAGCATGTACTAGTATTTGCGGGTACGTAAAGAACGACCAGCATCTATCAGTTCCAATGGCATCTGTAAGATGGGACCATATGTTAAGCTTTTTATAGATGAAACGGGTATAGAAAGCCTACACTATTTCTGTGGTGAATATCATTTTTTCCTCAGCCATAGACCAAGAGTACCAAAAATCGTGGGCTGTTTTGAGTCCATAATAGATACGTTTGTAGGCAGTGCGGTGAATGACAAATTTTGCGTTCGAACATACCATGATGAATCCAAAGATAAGCATGTGACCATGCGAATAGTTTCAGAAAACACGGATGAATTAGCTTTTGCTAACCTGACGAATGCCATCTAAGGGAAAAAGCTACGTGAGATGTTCATACCGTGTCATTTTTCATGGTCACTGGCTGTACGAGCCTGCACTCCACATTCTGTGCAAGAAGCTGGAACAGTCTATAGCAGCCTGAAAAGTAGCTGTGATGTTAAGGTTGATGATTATGACTTGAAGTTTTGCTTTTTTGAATCAAAGTTGCTATAAAGAAAACGGCCTTTTCCCGAAGCACCACTCAAACAACAAATCGCACACTTAACAGTCCCTATATTTCAGCTTTCGAACTAAAAGTGACGCTTTCTACAACGATGTGCTACAGAAATATCAATTTATGTAAATTATTGGGGGAGCAGCTGAGGGCCTGAGAATCAAACCTCTCCAAACATGTGTGTTTTTAATGGAGTTAATGTACTGTACTTAGACAGACAGAAATCACATATTTTAAACTTTTAAAACAATACATGAAATATTGCTTTATGTCAACAGCATAGCAATTATGTCCCCCACCGAGAATTCTCGCGCAAAATTGGCTGTGTATACCATACAATTTGTCTTCAATAGCTGTTTTCACCTGAAATGTGGTTGCAACACTTTTTAGCGCTAATTTTTTAGGCACGCACTTTTATCGGCGGTTTTCGGCTACAAATGACTTACAGAGATTTAGAAAAATGGTCGTAAATGCTTGTAATTTGATGGCATTGTGGGTAGATGGTTATCAACAAGATCATGCTTTTAGGAACGATGCCGAATTTCTTCCTACCAATGCTTTTCAAAACTCATTCAAAACATTCATTGGCATCGCAGACGTAAACGCGACGAAACAAACTGCTACATCCTTGTAGTATACCTGATCATAGGCATGCAGTACTTACAGTGTTTGCTTACAGTACTTGCAGAGCTCTCTTACTGTACTTCAAAACCTTACGGGGCTTATGTCCCTTTACGTAATCCAAGAGGAATGACTCTTGAATGAAATTATCCTTGAATGGAATGATTCTTGAATGAAATGATCGGGGAGATGGCTATAAATCTGCTCTCTCCAGCTATGACTCCACGTCGAGTCTCTATTCCCATGACTCTGTCTTAGGAGGAGAGCCTCCAATGATTCCGCGCCAAACTTGACCGTGTTGCGCTGTGTTCCGCGCACCCACTGATGCGCGCCATCTGACGCTCCCCACCACGTGACGCTCGTCGGGGTCTACGGATTGCACGAGGGCTTACGGTGTTCATCTCTCGACAGTGAGGCTGGTACTGTCTCAGCGACAGCAGCAAAATCACTTGGCAGACGTCGCCACGAACCCAAATAATCAAACAAATGAAGTCGGGACAGCCGAGTTGCTTCTCCTCCGTCACGTAACTGATCACTTCAGCTCGAGGAGTGTGGGCGGAACTAATTATGCTATGCTTGACTTAGACATGCTATGGTATTTTCGAGCTAAAGGGCAGCTGCACAGCTCGTCCACAGACCCAGAGAGCGTAAGTGGGCTAACGCAGTCTATCGGGAGCGATCTCCAAATAGGTCCGACATAGCGCTCTCGGCATCAACGTATCCAACGCCAAGATATGATCGTCAGGACTTTCTCCAACACTCCTTGCGCTGTTTCGTTCTCATCACTTTCAAGGGATGGGAGAGAATCGATGGCTTTTGAAATTCGTTATAATTATGGGCTACCATATAAGCACAAATGGAATTGGAATTGGAATGGGTTAAGCCTTCTTTTGACAAATTTATTTCCACCAGCTAACTTAAACCAACGTG